>NC_088862.1:26296728-26625144 GCF_963853765.1 Magallana gigas
TGAAATCAGCCAGGAAGCCTTAACCGATCAGCGTATCTAAAAAGCCTAACTATTCGTTTACGTAAAAGCTATTTATCATTTGCTTCATATGAATTTCTTTTGTTCATGCATTCGTATAATTCACTCCCAACCCGTAATCTAAGGGAGTGAAAACAATGCTAAATAGATGTATGCAGACCTTGGTATACACGAGACAGCTTACTTGAGTCTATAATATTTCCATTTTTTATAGCGTTTTGGTTCCTAGGTATAATGTTAACGGAGATATATTCGCTTCTGATTTTTTTCCTCCCATTTCGTTCTAGCTGTCAGCTGGCGAATTTAAGACTTGGTGAATTCCAATGTCTCCCAATATTTCTCTTTTTTAAACACAACTGTGCCTGGGCGAATTCAGAACTGGCCTAAACTGATTGTAAGTATAGAAGGGCGAAATTTACACTTGTTGAAAATTACCCTTTATACAGTTTATTTTTGAAATTTGTTTTCTGCTTGTTCATAGAATGAAATTAAAATCTCTGCAAGCGCTCCTTCATGACACCCCGGGAACACAATTTTACTGCAGCATATTGAGAGCATTGCATAAGCAATACACGTCCTCTACCGGCATGTATTATTATATGAAAGCTATTTCAGAACTATTATAAACGAGATGTTACGCTTTAATCATACATAAAAGAACATAGGAATTTCAAACAATGTAGTTGATCTAGAAATTAAATAAAAGTGGCTAAAATAAAACTCTTTATTAAATCTCCTGCTATTTCGCCAAGTCCATTAAGTATTCGCTGATAGATTTTTTCTAAAACAATGCACTCTATCATATCGTACCGTCTTCTGTACCCCGAATCAAACCAAACAGTATGTAATAATACCAATCGATGAAATCAGTAGGGGACTTATAAACAGGTAGTAAGAATAAATCTCAGGCACCTGCAGGCATGCTTATGAAGGTGTCTTAAGACTAAGACATATCTTAAGATGAACTTAAGCAACGTCTTATTTTTAAGTCAGTCCATCGACGATGTCTCAACTTAAGAGCTTTCTTAAGAAATATCTTAAATTTAAGACAAACAAGGGCTTGACTTAAGACATATCTTTGTTTAATACTAAACAAAAATGGCTGCTGCCTTATGGTTTTTTCAACTGAGGAGACGTAGACGGCGAGACAGGATATTCAGAGACCGAGACAATCCGTTAGACTACGAGACAGAAGAAGCTATTGTTAGCAAGTATCGGCTGCCGAGACATATAATCATTCAGCTGTGTCAACAGTTCGAACACGAACTCCAACGACCTACATTGAGGTCATGTGCACTCACAGTTTCTTTACAAATCATGGTAGCATTGAGATTTTTCGCCACTGGAAGTATTCAGGCTGTAGCTGGTGACATTCATAACATTTCAAGGCAGAGTGTATCGTATGTACTCAGTGATATAATTGAATGCCTTGTAAGAGTAGCCAATACTTACTTATTTATGCCAACAAATCAAGGTGCCCTGAATGAAATTAAACGTGGGTTTCATGAGATAGAGGGATTCCCAAACGCAATCGACGCAATAGCTGGTACTCACATCAAAATAAAAGCCCAAACTACCGACGAACACCTTTATGTTAACAGGAAACATTTTCATTCCATCAATGTACAATGCCTTTGTGATTCTAAGCTGAAATTTTTGAACATTGTTGCTAAATGGCCAGGAAGCACTCATGATTCGTTCATTTGCAACAATTCATCTTTAAAACTTATTTTTTACAATGGCACTATTTTTTTTTTGTATCGATTGTATATGTTAAGAATTTCTTTCGAACCTCTTCCACAGTCCTGACATGGCGTTTGTGTTCACAGAGTTTACTTTATCACATATACTTTCCCAAACTCTTTTTTTCTGGTTGTTGGTGACGATATTAGACAATTTCGAAAAAATCACGGTCCTATTTTTCTCAACTTCGTTTAATAATATTTGGATTTCGGCCTCTGAGAAGTTTAGGTTTCGTGTTCCGCCCATTCTGCATGTACATGTACTACATAGCACCGACTGCACAGCCTTTTTATATGGTTTCTAAACAATGGAATTGTTCCTTGATTTTAGGTCTACTGAGTACTGTTTATTACACAAAAATTTAGTTTTATTTGTGAGAGAGAGAGAGAGAGAGAGAGAGAGAGAGATAGATGTTCTAAAAACGATGAAGTAGTGCTGAAAATTAGGTCATATCATTGATTGGTTTTTTTTTTATATTTTGTATTAGATTATAATAAAACAAGTTTTTGGCCATTGGTATTGACCGCTTAATTATAACGGTCTCGTTTCTCCATTATCATTTAAAATTGTACACGTAACACAGCGGCAAATTCGTTTGTTTTGTACATGAAAAAAATTAAGATGAAACTTAAGACATCTTAACCTAATACATTTCTAAGACGCTTTCGTTTTACATCCTAAGAGATGTCATAAGAATGTCCTAAGATACGTCCTAAGATATACCCTAAGATATCTCTTAAGACGTATCACAAGAAATTTTCATAAGCATGCCTACTGGTCATGCACATGACAAATAAAGAGTACTCTTTTTATTATATTGACTGATTTGTTCATACTTATTGTTAAATCATAACTTATCATCTAATTGGTTAAGGACTTTTTAGGGGTTTTTTTCCCGATTACGACAAAGAGCACATGTAGGTATGACTGGTAGGCAGAGGCTTCATTCTCCTACATAGCACCTGATCCTACCCCTAATTTGCTCTGCTCCTTTTCTGTATTTTTCCTTTAGATTTATGATTTTGAACACTGTTATTTATCGCCATATGTCATGTCATATAAATAAATTTAGACACTTGGTTCGATTTTAAAATGTTCTTTTGAATGAGTTGCCTTAATTATTAAGAAAGGAAATAAAAGTCCCGATCTACATGTTGAAATATTCTTATAATACAATGTATTGATGAGAAAGGTAGATTTATTATTTCTATCTCTTACAAGATCCATAGTTCGCACTTATTTTTGTTGATCATTTAGCGCCAAATATGTCAAAATTCATGGCCTATTTACCATCTTGCTGAAAACCATGCTGAAGTGTTTACAATTGATACGCATGCATAAATGAACGAAAGAATCTTTAGATAACACAAAGTGCAGTTAAAGCAAAGTTCATCCTTTGAAACTTCATTTAAGTTACGGGAACATTGTCATTATATTGAATCTGCGCAAAATGAACTATAGTGTCTATTTAACAAACAAAATCTTCTACACAGTAGATGCTTTTAAATTGAAATTGTAGGACAAAGCACATTTGAGCTTTCGGCTTGTGTAAGCTTATATATGTACATTAAAATATGATATATATTACAATGAAGTAAAATATGATAAACAAAACGGATTTGATTGGTTTTTTTAATCAGACAGAAATATGTATGCCACGACATAAAAATGCGTATTATTATACATTTCCTTAGCTCATTTATTAAATAAGATCAATGAATAAAAATTGCTGATATGAAAACAGCTTGTAAAAACATACAATATTAGCTTGTGGGAGAGGGAGGTCAAATTTATAGAAAATGTCCCTAATCCCAACTGCATTTTTTTTTTTACAATAAACATGTTTGAAACAAATCGGTGGTCATTGTGTATACAGTGGTGTTCAAAAATTGTTCCTAACTTTCTAATACTTGTATGAGTACGTATTGTTTTAGTCACATAAGATAACGAGTTATAACAAATTTGAAAATGTTATTATTTTTTTTAATAGCCAGAATTTTGTTATATACCATATGCCACTACAGTAGTTCGAAGAGGGTATGCAAAGGCGTGGCTGAGGTAACAAATACCAAAATGTCCTTTAATTTGGGTGTTTTGATAACTTTTGGGGCTTGTTCAGGTTCAAAAACAATGCAAGTGAAAACTGACACTAACAACCTATCAATATCGGTTAGGATGTACTGTAAAACTTTAGTAATGTAGCAATACCTGCATATTACATATCAACGTAAGATAAACCAAAATCGAAAACTAATGGAATGCAAGTCATTTGAGTGGGTAAAAAGCATGCAATCTCAATTCATAGTAGGTTGCACTGAGATGAACTCTTATTACCACCATCCTGTACATCACTCCGGAAGTAATCTCCATCTAAAAAAATGTATAGATTTAAATGCATGGTCAAAAATGAAGTTAAAAACACAAGCTGCTTGATAATTAAAATTTCATTTTTTAAGGTTGATTATCAATCTAAACCTTCAACGTTTTAATATATTGCATAGACCTTTGAAAAAAAAAATGAACAATCACTGCAATTATTCTCGATTTTGATTATCATCTAATAACTAAGGATATCTTCTATCTTTAAAATAATTTTTAGTT
Source organism: Magallana gigas (assembly GCF_963853765.1). Classification (NCBI taxonomy): domain Eukaryota; kingdom Metazoa; phylum Mollusca; class Bivalvia; order Ostreida; family Ostreidae; genus Magallana; species Magallana gigas. The sequence continues at coordinate 26,301,091 of NC_088862.1, forward strand.
GAATGCAATCTATTATGTTAACATTATTTGGGATCATTTTAAGGAATAATTGCTTTGGGTTTTTTTTCATTTCGTATTTTCTGTACTTAATTTGGTTTCTTTTAAACAGTTCATTTGAATACTGTCGAATTGTGTTAAAAGCATTTGTTATGCTTACATAAACTTCTTAACAAGGTTTCGACATAATCTTTAGTTGTCAACATTTCTTACCGCGAAACACATTTTAACAGTTTATGCTACCAAATGCAATGTACAAACAATTTCAGCATTGGTCACCCTTAACTTAATTCAATAAAACTTTCAGGGTTGTCTTACGTTTCCACTTTCCTAGAAGATATTGCCAATCCAGTTGTTTTGAATCTAATGTGTTATCGTTTAGATTCATCTGGACACATCCTTTTGGGTATTTGTTATCAAGACAATGAAGCTCTACACGTGAGAAACACGATCCTTTCTTTATGAAAGTTATAACGGGCGGATTTCCTTCTTTTGGTCCGACATTTCCACTGAATCCAAGACGAATTACATCACCCGGTGTTATGAGGAAATCGGAACTCTCATCATGTTCTTCAATTTGAATCCAGTTATTCATGAAATATCTAGATGCTTGATCACTGAGATCGGACCCTTTGGACTCAATACAAAGAACGCACAAATTTATAGTGTTATCTTGTTCCTCGGGTACTTTATACAGTGTTAACAATTTGCACTGTGCTTTGAAACCAAGAAGTGTAAGAAATAAATCTAGAATCCCGCTAGATTTATTTTTCTTTGATTCGACATTATCAATGGCAACGATATAAGATCTGTAAATAAATATAATCATTACAGAAATGTTTTATTTGATTTAACAAGTTTAAAACAACCATTGTATGAATGTTTTATTTCTTGTAACATGTTAGAAGTTAAAGAATAATCGATAAGGATTTTTTTAATTACTACAAAAGTGGCTATTAACACAGGTTTTTTAGTACTAGTTTTTATGATAAAAAAGTACGCGTATGCATCAAATACGAATGAGTGATAAACAACTCGACTGTTTAATTAGTTAACCATATGCCCTTATGTGTTTTATTTGCACGTTGTTATTAGCTAAACGTCTTATTAGTGATAATTTCCCCACGCGTAAAAACACTTTTAAAATAAATTAATATACATATACGCTCAGTAGTAATGGATTTTTTAATATCCAATAATATTAATAAAGAAACAGAATGTTGTTCAACACAAAAAAAACCTTACTTAATAAACAATTATTAATTAAAACATTCTTTATTACTGTTAATCTCGTCGTTTTGTTTTACCTTTTAAGCTTAATGTACTTACACTTTATCATCTCCGCTCAACTGAAACATCATGTTTTTGTTTTGAAATTCTGGTTCCACTTTATTGCATTCCCAGTCGTTCAATCCAAATCCTGAAGTCTTAAAACAAAAATACTTTGTATTTTGGTGTTGTTGACTGCCTCTTTGGAATTCAACAAACCCTTTGTTTATTTCTGCGTTTGATTTCATTTGAACACCATCCAATACTGCTACATCCCCATACTCGTTTGGATGCTCCTCTTTGTATTCTTTTATTCGAGTTTCGTCCGTCATGTGTATCTATAATAAAAGAATTAGAAAGTGTTTATTTCTAGAAAGTAAATCATTTATTTTGACAGCCTTTATAAAACTAGCAAAGTTATTTTTCCTTTTGTTTTGCAAGAAAAATAGCAAGATAATGTGACTCATTTTAAATTTCTTTACAGTTTAAATCAATAAAGCCATGTCAATACATGCACTTTTAAGTACTACAGTGTGACACCTGATGTTCGAACTTAATCATTACTGATGATTGTTAATAGATCTCATAGAAACATTGCTGCCACTGCTAAAGCTATGGACGTTATACCCGTTCTAGTCTCAAATTTCAGGGACCGGTTCTTTGTTTTATTTATACGAGATGCCTTATACTTTTAAGCATAATTATATTGTTCAACAAGTGTTTTATAAAGTAGTAACCTATTAAGCTTTTCAAAAAAGGACATTTAAGGAGCTATTGATTGAATAAAAGAACAAAATTTGTACTGACCTTACACATAATTGTTACATCTCTACCAACATCTGATGGAGGAACAGTCACAGAGCAATGTGCCTCAGGTATTGGTATCGTCAGTCCCCTTTTCATTTCTTCCTTGCTCATCTTTTTCTTACGTTTTGGAAACTCGTAGTAAACAATAAACAATTCCCCTGGTTCTATGATCATAAAGACTTGATTTCCCTACAAGAAAGAAACAAAACCCGATTGTTTCGTTGTCAGGGGTTACATTTTATCACAAATATACCCATACAAGATATTATTAAGCAACACTGATGTTTCTAATTTTATATTTCAAAAACATGCATGTAGAAAGTGACATTAAGGAGTTTAAGTGTTATACACGGATTTTTTTTTTTGTTCTAAAAGAAATATTTGTAGCATGACAATACATTTTTTTGTAGTTCACATTTTTGCAGTAAAAATGTGAAAATGTTAAACTGTTTTCAATTCAGAGTGTTTCATTTTTACTCCAGTATTATCTGGCCTGTTACTTTTGCTTTCGTTGTTAGATATGAGCAAACATGAATTCATAAAGAGGGCCATGGATTCAAAAATTTAGGTAAACAGCTTCAAGAACATCACATTCTTGCATTTAACTTTCCGGTATATCTATTAAAAGTGGATATATATTTTTTTCATAAAAACCAAATACATTTTTACTGTATGGCAGTATAGGCGCGGTCAAAAGATCTAAACCACTGCCTCAGTAGCCATGAGTTTCGTCATTTTGGTAAAGAACTACATAAACATCACAATCATGTATTTAATTTATTTTACACAACTGAGGGATACATGTAAGAGAAGAAGATTGCTAAGACATAGTACATTTACCCTACATAACCTAACTTCCTGAAACAGGGGTCTTGAAGTATATGAAATTAATTTTAATGAAGTTAATTTGTTGCTACTTTGGGAATAGAAAAGATGGTTTTCTAAAATACAGTTACATTTTGTAACAGCAATATTGACCACGCCTTATGAACTACATTTCAGTTCCAGAAGTAGTGAATTTCACAATCTGGGTATAGGGCTTTCTAGACATTATTGTTATTAATTCAATTTATTTTACTGTTTTATTTTACTACTTTGGGAGGAGAGAACGTTTTCAGTGAATTTATTCTTTTTTCACAATTTTTCTATTTTTGCATATCTGCCCCGCCCATATGGCAGAATTGATGACATAGTCACATACATGTATGACAATGCGATTCCTATTCGGATAGAGATAACAGTAACTTCTTTTTCTCTCTTGGAATCCCTATTATCTTATTGAAAACATTTTGCCTTGCAGTTTTCAAAATGACGCTAACAAGAGATGGATGACAGATATGTCGCACGACGACGGATTGAAACCGATAGCAGTAGGAATCTAAATGACAAAGGTGGCCGTAAAATTTAAAGTATATTGTATACTTCGTTAAAATGGGATACAGGAGAAAGAAAGACGAAGGTAATGAAAATGGAGGGAGATTTCAGAGACGTGCTACAATGTATCCTTTTAATACATTTAAGTTCTTATAACTTATTAATATCACCGGCAAAGAACGAGTACGTCTTATAGCTGAAAAGCTGCTGGTTGCTGATTTTTGTATATCTAATTAAAAGTGTTTAAAATTGACTAGATACCGCTTTTTCGGGGTTTCGTACATCGTTTCATTCAACGATCTAGAGAAAATTTGTACATACCGGAATGTGCCGTGTGTTGCTGCCGTGTGAAGAGATTGTACATTAAATAGAGAGACTGCATGTATCCTATTATAATCTTACGTCTCTTCAAACCCACCATTTGTTCCAAATGAATATAATTATTATTTCTATTTCATTGATATTTATAAATATTTTTTTCAAAAAGCACAATATCCACATCTACCCCCAAAACACTGAGATTTTAAAGACGAAGGGAAAACTTTGAATTGAAGTTTTAAACACGTTTACCAAATTAAGTTTTTTCTTGTGGATATTATGACAAACAAATAAATTTTTGAAGACCCTGTGTCATTACTGGGAACATCTGTTGTGTTAAAAAACCGTTTGCACTTGGTAAAATAAATTAGATGCAAACTTGGTTGAAAGGAATGACCTCGTAGGCTTAATTTTTTTTATTAAAATCAACCACAGCAGTAAAATCAATCATTGGCAGTTATGGAAGCGTAGCTGATAACACTTTTAATAAATGATCTCAGGTATACAGTTAGTGGCACTTTAAGAATCAGAAGGGTTGAAATTTTACATGATAGTGCTCCTGCACTAGAGGCAGTAATGTTAGAAATAACATTAAAAAGGCAAAACAAAAATTAAATGTTAATCACGACAAATATAAGATATTCAATTAAATATTAATATCTTTAAAAAGTTAATATTACGACACATCTGCCGATCAATAATTTCAAAGAGGGTATAACGATGACATTGCTGATACAGAGTTTCACAAAATATAGAAGAAATATCCAGACACGATTACGTTGCAAGGGCTACAATGTGCTTGTGCATAGTGTCATTTCTTAGGAAGATTGCGTATTACAGATCAATATGCGTTTTTAATGAATGATATCTTTACAATACAATCTACATTTAGCGTTTTTGTTTGTAAACATTAAATAGAAAGTCAAAACAACGCAAAGTGGATCAATGTACTTCTTTACCTCAATTACAACATCTCGTGCAGATACCCAAAGTCCTTGTCTGAAGACTTTCCCGCCAACTTTCGACTTTATGAATTCAGAGTGATTGTCGACACATATTTTTACAGGTGATTTAAAACCCTCCATTTTGAAAACATGAAGTATTTCACTTTTATCCACACCACTGCTGACTAATACGTTTTCTATCTCTTTTACAGGTAGTCTGGTTAAATTTTCATCATTATTATCATCATTGAGAAAACCATCAAAATCCGAACCATTTTCAACAAATTCGTTATCTTCGAGATGCCGATCAAAATCTGACGAATTCATTACTGTAACGTCTTCTATTTGTTGATATCCCTTTGGTAGGCTTTGATATATACAAAAAAAATGGGATAAAAAATGACAGACTCAATGAGTATGCTTTCGCTTTTTTCACTCAGAAAAATGCTGTATTTTAAAGAAAATTTTATTTAGTAGGGTTAAAAATGTAAAAACAAGATATGTTTGTGAAACACATATGCCCCCTCCCTTGGAAACATCCACAAAGAAAATGAACGTTAACTGCAAATAAATAGAATTTTTTCTACGTCCAAGGGGCATAACTCTGTCAAAAATTGCTTTATCATACCAAAATCAAACATGACCTAGATATTATCATAATTAATATGTATATGTCGAAAATTGATCGTACCTAATATAAAACATGACCTAGATATGATCATGATAAACCTGTACATACCAAAGGACTATGTGCGGTATGGTCAAATATCTGCCCCAATTTCAACCAATTTCTAAATAGTATCGTATAAAAAAAAAAATTCACAAATCATTGTATAGAGGATGCTTATAACTTTAATCTTGATTTTAGTTATCATTGCTCATTCGCTGTTTATCTATGACGTCACCTTAATGACCTAATTCCCGCAAATTTGCAAACAAATGAAAATATTCTCATTTTTTGCTCTATATTTTGCATTCGCAAAAATAGAGCGCAGGTCTGCTTAAGTGCAATTTTAACATATGTTTTTCTTCAGATAGTTATATATATTATACTATAGAATGGTACCTCAGCAAGCCTGCGCTCGATGTTTCCCAGTCGAAAAACCATCGAAAAACACCCATATTTTCCCACAAAACATCAATTTATCAAATTAATGCAATCTTCATGACGTCATTTCTTCACTATGACGTAACTGTGGTGATAACCTTTTACACTTTTATTTCCAATATGATTTTAACTATCTTTTACCTTATTTTTAAAGCTCTTTCTAAAACTTTGATTTTGGGGGCAAAAAATGCATAAAACCGCACACAGTCCTTTCATTTCAATATGTTCACCCTCTGCGAAGAAAATGAACGGAGACTGTTGGTGGACCGACTGACTGACCGACCGACCGACAGCCAGACAGACGGACAGACAGCAGCAAAGCTATATGCCCTCCCTTTTTCGAAGGGGGCATAAAGAGTATATAACATTCAAAACATTTAGGATTTGACATGCACGTTTATACCATTTTTCTCCTTTATCGATTAACTTGCATATCTTGGAGGACGTGACTTCGATTTCTTCTAGAATATTATTCAAATCTCCAGTACCACTGCAATAAAGCCATTTAATTAAAACGTGTGAATGATTATTCCATGCACATAATATCGTTTTGCACCACTGAACTATATACATCTTTGTTGTAGTTTCTCTAAAGCCATATTGCTTGTAAAGAATAATGAGAAAATGTTTGTAATTAAATGTTTGATTTTAAAATATATCTGAAATCAGCAGATGCATGTACCATATTTATATAGCTGAAGCTACCTTTGTAAGACATTCTCCAATTCTTTGATTTTATCGCAAAGAACATTTACATCCACTGCATGGTGCTCTCTATAACTGCAATAAATAGCAATATGTTAACGAAGATAGTTAATTATTAATTAAAATGCAAAATGTTGATATTCTCAGAAAATACCTCAAACTGCGTAACGCATATCTTCCGTTGATCAACACACGTTTAGTATGTTTAAACATCTTTTTAAACTCTTTTGTTAGATGAATTGATTGGTTTTCCATATCTCTGTAAGAGGTATAAAAAATCGAACATAATGTTGCTTCTATGAGCTTAAGAATTCATTAGTTATCAAATATCGCTACTATTACCTATTGCGACTTTGTTCCCGTTCTATTATAAGTCGAGCAAGTCCACACCCTTTCTCAATGTAGTGGAATTGCATAACCACAGAGACGAGCAAGGGTTTAAATCCTACTTCAGAACTGTGCAGGTTTTAAAATTTCATTGTATTAGCAATATACATTTTTATCAATAAGAGTGAAGCATGTTTACATGAAGAGAACATACCGATCCTTGCTACTTTTCATCACTTTCAAAACCTTTTTAGTTCCTTGGCAAACAAAAATGTTAAAATCAATACAAGTTTTCAGAAAGCCGTTCCTGCGTCTGCAAAAAAAGAGGAACATGTGCCACATTGCTCACGTGAATGTGTGGGTAATGACTCTTACTAACGCATCTTGCTCTCATCAAAACAGGCTTTAAAAGGAAACACAAATATCCAAGTCAGTGTTGTTTCAGTAACTGTGCTGTCAATGATTAAGAAGCGATCGGTATGCTTATATAGAGAATATTTTTTCCAACAAGAACTTTTTTTATCTAGGATAAAAGCATTGTGTGTACGTAGAAGTTTGATTCACAATGGTCCTTTTTCCTTAGATTTAAGATTTTCTATCCAATTTTAAAACCCTTGGTTTAAGTTTCGTTCAAGTCATGTCGGAATTTGAATTTCTAAGGAAGGTTTTTTTCTTCAATTCCTTAGAAATATCCCTTCATTATGACGTAGCTAGGTGATGTATTTAAACAAACGATAATTTGTGTAAAAGTCAACAATATGTGCCAAAACTTTCTTTATGTAAAACACAATTTGACTGAAGTGATATAAAAAAAAATATTAATTTTAAAATAAATCGTTTCTTCCTCAATTGTTATAGGCATTTTTAAGTTTGTCCTTTACTCATACACATGTTATTTTTTAAGGTCAATTACTTCTGGCATTGTACTTATTACTGCTATAAAATTTGAGCCATGTTAATGCTCTTTTTTGAAATCTGCAAAGTCACGTTTTGAATAAAATATGAGATTTTCTAAGGCTTCTTCTTGAAATCTGCGAGGTTACGTTTTGAATAAAATAAAATCTATCGTTTATCAGAAAGCTTATAGTAAATTTTGGATATCAAAAGCTATAAAATTCTTGAACAGAAGATTTTTAAACTACCTTATTTTAATATTTACCCTTTCCAAATCGTTTCCCCTTTAGATGGGGATCTGATACTTCATTAAGAAAAAAAGTGGTTCTGTTGTAAAAGATAAAATGTGAAAAGTATACTAAAACGACAATAACATCAACAACAGCGACAACAGACAACAGAAAATCTTTATCAGAGAAGCTCAATTAAGCCTTCAGCTTACGCAAGTTAAAAATGAACACACAATAATATAATGGTACAATAAGTAAATTATAACATCATAATTAAGTCTTGCGTCATATTTCAAAATATTAAACTTTATCAGGTCTTAACCATTGTGCCAAATAATAATATCTGCCATTTTCAGTTTAACATTTTTGCCTCTGCTTACTGGTTTAATGCACTTTCGGAAAAATTCCTCATGCAGTAAATCACGGTTTATAGCAAACACGCTTAAAATGATTTGTCGCTTAAGATTAATTGCATTTCCTGTGACTCTGTTACATGTTGTAACTTAATGGAAAAACACAAATTGCATGTACGATCTAATGAATCAAATTGTCTGTCCCTGTCAGTTTGTATATGCATGTATTATTGTATATTAATAAATTATATATGATACATTTTACACTAAATCCTACTACGTTCAATCATCAAATCAAGAAACAAAGAACATGCGACTAATATGTGTCACAGCGTTGCTCCGCCCGCGCAGAGCATGTCCTCGACGAACTGTATAATAACCAAAATTTATCCGGCACACAAGCTAATTGTTTTGAAATGCTTATGAAAATATCACAGTTAAGAAATACTCAAATTTACCAGCAAATTAATTTTATATTTGTAATATTTAAGGAAGTAATCATTTTTTAAACATATATATTCTGCATAAGTTATACTCAATAGTTTCGGCCATAAAATCGCTGATGTTGTTGGAGAGTACTTTGGCAGAGGTACGTTTTAAAGACTGCAACACTTCGCTGAGTACGCGTGGTATCTCGGCAATACTTGCACAGAGATCTATGTGCTTGGAAGAAAACCTGAAAGCAAATGGAGAGTTTCAATCGTATTTATTGTTAAGCTGTCTAAAGTTAGCTAAGGCACTTATAATATATATCTATTTACATTTTATGTATTCTTAGGCTATAAATTAGGCTTAAACAATCTGGGTTTCGATTGTTTTTTATATTCATTTCAGCATTAGTCTAGACATGTTATACTTCAACTTAAAAACTGGGGGGGGGGGGGGGGGGGGTTAATCAAATATGTTATACTTTAATATAAATTGAATGGTTAATTTAATCTTTGTTCAGTTCAATATGACACATCTGGATTAAAAAGTTTTCACTTAAGCTCACGTAGCTTAGCAAATTAGACTTGATATTGCATAAATCCAAATGAATAGACATGTCCATTAATTGGATGGTGTATATTTTATTTTCGTTTTGCCTTGTGTGCAGCAACTAACTCCTTTGAAAGGATCTTAAATTTGGTTGCAAACCTATGCACTGCCAAACCCAAAAATGATCAATGTATATAATATTTTAAACGGCTTGAGTTATTAACAAGCATGATGATAATATAAACGCTTTATTGTAATGTATTTCTGTTATTTTTAAATGTCAATGTGACGGTTTGGTTTTTTTTGTTTTTTGTTTTTTTTTTTTTGGGGGGGGGGGTTACTTTGAATATACGGTTTAAGGAAAGGTACATAAATATGTTTCAACATACATTTCGAGATAAAAATCGTTGGGTAGTTTTGTTTTTTTTTAAATATATTTTTTAAAGGAAAGATGATTTCATTCTATTATACGTTTATTCTAGTTTGCCGAATGAATGTTTGATAAAATAAGATAAGAGGTTTGGAATATTCTCACATCATCATTGTACTACATTTGGTAACTAAATTGTATCCTATAAGTTGTCACATTGTGTTCATTTGTGCTTACAATCATCATATATGTATCATCTAAAGAAATCGAACCAGGAAATTTGTAATTACATTTTATACTTCTTATAATTATTTTAAATTCAAGTTAAGCAATTCGATAATAAAATGTACTGATGTGCGTTCGTAACGCACTCTGAAATTGGAGTAATCGTAGGTATTACAAACGTTAAATGCTTTTTTTTCTTTTTGTTCTTCTTGTTTTCTTTTGTTTTGTTATTTTTTAAAGTGCATTTATTCGAATTCGTTGCAAACACCCCCCTCCTGTCTCGAGACAGTAAATAATACAATTTATTAGTATACATTAAAAACATATGGCGGTTTGTCCTTAATATTATTTAAAATTTAAAAGATCACTATGTATGTTCATACCATATAATTATCACTACATCGCTATCTCAATCTGATTAAAAAAAGATTCTTGATCTGCTCCAAATGAAGCCTATACAATCAAATTCAAACTAGATCTTCTATCCGATACAAAAAGTATGCTACACAAAGAGATCCATGTGTAGTGACTGTTGTTGTCTTCACTTACCTAAGGGTAAGGTGTACACATAGTATGCATACCATTTCACAGATGCACTTTCCAATCGAAAAAGTCAAAAAATATACCTCATACCACTCTCTGCAGATAAGAAAAAATGAAGCTATACCAACTATCTGAGCAATAAACCATCCAAATGAAAATAAATCAAGAGCATTAATTATTCATGTTAAGTAAGCCATAATAAAATTATCCTAAATCAACATTATATTTTTATCTAAATGATGTTGAAATCAATTAAATGCGTTGGACTTATTTACCTGGATTGTAGCTTTTTTGTTTCATGTGAGAATGTGATTTTGTGGATTCATAGTAACTCAGTTAGGGTAAGAAAATCTATTCTTTTAAAAATTATTTTTGTTGATGATGCCAATTCGTGGCAGTGGACTACCCACCACTACTACTACTACGAAAATTGTCCCACCATGAATTCTAATGATACCTCAGTCTCATTTATATATTTTTGATACACTACATAGAATGTGCAACACAACATTATCACAGAACCAATTATGGTTAAGTAATAATGATATCATTTTTTGACAGGAAAAATAAAATTAATTTTACCTGTATGGCAAGAGTTCTTCATGATTCGTCTCGCCAAATATTTCTATCATGAGGTCGGCACAAAATTTCATTTCCCTTGTTATATTCTTTTTTTTCTCCCAGTCTTTCCATCCATAACTGTCAATATCATACACAAAATGAAAAACAAAATACGTTTATTATAAAAGGTTTTATATATATCGACGTTAAAATATTTATAAAAAAAAATATAATTCATTAAAACAGAGCGTAAGTTCTTTATATATTTTTAAAATTTTTGAGAGTTAAGAAATTGTCTTTAAAAAAAAATAAATAAAAAAAATACTTGCCAAGCAATATAAACTGATTCAATATTTTTCTAGATTGTTTTAAATTTCTGCGCTGGAACCACGTAGTTGATGTATTTATATAAGTATGTCAGACAGATGCTCAGAAAGAAAATTATTGGGCTACAATATGACCATTGTTTCTTACTAGTAGTTGTAGTTTTAAGTACATTTCAAGAAATATTGAATGGAGCACTGTTAAGTACATTTTAAGAAATATTGAATGAAGCACTCTAACGCTTATATCGTGCTCTAACTGTGTAGTAAACGAAGTAGTGCAAAGCGCAGTGTGTGAGCAAATAGTAAAGTTTGACGGACAACTCATATATGAGTATGGACACGACTGTGATCGGTCCAGTCCGATCTTTAAAAGTAAACTTGTATACGGACAAATAATAAATATTAAAGACTGTCACAATGGTTCACCTAAATGGATTAAATGTTCTTTTTTTTTTTGATCTGACTAGCTTAAAATATTTCCAACTCTTAATCTCTGAAGATATTCACGGAAACACATGAAAATGCAATTTATAACTTATAAATATATATATAAAAAAAGAGTAACATACCTTGTACCTGGTTGGTTACTGCAAAAAAAATGTCAATATATAAATAATCCGCAGATAATCATATTAGTTTCTGATTAAAAAAAATAGTCTCATCAAATTTTCTGAAAATTACGCCAACTACATATACTTTAAAAATAGCTTATAACACTATAAATGACATTAATTCAAATCAATGGTAACAGTAGCATACGAGTAATACCTTTGACCCAGAAAACAATTTATATTATTATACTTTCATGTTAAATACTGAAATCTGATTAGTTTAGACGCAGTTGACAATCTTTTCTATTACCTTCAGCTTAAGCAACACACTCGGCAACAGATAACACAACAGATTGTTACATGCGCGTAAATTATGCGCGTACTGTTCGCCGTAGAATTCATGTCATGTCTATATAAAAGCAGTAACATTTTCTCTAAAATTAAGACATTCAGTATAATAAAATGAATAGTGCCTGTTTGGGAGGGTAGCATTTAAATTGACACTCCTCGAAAACCATTGTCAACCGACTCGAAGCGCAGGATGTCAATGGTTTTCCCGGGGTGTCAATTGGAACATGGAAAGGAAAACTGATTTGCAGACCTTGTTCATCTAATATATCAGTGAGCTAAGGACACATCTAAAATGTAACCATATCAGTGTTCAAGAGTAGTGGCACATATTACCAAACATAATTTATAAATTTAATTGGAAGGGAAGAACAGATTCAGAAATAAAACTCAAAATGGTTCCTCAATTGTTTACAAAACAGATGTGTATTATTATAACTCTAGCACTTTCAGCCCTTGCCTTTTTTAATTTCTTACTAGATAATATTAGGTTGTTAAAATTACTTGTTTTTGTTTTGTTTTCATTCGATGTACATGTACATGTAATCAGTTTTGTCTTAATTTTGGAACTGGTTGTCACGAAACCTTAACATATTAATTGTTTTGGGGTTTTTTTTTTGGATATCTAGTGCTTCAAAAATTAGTTTCCTGTTTTAGGAAGCATTTGGTAGATCTCATACTCTATTTTGTCTTATCCATAATTAATTAATTGCTTTTTAGATATATCTTCTTTCGTAAACAATGTACACAATAACTGAATTGTGACATAGTTACAGATACCATTTAGAAAATGTTTGTCAACTGTTATTTGTTATATTAGTTTTATATGGTAAAAGAATTTTTCCCTTTGACTATTATCTGTTAGATAAATATAAATATATTTTTCAAAAGAGGTCTTAATACAGACTATAAATAGGTTTTATATCAAACAATGCTGAAACAATGGTTTAACAGGAATAATAAACGGATAATGTGTTTTGCTACTTACATTTGTAAATTCGAAATACCAGTTTGGAGCTTTTCTAAATACCGATTTATTTCAAGTACGTTTCCTCTAAAAAATAAAAAAGAAATAGCAAATAAGATACATGTATTTTGAATGATTTTTTTCATTTGAAAGTATTCATTTAGCAATCGATAGATACATGTTTTCCCAATGGTATAAAAATAGAACATTGTTTAAAATTTCCAAAATGGTCTACTTACTTGGTGCCATAGTCGCTGTGTATGATTTCACGTTTAAAGATATGGTAATCTTAAGGAGAAAAAAAGTACGACATCAAGATTAATTTCTAAATATAAAATTTGTAGTTTTAGGAAAATATTTCATCATGACAGTACACAAGTTACTCTTAATTCAAAGAGGCATGGTCAGAATTTTGTTAAAAAAATGTTTTAATTCTTCCCAAATTGTTTACAATGCTTCGGTAAGTCATTTGTAATAGGCAAACAAAATTTGAGAGACTAGTTACATAGCTAACTATTATGTGTTATGTGAACACAGCTAGTGATTACATTTGAGGGTCTTTAGTTGAGCTATAGACTAGTTACATAGCTAACAATTATGTGTTATGTAAACACAGCTTTTGATTACATTTTTAATGTTGCCGCATTCATTTCAGATTTCAACATTCATTTCAACATGTCAGATTTAGACCTATAATGAATGTGTTGAACGCTAAGAACTGTTTATTCATGTTGGAATTAATAAGACTTAGACAAATCAGAATGAAAAAGAGTTTTTACTGGTTGCATATTAAACCTATGTAAACAAAAACAGGGCACGAACCTTGTTTACATGACAAAGAAATTATGAGCTTTGTATCTTGCTTATAGCTCTACGACTGACTCTCAAATTTCATATTATCATTAGAAATGCATTCCTAAAGCAAAAAAAAAAATAATTTCGACCAAAATCATGACCATACCTCTTTAACGTGACGTCAATATTTAAAGGTAAAATCGTTGGATTAAAATTTTCTCTAATTTGTTTCTATTTGAATGAGAGGTTGGTCTTTAGACACATATTAGGCAACCTAAACAAAAATTAAAAGAAATACTAAATGTATGAATGATGAAAAGAAACAAATTATCATTTCATTTGATTTGCTTGTAAAAAAGAATCAGTTATAGAATACATTTCAAAGTAGCTGGCTATCATATCATAGGTCATAAAGGAGATATTTTGCTCCTATGTTGAGGGAAATATTAAAGTCGAGACATGCCTCGAGATTCCGTTTTTGCCTCAAGCTTCGCCCTATATCTCTTATACAGTATGAATCTCGTTTTATAGTTGTTTCATATTTATTACAAGAAAACCAGTTCATTGATTTAACCGAAATTATAGCTGCATAAAAGTAACTCTATGAAAAATTTGAATTGACAGATCCCGGAGCTTTTAATAAATCCAGAGGTGCTCGAATGAAAGTTCAAGAGATTTCCCTGCGATTTATTCAGTGAAATTTGAAGCGGAAGTACATGTATATGTTTTCGGATAATATCCTCAAAATACGTAAGTACTGGTCGTTTTTTTATATCATATCCTACTTTGATTTATGTTTATTAAAACATGAAAATCTATAAGATGAAAGTCTTATTTCATCATCTAGCGGTTATTTAAACTAATCAATTTTCAAAACAGAGTAATCCTTTGTGTTCAACAACTCTACAGGTGGTTTAAATTATATACACTGGGTTGCCTAAAGAAATCATAGCCATATTTGATGCTTTTGGTGTGCAATACAATGGTTTTTTAAAAAAAAGAATGTGTGTCTGTTTTGGATAAAAACTTAGTATATCAAGCTATTTTAAGGAACAGTCTGCATAAAATAGTATAGTCTGTTTTACTATTGATATTATAACTAGGTAAAGCGCTGATCAAAATAATCCTTGGGGGGATCGATACTAAGCATGTAAAATGTTTTAACAGCAGAAAAACAGTCTATTCTCTATAAATTGTTGCAACAGCAGAAAAACCGTATAGTGGTATTTTCTATTATCACATTTATTTCTAGAATTCATTTTATCCACCAATTAATGAACATAAAGTATAAAATCAATAAACGTTTAGATTTTATATTTGGCTACGGGTACCTAGATTCTAGAAAATAGACTATAAACACGAAGCACTTTTTTACTGCAAAACTGTAAGGGTAAAATAAAACCACGTGTTCTAAATTTAAATAACAATAACATTCGCAGGTAGATTAAGCTGCTTATAAGAGTATGACTGAATGTAATCTTAAAGGTACGTGAATATAAATCACTTCCATTCAGATCCACCTTTTAACATTCCAGCTAACATTCAGTTCATCCTATTATTGTATTCATGTTATAAAAGGTTAAAACGTTGTTAACATTTTTATTATTTTGCCGAATTGGGGAAAAAATAAATTTCATAAAATCAATTTCATGCATGGTTGATTTGTTGTTTGATTAATGTTCAATTACAAATTTTATTGTTGACTGAAATAAACATACCCATGCTTGTTACTGTCTTTATCACATCCACTTCACGCAAACCTTTACAGTTCAATTCTCATGTGTCTGTAAAGATAACAATGGTATATGTTGTGTCTTATCAAAATAAAATTATCCATTGTATTGTCATTTAAAACACAAATTCAATAAAACCACATATATTTTGTTTGAATATCTGTGCGAAACGTAATAAACTTTTTTTCGAAAATATTATCCGTGATTACTTTTGATTTTCTGAGTCTATAAGTATTGCTGAAAAAAACATGCACATCTCCTGATAAAATTCGGACTACATAGACAAAACATACAATGATATTCTGAAGAACTCATCGATGAAAAACGCAATGAATTAGACAAATATTTCAGGACAAATTTTCAGCATACTTGTAGCTTTAAAATAAAATATGATATTTTTTTTCGAAAGATTGAAGAATACATTGAAATGACAACACTTCTTAAGGTGAAGTATGACAAATTTTTTTTCTCTAGGTACATTTGTAATAAAATATATTCCAACATAAAGATACAGCATATGGTGTTTATGAAAAATCACTACCATGAATAAAACCATACCTTATCAACAGGTACCAAACCAGATACGTAAAACCCCTGTCATCTGCATTTTCGGTACCATGTAAATCCGTTGCCGAAATTCGTTTTTTTAATCAAAGCTTATTGTAGCACGGTTTCAAAAAATTTTTTAAGCCGATGACACAAAAATGTATATGATGATAAAATTCTATAATAGCTTAAACTACACCTAAAACTAATAAAAACAAAATGTTTGTAGGATATAATTATATAAGTCACTGGATGTTCAGTAGGACATGTATTGATTTTTTAATTGAATATATCTGGTCCACAAATTTTTAAATCACCTGATTACATCAAATAAACTGTCAAGACGCATCATATTTGCCAACTATATATTAAAGATGAAATACGCAGATTAAAATGTTAATTTAACACATAAACGTGTTGATTTAACATATTTAAGTGAATTTTTATTAATTAAAATGTAACATGAATACACTTTCTGTAAAATGTGCACATTCAACTGTAAATTTCACAATGCATGTAAATGTGTTATTTTAACAGATAGATTGAGGTGTCAAATTTACACATTTTTAGTGTACATATTACGTACGAATGCGTGATTTTCACACATTGTAGTGTAAACTTTACAGTTTAATGTAATGTACAGATTTTATAGACTGATTTATTGGGCACGTTATAGCTTAATAATTTCTAACTGAAGTAACCTTTCTCATATTTTACTTTAAAAAAACATCATAAGTTGACCGTTTGTAATAATTACTTAGAGGCTTTGAAATGGGTTTCAAGGTCTATCATACCAGTACCATCTTTTAAATAGTTCTTTTTCTCTCTTCTGTATCCAAAGTTGACGTAATATTATCAAAAGACTGTATTTATGTGAGGGATTTGTGATAATCTATAAAAGATATAAATATGTATGCCGACTGTAGAGGTCTTAGTATCGTCCATGTGTATTCTTTTCATTACCATATATGCCTTAAACTGCACTCATAAAACAGGTTTCAAAAACAATGTGCAATATTCATCATCTAGATTTTTATCTGATATTAAAAATCAAATCAAATCAACGGCTTTTGAACTATCGTCTTTAAACCCGCGTTAACTCATGATAGACGATTAAATCTAGACCAACTCGACGGTACCCCCTCAACATGATGGTTTTTAAATTGCCTTGCGTAACTAAAATTAAATTCCTTTTGCGGTTTTTTTTTTTTTTTTTTTTTTGCTAACAAGTCCGACAGCGTATATCCATTTGTAATTCCGACCAATACAAAGCCAGAATTCAAGCCATGATTTAAACATAGATACAATCCATTTAAATCGGTTCTAGTTGACAACGTGACATGCATTTCTATCAGAAGCCATTGTTTTTTGTTAAATAAAATGTCTGTGCTATTTAAGACTCATAATTAGATTTTATTGACGAGCATGATTTGTATTCAAAATCTTTTTTCTTTAATTTTGTCGGTACTAACAAATCCCATCAGAAGCTTTTCATGTCAATCAGAACGTTTGCACGTACATGAGATTGTTCTATTAATCAATGAACTTTTTTAATATTATTCAAGTGGATTTCACGTATTGATCTAAATTAAATAGTACGTCTTGTAGAATTTTTAGTTTAGGTTTGTCCAAAAACTACGACACAGTTGCACCAACGTAATTGCTTATATTTACTCATATGATATGATGTTCGAAAACTTTATTGAATTTTACATGATCGGGGTCCATTTTAGGATAGTTAAAACCCTATTTTAATTTTCAAAAATTTACCTTCCCAAAATACCAAAAATGAGAGTACTGTGGTGGACACGCTTTGGTGGATCTAGATTACTAGGAGTTTCTATTAGAACGACGACATGCTATTACCATTAGGCACAGTACAAAGTATCAGACAATTGCAAAAAACCGAATTAACATAAATTGAAGTAACTAATTCAAACTCATATTTTTTGGAAGCATATTCGAGGAAATCAAGTACAATTACTAATTCAAACTTTCAAGACCCCGTCTTTCAGTACTCTCAGTACTTTGATTATATTTACACCTCTTTAAGCCCTTTGTGATTTTTAAGAATCATGGTGATTTTTTTACATACAGATCAAAATCTAACGAGCTACGATGAACAAAAGTTATGAGTGTATTTTCAGTCTTCTGCAATAAACTCAATGTATAAAAATCCGCTTCAATGTTGAAAAAAAATTCACCCGGATATGACTTTGATTAAAACAGGATCAAATCTTTTGTATTCGGACTTCACATGATTTGATATGAGGAAAGCTTATAGAGGCAATGTATCTTGCCAAATCCAATTATATTATTATTAGTAACATTATAAAATATAATAACATCAAAACATGTTCTGGTCAAACTTTTAGCTTCTTGTTTATTTCTAAAGTACAAAGAATCTAACTTATATGTATACAAGTCAAATGCGATATTTCCATTATGCGATATTCTAAAATAATAAATAAAAAAGAAAAATATATATTAGAATGTTAAGTTCATTTAACACTATTTTCGGTCTCTGATTATAATCCATCTAATATTAAACTCAACACTATTACGTGCGCATACTAATTAAACTAAAGTAATATATGTGTATACATACTGATACAATTATTAATCCATGTAGTTCGATTGTCTTCCTTGATACTTTAAATACCAGTTAGCCTAAAATGAAAAACAAATGTCTTCATACACCTCGCAGATCAATCCACAATAATTTAAATCATTTAAAAAGACATATTTGCTCAGGCGAATTGAGTTGCTGGCAAGGGCGTTAATGCCCAGCAGTTAATGCGATGATACTTAAGCAACCTACTGAATGTTATATATGCCCGACAACAAGTTTCTAAAAAAAAATTCTAAAATTATACTTTACACAAAACCACAATTAAAACAGACTGACACTTTTCATGATCTATCTTAATAAAGTTTTTTTTTTTAAAACCAGACAGAATAGACAAAATAATTAACAGCTCAACGACATCATTTTATTAAGAAATCGTTTAATTTGCCTTTTTAAAATAATTATAGAATGATTTTAATTAATAGAAATAAAATAAATGCGTCATATACTATTGAAGTTTTAATTTTAATCAGTTAAATCGCATATCAAATTGAGAGCCTTATAATAGGGTGTTACTTTCGATTCCAATCAAAAATCTTTATTAAGTAGTACGGGCGCGATCTGAAACAACCAGTTAACAAACATACGGTACTAAAGAAGCCAAGTAAAGTATTCAATGTATACAGACAAATTGATTTTGTTTGTATAAACAGTGATGTGTTATGACGTTGATACTATGATTTGCATATTAGAACATTATTTTCCCAACAGAATAATTAACAGTTACTTACTCATGCATGACAAAAAAACAACAATATTCATCAGGTATCACAGGTGTATGTAAATGGTGAACTCGATAAGTTTATATTACGTCATTTCAAGGAAAACAAAAACGGTGGATTGTACATATAAAAGAAATTTATAGGAAATTAAAAAAAATACACTAACAACTACAATTCCGTAATATACATGCATATCTAGAATGGTCGGTATAGGCTTCAATCTATACTACTATATTAAAGTAATGTACTCGAATTTTTGAGCTTTAATACCGAGAAATCGGTAGAGTACTGTCTTTTGTTTTATACATTTTAAACATCATTGGTACTTGAAGATTACCAATTTTTTTTTAGTTTTACTCAATCAAGCTTCGCTTATAAATAATCAACGAAAATTCCTTTAAAAAATCCGGAAATCGTCTGGATTTTTTGGATTTTACAATCTTGCTCATGCGCATTACAATTAAGCTAAATCACGGGAGGCTCTTTAGCTTATGTTTACACAATACATGTATCACATTTGCATGGATAAACTCCGAAACGATATTACAAATACATTTAAATTTTCATTGAAAATTTGTCATATATTCTGTTCATCAAAGTAAACACGGGGGATAACTCAGTGAATTTAATATGAAAAATCCCGAGAGTTTCGAATGTCCCCATGGTGTGTAAATTTGAAGCGAGTGAAAAACTTTGGTGAAAAAGTGCTGAATTCTTGATGAATATGAATTAAATTTTTAGATGAAAGATATTTACGGCCTCAAAATGGTTGTTATGAAAAATTAATCTGTTATTTTCAATGCACCCGCATCAGTTTTCTCGAAAATCGTTTCCGAGTGATTCTGCAATTTTTTGCTACATTACGGGTATTATATGGGAGGCATTTAAACTGTGGCGATGGCCTGTCCTGAGACACAATTAGAGTTAGATTATTCTAACTAAGTAGAGTATAGTGAAATTAATAGTAGTATTGCAGGCTTAAAGCTTGGTTATGTAAATGTCAACAATACGGTGTAAATTCGTAAATGTCCGATATCATATGCAATGTCAACCCATGCACGCATGGGCCAAAGTCGAGTTATAGATTATGATAATGAGTACTTTTATTACATATCACAGTTAAATTTAATTATAAGAACAGTTTTATGATCTTGCACAGGATGATAATTTGCAGTTCATTCCACTAAAATATTATGAAATTGTATCAACCAATGATGTGGTCAAGGTCTAGTAAATGATTCCAGACTGTCTTTTTGGCGCTAGAACCATTATGACGTCATAATTGATTTGATGAAACTTTTCCCGTATTTTACGGCTTTAAAGAAATGATGTAAAAAAAAACAACAATATTTTGACATTCTGTATTTAATCACGGGAAAAGTAATCCCGTTACCTATATTCTATTTAACATCATTTAAAAGAAGAGGTGTAGAACTTTTTAAGTGCCGTTTTTGAGAGGCTGTAGGCATTCTAGATATAATTCATTAGTCAAAAATGGACAAAACTCTGATATTTGTTACTTTTATCCTTCATATTTCATAGAAAATGATTGTTTAAAACATGAATTTTCATTGTATTTACCAAAGAATTAAGCCTCAGTACCCCCTATGAAACAAAGATACTGTTTTGAAGCATCATTAAAAGAGTTTATATCTTGAATTTCATAAAACTGTAGGCACCTTTCATTTACTAGATCTTGACCTTAAGAGAAGGCCAGTAACCTAAACTGTGACTGAAGGATTACTGAACAAAATATGAATGGAGTTCTTTTGCCCTTGGGTGACCTTTTCAGATTTTTCAGTCGACATTCAGTCTTTTAGTAACCTAAATTGTGACTGAAAGGTGGCGGAAAAGGAAATGAATGGCATACAATCATGCTGATAAGCATGACTGAATTGTAAAACGTCATCATGTGGATGTTGCATATTTCTAGCAAAACTTCAATCGATAATAATGCATTGCAATTCATTACCATTACAACTACAACTGCATTAACATGATGCATAGGTTTAACATTTTTAATCAATATGTATATACAATTGCATATATATATTCACTTGATAGAAATTTGTGGTTCACTCCCAAAGAAGATTGTTGTTTTAAAAATAACCGGTTACGGTTTCTGAAGACATGCGGACGATTAAAAGCGTTTTTAGATTTTTACTTTACATCAATGTACAAACATTTTATCTTAGAAGTATTCAAGGAAGAGATTTCATAAGATGTCTGGACCTGGATAATTATTTTAGGGCCGATTTACCTTTGCTTGATCTTTCCTTGAACAGTAGACTTCTGTGTGGAGCAATGTGTACAGAACATCTCCATGAGTGGTGCTTGTCCTATGCCTGGAATAAGGATAGCAAACGATGCATATTATTCCGTCAGAAATGTTCCAATGACACACAAAAGGATCAAACAGAGATAAGCTGGGAACACTATGAAACACAAGGTGAGGCATGAAAGTAGTATGCAGTTAGAATTAAACGAGGTTTGGTTTATTTCTTCTACCCTTAATACTTTGATAAAATGCCTCATATGTAGTGTTATATCTTTGTCAATTATTTTCTAATCCTAAAGTTGAGAGTTTAAATATTAAAAAAAAAACATTTATTTGCAATCTCATTTTTCTACAGGTTTGTCCCGAATTGGCCTTCGTTCCTTGCTTCTTTTTTTTTTAGCAAAACAAGAATTTTATGTTCATTTTTTCTCCCTTTCATTTCTTATTAGCTGCATGTCTGTAGCTTTCGGTCTGAAAAAGAATTCGGATGGATGACTCTTTCTACATGTGCCGCCCATAAAAAAGTATATTGATTGCGCACGAAAAAGCCCGCTAGTTTTAGACCGATTAACCTTATTTATACCCAAATTCTGTGAGGAAAACTAGTGCTCTTAAATTCTTCACCCAGCTTCATACGTTTATGTTGTAAATCGAGTTATCTTAATTGCTTTTCATCATATGTTGGTGCATATTCTGGAAAATGTATCTAACTTGCCATTTTTTTTTAATTTGAATGCGATCTTGATCACTGTACTCAAAACAAGCATGAGTTAATTCATTTTATAAACACAAACACTTTTTTGTTATTGTACTAACATTAATCCAAAAGAAAGCCTATTTGAATTCAATAAACAAATTTTTAGGGTAAATGTTTGTTGCAGAGGGATTTTCGGTAGACGAAAATGACAGAAATTGATCATTTGATTTCAAAGTAAGTTTCTTCTGATCATACTTTATTCATAACGCACATTCTAAGCATTTGATAGGTTTAAAACATATTTTATAGGTTTTGTGTTCCAAGAACAATACTAAATCCGGTGTAGGTGGCGGTTTTTTTAGCATTAAATCATGCAAATATATATATAAAAAAGACTAAATAAAGTCAAATTTTGCAAGCGATATACCTTTGAATCCCTTTGTAAAAAATTTGACACCCCATGTCTTAAAAATACCTTGTCAAAAATACCTAAGACATATTTAAACTAAGATGTTATAAAATTCTTGATAAAAAAGCTTTAATATCAAATAAATTGTAACAATTAAATTAGACGATATATTATAATAACGATTAGTGTTCAGAATCAAACGTCCAAATGAAAAATGCAAAGCAGGAGCAGGTCAGACACGGACCTATAAAAAAAGAGGTAGGGTCAGGTGCAAAGAAGGAATTGGATTCCTCTGCTGACTGTTCACACCGGAAAAAACCGACAACTCTGTAGATAATTAGGCGATTAATTATTGTCTAAGAAGAAGTATG
This sequence comes from Magallana gigas, assembly GCF_963853765.1. Classification (NCBI taxonomy): domain Eukaryota; kingdom Metazoa; phylum Mollusca; class Bivalvia; order Ostreida; family Ostreidae; genus Magallana; species Magallana gigas. Next base: position 26,324,466 of record NC_088862.1, read on the forward strand.
AAAACATCAGTCACCATGCGACCCAGTGGGAGATTGTTTTGCTGACATGGTCGGTCGTTGTATCAACCATAGAACTTACGAAAAGATTACTTAGACCGAGACTGTTGATAGTCCCGTTTATCAACTTATTTGCCAGTTGCTTGCCTTGCCTCGTCCTTGCCTATCGAATTAACTGAGAGACTAAACTCCATACACAGCTGATAAAGGTTCATTGCTACATAAGTATGGAAAATTGACACAAGACAAATTGAAGTAATCACGTTTATTATAAGGTTTTGTTGTTAGGTTTCCATCAATGTCCCCTTTTAGTAAAATATTCAAATATGAAACAAATGACACAGATCAGACTCTGTTGTATTTTTTTTCATGTTCACTGGGATTTATCGAGTCGACGTAAGGATTGAAGCATTAATTGTTAATTGATTATACGTCATCGATATACCTGAATGTTGAGTTGAAGAACACTGTCTTGATTTATTTATATTTATATACAAGTTTTCTGATAAATTCTGATTCATATGAATACAAAAAGGGGTATGTTAACAATCGGGCGCAGCTGGTAACCAATGGTAGTTCCAACAGATTGTTGGATGACCCGATTTCCAAAAGATACAATTTGTATTAGAAAATCAATCATCTTTTTAATATCCACTCCAGAATACTTGTGTGCATAATCCGAATGATTTTTAATAAAAAAGTTTTGCAAGTGGTTTTATTGAAGGTCACGTAAAATATTATACTCAATTTTTAGTTATCTCTGTATTCAATTTGAAATTATTCAACATCGAAAGCAATATATGATTAAATTTCTTGTATTTCGCTCAATTTAATCTACTAGCAACAAATGCCAATCGAGCTGAAATTGCAGTTTCGGCTCGTTTGGCATTATTAAGGCGTAAAATACTTAAATTCAATCCGTCATAATTCAGAAGAATGGGTAGGTAAGACAAAACATGCATCACAATTTAGTGATTAAATGTCATTTCTATATACATGTTTCATATTATTACCGGCATTTATTGGTAATTATTCTTTTGTAGAGATATAATAATCATGTATTGTATCGTATTGTTTTGCAAACTTTGTCATTTGCGATCAAATTCTGTTTTTAAATGCTCTTTAGTATCTTGATTCAATTCTGCATCATGCCGTTTTCTTTGTCTTCAATGGTTGATACTAAATAATTTATGCTTTAACAAAAAATGGTATCGTTGTGGAATTCCCAGGTTACATACTGAACATTCCCTTTCTTAAATTTTTCATTCGTATATAGCTATTAGCAACAGGAAATATAAAATAAAACTCCACTGCAAAGTTTCTGAACAAAACGTCCATATTTTTCGTGAAATCCTACCTTCATAAAGCGATCATCTAACTTTTGTTTGTCATCTAAATTCGATCCACATGGTCATATTATTTATACTTTTCCGGTAATGTAATCCGAAACATGACGTTTTCCTTGCGTTTTTAAATGGTTATAATTGTTGCCTGTTTTCCTGTCAGGTAAAATATCAAAATCGTTAAAAAAAACCCCATAAAACGTCAAATATTTCAAATTACTTTTAACAAGCATTCTGAGAGTATTGCATAAGCAATACACGTCCCCTACCGGCATGTGGAAATTGTGAAAACAATTCACTGTTTTGCAGACTATCGAACCCAAACATTAAAAACTGGAATATAAAAAAAATAATTTTCTAGAAAATATGTCAACCAGACGCTACAAAAGTGTAAACTTGATCTGTAGTTTGACATTTTGAAGATGTTCAGCAAATTTCATATTATTCCTCAAACGCATAAAGAAAAAAGTGTGGAAAACTGAAGTGGGACAGACAGACGGACAGACAGACGGACGGACGGACTGATGGACGTAGATGAAAGCTATTGCCCCCCCCCCCCCCCCGGTGAAAACCGGTAGGGGACTAATAACACCTTCCTGAGTAAAATAATCAAAGTCGACCACAGGCATATTTCCTCCTGAACATTAGCCATATACAAAAAGGTATGATATCTTCTTTGTTGCTTTTAAAAAAAAACTGGTACTGTAAGGATGCTGCAGAATAATTCTGCAAGATATGGAGTGGGTAGCTACAGTATGTACATGTATAGAGCGTTATTGTTACATTGAGTTTGTAGCACACTATAAAATTTAATAGAAGGTACAAAAAGACCATTTCTTGTCAGTGACAGACGTAGCTCATAAAGTCCACCGACAACAATTCTATAAACAAATTCATCATAAAACTTGGTGTTCATTGCCGCTTTTATCTATTAAGAAATAACCGACTTTGAAGATTTGATTCATCTTAAGCTTGTCTTGGATTAAATTTTATTATTCTACACAAAATGTGGGTGACCTTAATATCCTACGCTTATTGATACATAAGATTTGTTCTTTGTCTATTTATTTTTTATTGATCTTTTTGATTATTTTATTCATTTATTTATTTATTTGACAGTGATGTCGGACATTGCAGTTGGTAAACCAGCACAACAGTCGTCAACATATACACCATATGATGGAAAAAGAAGCACGGACCTCCTCGACCATTCGTGCTCTCACACTGATAATATTCCAAATCCATGGTGGAAAGTTGATTTACAGGCTGTTTATTACATTACCAGAGTTAGATTGCTAAACCGGGGGCTGGACAAATTTGGACACGGTTTATGCCTAATATTCATATCTTTTTGTTATTTAAAAAAAGAAAAAGACCCCTTGATACCCCCACTCTCTCCGCCCCTATAAACAAACAAGAAAAAACGATCAATTAATTCATATTTTTTTCACTTTAGATTTGTCATACCGGCTCCAGAATGTCACAGTCACTGTGGGAGAGACAGAATCATCATTAAACACTTCCTGTGGTTTCTTTGCTGGTCCCGGTACTTTGTCGCAACTGGTTGACATCGACTGTCCGCCAGTTACATCGGGAAGATACGTCAATGTCTCCATTTTGGGCGGTTATCTTACACTCTGCGAGGTGGACGTGTTTGGTTTCAACGCCTAGTGATCGCTAAAATACTTGATCCATTTTTTGCTTTCTAAACGAAAACGGAATAATGGAATATTAGTAAATAACAACACACTGTGTGAAATAAGCGAGCTAGCATATTTTATGTACCAATAGATGCCGTGTAATTGTATGACATAAAGTCGAAATAAATAGATTTTTCTTTAATAAAAGAAACTTTCGTGATGCCACTCATTTTAATTAGTCACTAATTAATCAGTTTACATTAATATATATTAATATATCAACTGTTTCATTGTTGCATATTAATATTTAACAACCCATCAGTTGGATATACAAATATCCAACAGTGCAATAAACAATAAATGGAAGAAACCCCCAAAAAGTTGAAACAGATATTTTCAAAACAAAGTCCATAAAGAGGTGCTTGATTATGCTTTTGTGTTATGGCACTCAAAGATTTTTTGTGTTTAGGTTAAAGGGGTATTGTCACAATTTTGATAAAAAATTATACATGTATTTCCGTTTTAAATGTTTACAATGTACAATACTTCAGAAAGGTGTTTCTAATAGTCGACTAAATTTGAGTGACATTTGTCGTGTTAACGTTATAACCAAGATAAAGAGCCCACAATTTTCTGTCATGTAAACAAAGCATATGTTTACGTTTTGAAAGTTGAAGTAATAATTCCAGTTTTAGACCTAAAAAGAATTAGCTAAACGCTAAGAACTAGTTATTTTTTCTTGAAACGAATAAGAAGAGACAGAAAACAACGTTAGAAATTGTTTACCTGTTTATTGAAACATTGAAAACAAAAACAGGGCGCGAGCCTTTTGTACATGAAAAAGAATCGTGAGCTCTAGATCTGTGGATTGCGCATAACTTTATGAATGATGTTTAAATTTTCTTTGATATATATATTGTAATGAGTTCTTTTTGGATTTTGTCAGCTGAATGAACAATAAGATTTTGTAAAGAAAATAAACAAGTTTAATTTGAAAAAAAAATTAATAAACAAAACAAATCATTATTCTCACTCCCCCTTTCACACCACTCTCATTCGAACATAACAAAAAAAAAAAGAATAATAATTCAATTAAATAAATGAACAAATATCTGATACTATCAAGTAAATTCAAGATTAAATCACACTGTATCAGATATTAAATGGAAGTAAACTACAAAATGTTGTTAAGAAGCTATTTCAACCAATAAAACTCTTGTTGAAAAATTTTACTCAAAAAAAATATTAAAGTTCAATAATTCAAAATACCGTGAATTTACAATTACCTCAAATTTCAGCTCAAAAGCATGTATATGAAAATTAGCCTGTAATAACAGTCGCTTTTTAACACTTAAAACCTCTCTGAAAATGAACTCAAGGTCACTATGCACTCAAGACGCTCCTGCCCTCGTCAAATTTCCTGTCACTCTTGTCGCTATCCTAACCGAAAGCCCCGGACTCGCAGGTCTCTCGCTTCCAGTCTACGACACTGCCCGGATAGAAAGCCACGCCCCACTCAGCATAGAATGCGTCCCCGACCTTCGTCAATTGTCCCCACGACCTTCCATAGGAAAATTTTCGTCTAGCACACCAGTCTGTATTTCAGGTAATTGTATCAAACACCCTTACGCACTGAAAAAAACATACTGTGACTAATAAAGTCCCGATAAACATACAAACATACTACCAATTACACTAAGAACTAAATTACCAGCGAAATGTACAAAATAACAACAAAACAACCTTACCGGCTAGGAAAACATGTGCCCGCCTAACAGAATCCAAAATTTCAATGGCTACCCATTTCTCCTTAGTATTAAGCTAACTTGAGATATTCACCATATCTTGAAACAGGAGCTGCAAAACGTGGCACCCGGCTGATGTCGTTACCGGACCCTCTACTGACCACTACACCCAAACCGGTCACTTTAAATACTCGATCTAAAAATAGCACACTCACCCGACACTCGTCACTCACATACGGTAACCCATTCATAACAAAATTAAAGAGGAACACAAATATAAACACCAGTATATACAATACTGAATCAACTTTATTACATATATATATATATATATATATAAATCCATTTCTAAACAATAAAATTTAATAAAAAGACCAAAAACGTGATCATGCCCCCTTTCTGTTCATTTGAAGGTTATGAGAACGGCTTCAAAACTTTTTATATGACAACCGAAATTCCGGGTCAATTATAATTTAACCTTTTACTTTCTGGAAGCATCGTTGTTAAACTAAATCTTTTTTTTTAATCCATTATTGATTTCCGTACATGTATGAAGAACCTATAACTTATGTAGTTTATTTGACGTATTACTTTCAGCTCCATCTTACGATACATGATATATAAACAAAACAAGACATGGTACATGTATATGTTGCTTTTTGCCACCAGCGTGACTTTAATTGTTACCAGACAATGTCAAACATTTCGTAAAATTATATAAAAAAATATTACATGATACTACAATTGATATTTCATTGAAATATGCCATAATTATGCATTTGCTATTCAATATGATGTAATAATAATAAATCTCGAAATAGTAATTGATAATTATATATAGGTATGAGTTTTATTAATTGGTTGTACCAAGAAACTGAAAATATCGTAAAAAAAAATCATTGTGGTCTAAAAAAAGAGCCTATATAAATATATAAATGTAATGTACATATACATTAAATTACATGCAATAGCATGGAAAAAGAAATGCAAAAAAGATAATAATATAAAAAATTCAACTCTGGTAAGGTGGCGAAGAGGTTGTTGATTTTTAAAGAAATGGTAAAGAAAGGAACAGAATAAGTATTCAAAAGTGTTACCCGTGCGGCATCCTGAAAGAAAGAGTTGCTAGAATCTCCGCATTTAATTCCATTGGTCAAAGGAAGACCCCAACAGTATGTGACAAATAACAGCACTCTAACTTCTTGATAATACTTATTAAAAAGTGCGATAACTTGTAAGCCAAACAATTTTAAAATCAATATATATGATTAAAGCATTTTAAGAAAACTTACAATTCCTTTATATTTAAGGATCTGACGAACAATTTTTTTGAGTTCAGCATAGTGAAAATTGATCTACGTATCCGCAAGTCTAACTTAAAAAAAATGCACAGTTCACGTCAATATTCTTTTTCGTAGCAATACACATTAAACATTCGTTTAGTTGATTCAATGCATTGTTTTGTGTTCGAGCTGCCTTTCTTTTTAAATACCGTTTGCTATTCTTCGCTTGATAGACCAAATTTTCAAATGTTCAGCTATGCTTTATAAACAAACGACTAATGTAAAAAGAGATGTGATGTAGTCTGTATAATAAACCAGTAAACGTACTCTAAAACAATTTTTAAAAAATAAAAAAAGGCACTTTTCCGTTATTTTAAATATTATTATTATTTATGTAAATGACCGAACAATGTTTTGTGTTCGAATAAAGCCACAAATAAGTCAGTAATAACGAAAATAAATCATAAGTTACTTTGATTAGTTGGTAATCAACCAATCATTATCTTTCATTCTAACTTGATATATATAATGATATACTTTTATTGACTCATTGCTTTTACTGTGCAAACAATTGCTCGAGACAATTTTAATTATCACTGTGTAAGTTTTCAAAATCTGTAACAGCTGCGCTTAAGATTATTCAATTGTCTTTGTTGAATGGCATATGCTTAGTTGCAAGGCATGGTCAAATAAATAAACTTGAAAACAAAAAAGCGTCAAAATAAAAGAATCCATTTTGAAAAGATAGTCAAAAAATAACATCTGGGCTTTTTTTTTAATCGAAAAAAAAATATTTTCCTTTACTTCAACACCGCTCATGTTCAATAAACGTATAAATTAATATGTGTACCTTTTATGTACTCAGATGTGTGGTCCATGTAAAAAAAGAAGAAAATAAAAAATAAATAAATAAATCTTTTTTGGCTCATAATATGTTGTTATTACTTTAGAAAAAAAGACTGCATTTTTTAAAAAATAGTTCAGATCAGATCCATTAGCTCTCAAAATTGAACACTTCAAAAACTTCACATAATGAAATAAGTTTACGTTCACGAGATTTCAAGTGTGCAATGATTGTTCATTTGTGTGCAGCTGTCCAATCAGGAAATCGCATTATCTGTCAATTTTTGTAGAGATGTAATTTCAAGCCATTGCTCGCCTTAACAAGAGCGTCAAGGACTAAGCTGCCGCCAAAAACAAATTTCAAGTAAAACACAGTCAAAGGAACAGTATCGTTCCACTTCTATGTTTGAAAACGAATAATAAATGACATTTTGAATCGTTATTAACTACATTAAGTTCGATTTATATGTATTCATCTGCGAAAATGAACAAAACGAAACTATAAGGAAGGAAGTTTTAAGAATGATGCAAATACCTACCTTTAAACGAACATTTTACTTATAGACAAATTGATTAAAATAGAATTGAAAATTTCAGAAATCTATAAAAGCATCTTACATGTATGTTAATTAATGGTATATACAATGTATCTGATGATCGATAAAGCTATCTTAAAATTCAAGTGGTTGAATTATAAACAAAAAATAAAGCAAAGCTCGTTGCATAGCACCGAATGTGTCTTTCATGGAATCTTAAAAAGTCTTAAAATGGACTTTGAATTGCATTAAAATATTGTATGACTTGTACTGAACAAAATATAGCAATCAATAAAACATCAATGAATAGACGATAGTCTGATTGGAATACATGTATCAGTCCCTTTGTAGTTTCAATTTTGATAATAGAACAACATACAATGTGCTTTATTCAACTAACTTTCCTTTTAACCCCCTGCCTCCCACTTTCTGAGCCTCCTCCTATTTAAAGACATAACCACAGTGTATGAAACTCAAAAAAAGTTGGGTTTTTTTTTAATTCAAATTTTATGATACAAACATATTTATAGACCAAATGCTTCTGCATACATCACAATTTTCACAGATATAAAGTGTGTTTAACATTGCAATCTATTCTTACACTTTTATATACCTATATTAATATAAAATATATTTCTTAGAAACTTGAAATATTCTACTTTTAAAAGGACAGACAGCTTTCATGTGTGGTAAACACAATAAAAATCATGTTTTTAACTGTCCGTTTCAATGAAAGATGAAGAAAATAAGCAACACATTTCGGATTTTTGTCCAATTTTGACAAATTGAATATATCTACAACGCCTCCCGTCTGTATAAAAACGGACTTTATCAATATGATGATATAAGGTAGAATATAAAAAATGTTTTATTTTTATTTGAAAGCGTAAAGTACGGGGACAATCCTCAAATCAACTATGACGTCATTGTGGTTCAAGCCTCAAAACTGCAGTCTGGAATCATTTACTAGATCTTGACAAATATTGAAAATGTTATGAAGGGTTTGGACTTTTATATTTGAAGTTAGTTTCAAAATTAATATTCAAGTACATAAAGTACTTTTTTTATCATATGGAATTAATAAATTCGAATTATTTTCTATAGTTTTTCTTATATTTTGAGGAACAGGGAAACATAGTGTCAATAAAACAGGAATTAAATTTTATTCTAAAGTTATTGCTGCATATTTTAGGGATATTTGTTTCGAAATTTAGATAAAATGAAAACAATAATACTGTTGAGCACAGTTTTTTTCATACTCATTCCATGTACATGCAAATCAATGAAAAACTGTTCAAAGTAAGTAGCAGCTTTATAATGTTGACAGTTTTGGAGCTAATCAATTTTTTTTTAATAAACTACGAAATATTTTCTAGGGAACACCAATGTTGTGCAGGGTTCAGATGGAATGAAACATTCAAAAGTTGTACAGGTAGGTAATAATTACATATCATTAAAAACAAAGTTGTATTTTATGGATAAATGTTTCTTATACAGTACCGGTCAGATCAACCTAACACCAGAGTAAACCCCAGTTAAAACCCCGGGTTTACTTTTTGGGTTTACTTGGGGTTTACTTTGGGTTTACTTTGAAATTGCTTTTGAGGTCAACTGTATGCACTGAAGTGTAAGGAAACAAGTATTTTATCTTACCAACCTACTGCCTGTAATTCCTTCCCTTTATATATTCCGAATACGAAGTTAGCGTCTGCTTTCAGGGTATACTTCTGACTGGGTTTACTCTCTGTGTCCACTCTGGGTTTACTTTGGGTTTACTCTGGGTCCACTTTAGTAAATCCGAAGTAAACCCAGAGTAAACCCAGAAAGTAAACCCAGGGTTTAGTTGGGGTTTACTTTCTGTTAGGTTGGGTCTGATCGGTACTGTATATCAACTGGGTTTTTTTTAGAATGTGAAAATGGATATTTTGGATTGCACTGTGCAACAAAATGTTTCTATCCACATTATGGACGGAAATGCAGGTTTGTATGCAACTGTAGCGCTAAAGACTGCCATTATGCCTCGGGCTGTAAACGATCATCAAAAGGTACTCTCACTTTAAGTTATATTATTTTTCTATAGTACATGTGTAAAGAATTATTTCAATACCTTTGTTTGTTAAGAATTTATATAATAATTAATTTAATTTTATAGATTTTTTAAAGCAACGAAACATTTGTATGTAACAAGAATTTATTATGATGTAGAATTATACGTAATATAAGCAACCTTCATTGATGGTTGTTTGAAAATGTTAATAACATTTGTGATTTTTGAATCTTTTTAAAATGATTTTTTTATATATTATCATTTTTCTATACATTTTTATAGATATCACGCCAAAAATAAAATCAACAACCAACATTGGTGACATGAGCGTTCATAAATTTTATTCGCAAGAAAGCTTTCTTCAAACAAGTACGCTTTCAAAAACCGCAAAAAATGGTCTTGAAGGTATACAATTTTTATCATGCAACATTTCCTTCATACTTGTACCTGTGTCAAAAAGCTTTAAGATAAGGTATTCATAATTATTGATATGAATCCGTAACTACAGACCCTGAAACGTACTACTACACCAAAAAAGCGTGCGACTTTCGTGCAAGAAACGTTTCGTGTAAACCGTTTAGCGTTTCGTGTAAACCATTTAGCGTTTCGTGTTAATCGTGAAGCATTTCGTTTAAGCCGTTTAGCGTTTCGGGCAAAGCGACACAGCGTTTCGGGCAAAGCGTGTAAATCGTTTCGGGCAAAGCGTGCGAGAACCGTGTGAAACGTTCATCAGATTTCATTCGGAACTCTCTGACAATTTGTTTCAAGATAGCGCTCGTGTTAAACATTACTTTAAACTGATTGGCAAAATTCCTTTGAGATATTCTCGTGAAAAAAATCTATCAGACATGATATACCTATCTTTTTACAAAATTGAATTAATTTTTAATAAACAAAAGAAAAGTACGCGTATTGAAAGAAGACTAGTAAATGAGACTATTGGGCTGTGTACAACCAGTATACAAAACCTTGGACATCGTTTAAGACCTGCACCTGGCTGAACATGTCAATCAAACTCTCTGTTTTCGTTTTAATTGAATGGTCACGCGTCTCTTTTTTTGACAATAGCCAATAGAAATTTAATGACTTCAAGGTAGTCGGAATCAGTATTTGATGATGCACACAATTTCAATGATAGATTAATTAACATTAATTTGAACAAAATTAAATGTAAACATAGAAAGAAAATATACTGTTCATTTATATGAAATGCGGGAAGTAAATTCTGAATCCCTATTAAAAATATTTCTACAAGTTGTTATTTTAATTATTTAAACAACGATAACGGAAAACAACAAGTAATTAACACACTGAAATTTTCCTAAAATGTACACATGCAATGAATTATTATGGGAATCTATATGCATGGTACTTAATTCAAATGGATTATGATAGATATATTGTACGCCGTTATGCGGGGCGCCGGTTATGTAAACGAATATTGAGACAAAAATCTAAATCATTTTTTTATTTTTTGTTCTTTCCGATATCCAAAATAGTAATGACAACTTTCTTTATTGTTTAATCCGTTGATTTTTCTCTGTGATATTATGTACGGAACATTTATTTACGCGATTTAATCGGTTGTTTTATAGCATTTTTCTAACTTATGTGACTAATTTTATTTTACATAATTTTCAAAAATTATCAATGTAAATATTAAAGGTTTATTTACAGTTAGTATTTTTACATCGTATTCTCTGAAACCAATAAACATATTAATGTGAGAAGAAAAAACAAATCCCGCCGAATACTGAAAAACCAAATTATCAATGTCAATGATTACAGGTTTATTTACAGTTAGTATTTTTACATCGTATTCTCTGAAACATATAAAAATATTAATGTGAGAGGAAAAAACAAATCCCGCCGAATACTGAAAAAACCGATTTCAGTTTGTAATCATACGGATTTTATTTTTGGTATTGAATATTGTGTTACGGTAACTTTTTTCTCTTGAATTTTTATTATTTACGGGACTAATAAGAATCATGGATATTTCTTTTGAGCAATAAATATATTTATAGAAGTAATATTTTTGGCTAATTCTATGAATAAATACTTTTTTGCTTTAAATATAAGTACCAAAATAATTTAATTAATCAAATCAATACTTATGTACATATATGTTTCTAATATCAGTATTTCTATTATTTTGTGTTTTCTTAAAATTAATTCTTACTAACAGAATCAGGGTGAAAATCCGAGAGGACCCGAATCGATCAGGATAAAAGCGTGTCCAAAGCGTGTGAAAAGTGAGCAAATCGTGCGAGAATCGTTTCGAGCAAAGCGTGCAGCGTTTCGTGTAAACCGTTCAGCGTTTCGTGTGAACCGTTTAGCGATCGTGTATAGCGAGCGTGCAGCGAGCGTGTGGTGTAGTGTACGTTTCGGGGTCTGTAACAAAACCGTGTTATTAAGTATTTTAATAACAAGTACTTTTAAGATTAAATGTTTAACATTAGATGCTTAAAATCTGACACCCTAAGTCAGTTTTTATATAATTGTTTCAGTTACCAATAAAACAATAAATTCATTCTCTTATGAATTTAGTTAATTCTGTAACAATGACTTAAAGGGTCCATTTAGTTTTTTATAATGCATTTTCAAATAATATTTTTAAATCAAATCGACACTGCAAATTTAATACTCCTTTTCATACATAACTTAAACTCAGTTACTTCCAAATAAATATTTTGCTTATAGCAATTGTTTCACCTTTTTTATAATTCATATATTAGGATATTTCTGTTAAATGGATGCGATCCATGTCCAGTCATGTCATCCTTAGTTAGAATGTTATTTTCTTGAAATAATTTAATCATTTTTTTTTTATTTCACTGCACGAAAAGTCGCGTTTAATATAATTTTATTGATTTGTTTACCAAATTATATTCCTTGTTTTGAATATAAATTTTGTATAACGTTATATATTATGTTAAATACTCAATTCTGATTGGTTAATACGCAGTTGATTATCCGTTCTATTACCCTCAGCGTTAGCAACACACTTGGCAACAGGTGACACTATATAAATAGTGCCTATTTGGGAGGGTAACAGTTGAAATTGACACCCCGAGAAAACCATTGTCAACCGACGCGTGCGGAGGTTGACAATTGTTTTCGAGTGGTGTCGATTTCAACTGTTATCCTCCCAAACAGGCACTATTTATATAGTGTCACCTGTTATCCTCCCAAACAGGCACTATTTATTTTGTTATACTGAATGTCTTAATTTTTAAGAAAATTTTACTGCATATATTTTTTTACTGATCAACTTGGCAACCAATTGGTGCTCCAATTATTATTCGCTCATGGTGCAAAAATTCCTGATTATGTAACTTAATATTACAGATGTTGACAATGAAGAAGTTGTCAAAATGTCTGATTGGGGTTGGAGACAATGGAGGAGTTTGTTGGAATTAGGGATGTAAGCAGATTTACATTGAAGAGAGCTCGATGGTCGTGGCCATTTTTAGACTGTATTGATCTCCTAAGGAAGAAGAGCTGTATATAAAAATATGCTGGTTGACAGAAGAGAGTGAGAGTGGGAAGTCATAGCAGTTTGTCAGGTATTTGATAAATTACATAAACTACATGTACTTTCGATTGGCATCTCTGTGATTGGTTTAATTTTAATGATTTCAGGGGTATAATCTTTCATATGAACAAATTAAAACCCACACAAAAAAACCTAAAAAATAAACCCCAAAAAATCTTCATTAACTGTGCAAAATAATCCATGAAATTGCATCCCAATGAACCTTTAATGAATGATAACAATTCCAAAGACCTCACAAAATTCAATGATTTGACAGCAGGGTGAAAGTTAACTGTAATATTCCATATATTGTTGACTGAAATCTACAGGCCCAGAGATTATCACTGTGCCATTTATGTTCATTGATTTTACTATGTTTAATACTCTAAGCATGAGTGTGCCAATTGAAAATATGCCATTTATTAAAAATTGTTTGTTTTTTTTATACGTAAATTCTAAATTATGTAATTTTTTTGTTTGTTTTCCTTAAGTAAAGGAATGTACAAGATAAATATTAGTATTTTATTTATAATGAGAAAAATTTAAGGCTGATCTATATTTAATCAAATCGAAAAAAATAAAATGAATTGTAGCATTTTATAAAGAAATCGAACAAATTGAATAAACCCTGAATTGTTCCAGTCCTAATCTTAATGAACCATAAATTGTAAGAAATACTTGTGTTTGAATGTCACAACAGTTTTTGTTTAGATATTTCTCTATGTATAAGTATTTTAGTTGATGCTATTTCCCATCTTTCAAGTCATTCATCTATGATCAGGACATTTTTTGGAAAAATAGAAAACTTTTCAACAAGATCGAAATCCTGTCGCACATATACTTTGTCAACACCTTCTCCACGGTTGCAGTATCAACTGGAACAGAACTACGAAGGCCATGGAGAGTGACATGATAGAAGAGATGGCTAAGGATGTGCATGATGGGTCTGTTCGTATAAAGACAATAGTTGGTGATGAAGATAGCACAATAATTTCCAAACTTTGGATAAACATTGACACAAATATTGGTAAAACATTGGATGTCAATCATGCGAAAGAAATCTTAAGGAACCATCTATACTTTGTGAAAAAAAACTCAAAACTTTAACTTTCAATGTCATACAGTATCTCAGAAGATGTTTATACTACATCCTTGCCCAAGGATAAGCCAAAGACTTGTGCTCTTGTCTGCATCAATATTTATGTTAGATATGTAATACAAATATTGAGAGGGTTGTTCATTTTGGAGCGATAATTGTCAGCTTCATTTTTTATGCTAGATTGGTAACACATGTTATAATGTTGAGAGGGCTTTTGATTTGGGTGCATTATTTGTATAAGTATGTTGATTTATTACATATACATGTGAGGAGTTAAATGTCCAGTATTAACTTGATTAGTATAAAAAAAATCATACCATAATAATTATATGGTTGTTACAGTAATGGATGTTGTTCTACAGAATGGCTTAAAATTAAATTCGCCCTTTGTACTTTGCATATTGTACATGATGTAATGCTGATTTCGATCCTTTTATATGTTTCAGAGTTGAAGAAATAATTATGAGATACATGTAGGAAATCATAAATTAAATATTTATTTGTTTATACCTATTAGAATTATTTTGTTCCTACCGGTATCTTGTTATAAGGTGTAAATAGTTTTAAAAATTGTACTTTAACAGAGGAATTTCAAGTTAAACAGAGGAAATTTGGGGTTTAAATGAATATTTTTGAACTTTTTTGCTGAATTTTATCAAGTACTAGCATTGTATTAAAAATATGATTAATTGACTGAGTGTTTATTGAACAAAAAGTTGGTATTGATTAATTTATCTACATTAGAATAGTGTTTAAGTGAAAATGGCGCGAAATTGAAAAAAAAGACCAGAGGAAATTCAGACTGCAATATCTTTTTATCTAAGTCATTGACATATGATTTTCTCCTTTTCCAGTGAAAGCATAACGTTTGAACATTTTATTTCAGTTCAAAAATAAGACTTTTAATTATATTAAAATTAATTTTTTGACCATTTTGCATTAAAAGTCAACGCAAAAAGCAACAAATTAGAACTATGCAGAGGAAATTCGGTTGCAGTTTGTAAAATACTGAGGAGGCGTTGACAAAATATTTTTGTAAAAAATCATTCTTCTGTTGATGTGTTATACATAACATATTAGAAAAATGAAATCAAATAATTGCAAACACTGTAGCATTGCTTAATTTCTGTTGCAAGCGGTGTATTTTAATGAGCTGGAGCATTTCCAACAAGGGTATGTTTGGGAACCGTTACCATGGAAACAAACATATTGACCTATTAATTTTTTTTATATTCTGTTAGAGGAAATACAGTGCTATCCATTGAATCTAGTTTTATAATTTTTTAATTACTTTGGTGTGAGTCCCATACTCCCTTAATAAAAACAGTATAGTTTTCGTAAAGCTTAAGACATTCAGTATAATAAAATAAATAGTGCCAGTTTGGGAGGGTAAGAGTTGAAATTGATACCCCTCGAATACCATTGTCAACCTCCGCTTCGCGTCAGTTGACAATGTTTTTCTAGGGGTGTCAATTTCAGCTCTTACCCTTGCAAACAGGCACTATTTATATATTGTTATACTTTCATGTTAAATACTGAAATCTGATTGGTTTAGACGCAGTTCATAACCCGTTCTATTACCCTCAGCGTTAGCAACGCACTTAGCAACGGGTAACATTAAAAATTGTTACATGCGCGAAAATTATGCGCGTACGGTTCTGCGTAGAATTCACGTTATTCCTAGTATGTAAAAACAGTTAAGTTTTCTTTAAAATTAAGATATTCAGTATAACAAAATAAATAGTGCCTGTTTGGGAGGATAACAGTTGAAATTGACACCCCTCGAAAACCATTGTCAACCTCCGCTTCGCGTCGGTTGACAATGGTTTTCTCGGGGTGTCAATTTCAACTGTTACACTCCCAAACAGGCACTATTTATATAATGTCATATACTTGATTGGATTTTATAATAAAGTATGATAAGATTTAATGCGATATACAACGAGAATAATGTAGTTTAATAGAAAAAAATTATACGTTTCGTTTAAGAAAATTGACATTCATTGTATTATGTATTGTATTAGTAAATACATTTATACATTAAGTTTAATAATGATTCTGGTATTCATTAAACATATATGATAATTAATGTGTCAGTAATATGTCATTTTATTCAAAATAAAATGTTGTTTTCGTACTCATTATTGCATAATAATGACAAAATCGTTTATATATCAAAGTGTCTGATATAATGTTCTGAATTAATTGTGGGAATGATTCGAGACGGAAAACACAAAACATCCTAATGATTATTTTTTCCAGACACGTATAAGTAGATCAGATACCATATACAAAAAAGAAAAATAAAGTTTAATAGAAAAAAAATCATAACTATGACAGGTTTAGAAATTTGATCTTTATAAGTAAATTTGCTTATACTTGAAGTTTAACTATGTTTGATTTGCATTAAATATACGTGATAATTAATGTGCCATTAATACATCTTTCATTTAGAAAAAAAAATTATTTACACACTGATACAAAACAGACAAAATATTATAAAGCATCCAATATTATTATGCTCTGAACTTGCATGTACGTGGAAGTGGTTTGGAACGAAAAAACCCACTTAATTAAATACTTAAAGGAAATCTTTGATTTGTAATAAAAAAAATCAGAAAGCAAATAAAAAAATATTTGGCTATTACAATTGATTCAGGATGGGAGAGAGAGAGAGAGAGAGAGAGAGAGAGAGAGAGATATTTGTTTTTATAAGTAGACATAATAACATGTTATTATTGTCTCTTGTATTACTGAGCCGTATTTGCAAATACCTTACAAATAATCATTTTTGTTAATATCTGATGACTTTTTTAAAAGGTTTGATAATAAGAATGTTTTAAAAAATCCTTAATTTATCTGTTGCCGAAAAAAGTTTAACCTCTAAGCGCATGCGAAACAAATTTAGCCAATCAAAAATCGAGAGAATTCTCAAGTTTTACAGATTTCATTAAGAACAAATGAGTATTTCTTAAGAAATCATCAAATTGATCAAAAACCATGTTGTCAATTTCAAAAATCCCGGCTCGGGATTTGCTACCTATTTCCGTCAAACTCCTCTTTGCCAAACTTAAAGGTGTCCGGGATGACATTAATCTTTGTCTGAAGATATTCAAAAATCTTCATTAAAATATCTCATAATTTATAAATAATTTTCAATTATATCAAAGCATATATCAACATATCTTTTATATATCTACAATCCAAATGTCAATGTTTACAACCAGACCTATTGATTATGAGTCGGCTTGGGTACGAGTCTGTTTGATTACAACTTGACTTGATTTCCCTAAGAATAACTTTTCAATGCCTGTATTTTGATTTATTTTCACTATTTTGATATTGAATAGGACCAGCATCGGGACATCTTTTCAAGTTGAGAAAGACTGAGTTTCGGCAGGAAAAAATCTTGGAGGGGCAGAAGGAAATCATCGCTAAATACTAATACCTATATTAATATAAAATATATTTTTTTAGAAACTTGAAATATTCTACTTTTAAAAGATCGAGATGTAATAAATGAAAGGTGCCTACAGGGTTATGATATTTGAAATTCAATGCATAAATTCTGTCGATGATACTTCATAACAAAAGCTTTGTTTGATGGGTTGTATGGCTTCCATGTGTGGTAAACACGTTTAAAACCTTGTTTTAAACTGTCCGTTGCAATGAAATATAAAGAAAATAAGCATCACATTTCGGATTTTTGTCCAATTTTGACTAATTGAATATATCTGCAACGCCTCCTGTCTGTATATAAACGGTATTTATCAAGATGATGATATAAGGTAGAATATAAAAAAATGGGTTTTTTTATTTGAAAACGTAAAGTACAGGGGAAAATCCTCAAATTAAGTATGACGTCATTGTGGTTCAAGCCTCAAAAATACAGTCTGGTATCATTTCCTAGATCTTGACCCTATGACGAATTGTTATGAAGGATTTGGACTTCCATATTTGAAGTTTCAAAATTAATATTCAAGTATATAAAGTACTCTTTATCATATGGGATAAATGAATTCGAATTATTTTCTATAGTTTTTCTTATTTTTTGAGGAACAGGGAAACATAGTGTCAATAAAACAGGAATTAAATTTTATTCTAAAATTATTTTTGCAAATTTTAGGGATATTTGTTTCGAAATTAAGACAAAATGAAAACAATAATACTGTTGAGCACTTTTTTTCATACTCATTCCATGTACATGCAAATCAATGAAATCATGTTCAAAGTAAGTAACAGCTTTATAATGTTGACAGTTTTGCAGCTAATCTATTTTGTTTAATAAACTACGAAATATTTTCTAGGGAACACCAATGTTGTGCAGGGTTCAGATTGAATGAGACATTTAAAAGTTGTACAGGTAGGTAATATTTACTTATCCTTAAAACAAAGTTGTATTTTATGGTTAAATGTTTCTAATATATCAACTGGTTTTTTTTAGCATGTGAAAATGGATATTTTGGATTGCAATGTGCAACAAAATGTTTCTATCCACATTATGGACGGAAATGCAGTTCTGTATGCAACTGTAGCGCTAAAGACTGCCATTATGCCTCGGGCTGTAAACGATCATCAAAAGGTACTCTCACTTTAAGTTATATTATTTTTTATAGTACACGTGTAAGGAATTATTTCAATACCTTTGTTTGTTAAGAATTTATATAATATTTAATTTAATTTTATAGATTTTTTAAAGCAACGAAACATTTGCATGCAACAAGAATTTATTATGATTTGATTTGAACATATTTTATTATGCAAAATAATATTTACATAATAGGATTGGGCAGCAGGCAAAGCCTATTTAAGCCTTCTCCACAAGAATTTATTATGATGTAGAATTATACGTTATATTAGCAACCTTCATTGATGGTTGTTTGAAAATGTTAATAACATTGGTGATTTTTGAATCTTTTTTAAAATGCATTTTTTTTTATAGATATCACTCCAAAAATAAAATCAACAACCAACATTGGTGACATGGGCGTTTATAAAAAATTTTCGCAAGATAGCGTTCTTCAAACAAGTACGCTTTCAAAAACCGCAAAAAATGGTCTTGAAGGTATACAAAATTTTATCATCCAACATTTCCTTATACTTGTATATGTACCTGTGTCAAATAGCTTTAAGATAAGGTATGCATAATTATTGATATGAATCTGTAATTAACAAAACCGTGTTATTAAGTATTTAAATACAAGAATTTTAAAGGTTAAATGTTTAACACTAGATGTTTAAAATCTGACACCTTAATTATGTTTCAGTTACCAATATAAATATAAATTTTTTCGTTTATGAACTCAGTTAAATCTGTAACAATGACTTAGTGGGTCCATTTAGTTTGTTATAATGCATTTTTAATTTATTTTTTTTTAAATCAATTAGACACTGCAAAATTAAATAATACACCTTTTCATATAGATTACTTAAACTCAGTTTCCTCCAAATAAATATTTTGCTTATAGCAATTGACACAATTCTTTTATTTTTTCACTTTTTTATAGTTCATATATTAGGATATTTCTGTTAAATGAACACGATCCATGTCCCATCATGTAATCATTAGTTAAAATGTTATTTTCTTGAAATAATTTAATCAATATATTTTTTTTTCATTTGCACAGGAAAATCAGAACTTCAGAACTCTGCAATGCTTGGAATAATCATCCTAGCAATACTATCTGTGGTCATCATACTGTTAATCGCATGTACTTATATATCAGAAAAAATGCCAGCGCAGAACAGAAGGCCAACAAGGAAATGATAGACCATGTTTATAAGAAACTAACGTTAATTTCATTCCTAATCTGTCTTTAGCTCGACTGAGGCCTAATTGAGCTTTTCGGATCAAAATGTGTCCGTTGTTTGTCGTTGTTGTAATCGTTTCCGTTAGCTTTTTTATATTTTCATATTCATTTCCAGAACCTCTCTGCCAATTCAAAACTTGCCACACAGCATCTTTTAGGGGTAAAGCTTATAAGTTTGTTTAAATAAAGGGTCAGATCACCTTTAAATAAGAGATCATATAAAAATATTAAAAGTCGGTTGGTCATTTTTAAAAAAATGTTCTTGTCCAAATCCTTTTAGTCGTTTATTCAAATCGTTATCCTTTAGAGCTCGAGTTAGTGATGGCCCCAAATGAGGGGACGAAGCAGGAATATATAGAGAAATATCTTTTGGCTATTTTTTTTCAAAAACCAATTGTCCGGTAAAGGATGGAATTGTCTTAATCGTGATCCCTGGTTGTTGGTTGGGGCCGCCATGGGGGTGGGGTGATATTACAAAGCCGAATGACAAGATAAGTGAAGAAAAATCTTTTAAAACTTTGTTTTTCTCAAAAACGATTTGGACATAAAATCAGTAGATTGTTTGGAGGCATTTTTTGGTAGCGTAGATTCGAGTTTGTGGAAATCATTATCCATGGTTGTTGAAAGTGGCGACAATGCGGAATGATATTACATAGAAGAAAGATGGAGTAAGAGATTCTTTAAAAAAAAAAATTAAAATTTTCAAAAAACCATTTGGCCATAAATTCAGTAGATTGTGTCGAATGATCCATAATATACGTAAAGTATATCAAATATATCAAGTTTGTTTAAATCATGATATCAGGGGAAAAGGTGGAGAAACATTTGGGGAGGGGTCGACGTCTTTGATAATGATATAAAAAGACAATTCGTTGATAATTTTCATTTAAAATACCTTTGGCCAAAAATATTTGTTCTTTGTGTGGAAGCATCCTCTGGGGATGAAAAATGAATTTTGGATCACATCATTGAACAATCCTTCTCCTATTCTGGCACCAATCCTACGCCCGGGGATTTTGATTTGATAAGGAGAGACCCACATGAAGGTATCATTTTAGTTAAATAAGAATCTAAGATAAAATTGTTTTAAAATAGTTTTCTCAAAAACCAACTGCGCGGCTATGTTAAGGCTGTCCGAAGCTAAATATATCTCGAAAAATGTTACTATTTTAATAATCGAAAAATACTTTAACCGAGCGAGTTTCTTTTAACTTTTATTACAGAAATTAACAATGACATCTAACACTATATTTGATGCATTTTTGTGACGTCATATATATTTCTTAAGCACGTGACGGGTGTAATCTAACACGGTAAATAATCTATAAAAATCGCATCGGCGCAAGTCAATAATGACATTAAATCAAAAATATTTTTATGAAAAATCCTTCGATAAGTAATGTATTTTGCAGTTCTTGCTGGGGGTTTATGTAAATATTTCTTTTATTTGAAATATTGTCAAAACATTTCGCACCGCAATCGAAATTAGGCAAATTTTTACCTTTTAGGCTCGATTTACACAAAATCGGGTCAATCAGTAGGTTTCCCCCAGTAAGATTTACATTGGTACTTATTTTCTCCCCCGGTTTCACGTAAAATATACTAAGATTGTTTTTATCTTTCACTGTCTTCTCGCCGTTTTTTATATGCATATACATATCATTATTCATTAGATTACACGAAGCAGGGGGAGTCTCAAAACCATTAGTTTATGAATAGTTATTTACCTATTACAAAGCTTTAAAACTGTTGATTTTTTTATACTCCATATAAGTGACATTGAATTTAGTATCACCAGTATTTACAACAGTGTGTATGTAAAGGAATGAAGCGGTTTTATTATGCACAATGAATATCACTTATTATGTTACGATACATGTACATTCCCTAAGAACGATCGAAAGGAATGCAGATCGTGAACTCAAATTTAACTATGACGTCATATCTTATGAAGTACAAACAAGTGACTTTCTACATATCGCTGTGAAATTAATCGGGCAGCCTTAACATAGCCGCGTGGCCAGAGAATCTGTTACTTGTGTGGAATCATTCTTAGGTACAGTATCGACCCAACCTAACAGAAAGTTAACCCCAACTAAACCCCTGGTTTACTTTCTGGGTTTACGAGAGTGGACCCAGAGTAAACCCCAAGTAAACCCAGAGTGGACAGAGAGAGAAAACCCCGATCAGAAGTTTACCCTGAATGCAGACGCTACATGTGTATTCGGAATACACAAGGGGCAGGAATCACAGGCAGTAGGATGATAAGATAAAATACAGGTCTGCTTTACACTTTAGTGCGTATAGTTGACTCCAAAAGCAATTCTCGAGTAAACCCAAAGTAATCCCCGAGTAAACCCAAAGTAAACCCTAATTAGACTCAAATTTTCAAAAAGTAAACCCAAAGTAAACCCAGAAAATAAACCCCGGGTTTTGTTTGGATTTGCTATGGTGTTAGGTTGTGTCTGATCGGTACTGTAGTGTCGATTCAAGTTCGTATGAATCATTATCCCTGGGGAAAGGGTAGGGCCACAGTTGGAGAAGAGTAAACACAGAAAAACTTAAAAATTGTATTGTCAAATACAGAAACAATAAAAGGAACTCATGATGAATGCTTAACTTAAGAACATCCGGAGAACAATCTTTGAAAAACGTTATAAACAAGACATTAACATAACTCTACAAAGTCTAGATATGTTGTATTTGATACTTTTATATTGACTCAAAGCTTCGTTTGATCAGTATTGTTATCGATGCTCATGTGGCCGATGTTGTAATGTTTAAATTGGTTTTAATTTTTATATTTTTTTAAAAAACATTTTAATGTCAGTAGTGTTACATATACATATCAAATGTTCTCTTTATTACTAATTTACCTGCGTTGGTTACCGTGCCAACTCATCAGGATTTTTTTTAAAGAAGTTGGATTTTAAAAAAGTATTCGGAAGATTTGCCCTATGATTTCAAATATGATTTGCTGCCATAAAATATTATTGAATACCTCTGTAATCAATAATAGTTTATAGTTTAACAAAACTTTTTTTAACCGATTAAGATAGAATTGTTTGGGTTTTTTGTCAAACACTCAGCCTAATAAAGTATAACTTTCCACAAACACTAATGAATAAATATTGATTAAGATTCATTGAACTCCTGTTTGTCAAAGCAATTTGTTTTACTTATACAGTCAGTTCAAGCATATCTTTTACAACATACACCATAGCATAGCATAGCATTGAAATCTCATAGCATAGCATTGGAATCTCATAGCATAGCATTGGAATCTCATACCATAGCATACAATCTCATAGAATTGCATTCGTCATATCATACCATAGCATACCATAGCATAGCATACAACATTATTTTTACTCGGTTTTAAATGTTTTTATTTGAAAACATAAATGTTTACATGATAGATTTGTTGTAAACTTTGGCTTCTTATTATTTCACTTCGAAATGTGTGGAACTCTTCTGTGTATGGAGGCGTTTTTGTTCAAATCTCATAGCATACCATAGCATACCATACCATACCATATCATTAAGCCCTTCATTTCAATTTCTCATAGCATAGCATACAAATCTCATAGCATACCATACAAATCTCATAGCATATCATTAAAATCGCATACCATAGCATAGCATTAAATTGTAAAAGATATGCATGAAATGACTGTAACTCGTTTAATGGCAAACGATGATAAAGATTAAAAAAATAAAATTTCGTCAAATGGTCTTGATTTGTTGCTGTTTTATACATGAAAAATATATATTGTGAAAAAATACATTTAGTACACTTTAATCCTTCCCACGATGATTTTTCTGTCACTTTGTCAAACATTCTAGCGAAATTACACATATTTCTCACTGATGTATTATTGAAATAAATCAAAGGGAAACATAAAAAAAAAACTTTGATGCGTCATTTTCTGTAGGCGGAAAAACATTTTAGAACAAAGACTGATATTTAACTGATATTTTTCAAAAAAAAAATTGATTTTGTTCTATTCAGTGTGTGTTTTTTGACCTGACAGTTTTAAGGGTTTATAAAAACTCGGGTTTTTTTTTTAATATGAATAAAGAATTTTAAGTTTACTTAAAATGCTTAATATATATTGATTTTACAATTTTTCGCACTACGAGTTATTGCCCTTTTAAATGTGTATTATCAAGAAGAGAGTGCTCTATTTGGTCACGTAATGTTGGTGTCATCATTTGACCAATGAAATTAAACGCGGGAATTCTAGCGACTCTCTTTGTTTAGAAAGACGCGCTAATTCACTTTCTTTCAGGACGCCGCACGGGTAACACCTTTGAATACTGATTCTGTTCCTTCGGACCATTTCTTTAAAAATCCACCACCTCCCCCCACCTTGCCAGTGTTAAATATTTTATATCATTTTCTTTATTTTTCAATTTTTTTCTTTTTTTCTTTTTTCATGCATGTATTTTATTGTAGATGTACAGAGCGTTTTCAGACCACAAGAAATTTGTTTGACAATATTACGTAATTTCGATTTCAGTTTCTAAATACAGCCATTTAATAAAATTCATATTTGTATATTATTATTAATCACTATTCGGAAATTAATTATTAGATTACATCATATTAAGATCAAATGCAGAATTGTGACATAATTCAATTAAAATTTAATTGATATAATTTTAAATAATTTTACGCAATGTGTTACAATGTTATGTAACAATTAAAGTCACGCTGGTGGCAAAGAGCAACATATACCATATTTTGTTTTCTTTATATACATTGTATTATGCATCGAAAGATGGAGGTGATGTCATACGTAAAGTAAACTACATAAGTTAAAGCCATTTCATACGGAAATCAATTATGGATAAATGTACTTCGATCTCTCTTAGTCATTTATTTCGGATCTGTGTTAATGTGCATTTTGTAATATTATTTATTATTTATGTTTTATATGTATGTATGTGATAAAAATCAAAGTCATTTAGTTTATCTACTTTCCGTACTCTTGATTTATAAATGTATCTTTTATCTTATCTTAAACTGTTCTGCGTTAAGAACTCGAATAAAATGAAATGAGTTATTCAGTTACCAAATACATATCGATATTGTAATTGTCTCGTTCTTATTGTTGTTCCTATCTTACATGTAAGAATCTGCTACATGTAACTGCTTTTATTATTATGTTTTTTTGTTTATTATTTGTGATCTTTGTATATTTTCAAATATTTCTACTTTGATATATCTACTAACAAATAAAATCAATTAAACTAAGAATTCTGATTTTATGGATATAGAATAAATCAGTTTATGCTAACAGTGAATAAGGATTTTACTAATTATTGGAAAGCATTTTTCCTTTTTTATATAATTCAGAAATTTGATTATCATGCAAAATAATCCCCGCACATGCAAAATAACATATACACCCACCGATTCTTAATTTTTTTTTTTTTGAAATTAAACAATATGAAACTCATTCACACATTTTTGCTTCTATGAAATCTCAATTTGAAGACCATTTTATAAAATCAAACTATTGTCTGATAAACAGATAGACATCCTTTTTTCCTCAAAGAACTGGAAATTATAAATATAAATGCATTTTTTATGTCTGAATGACTTCTACATTATTATTAAGAATTAAAAGTACTTTATTTCTAAATACGGTATGAAAATGACATAATTCTCAATATTTATACACCAGATATAAAAAAAAAACGCTTAAAGTAAATGAAAACCAAATTTAACAACCCTTTTATAAGTTACTTGTAACAAAATAAGAGCAAACAAACTAATGACAAGTACTTAAAATCTCCCAACCCTTAACCTAGATTCAACATTAACAAGAAATAGCAACTTCTCTTAATTTCTCTCTAAAATGAAAATTATAAAAAACAAACGAAGGAAATATTTTGAAACTATTTTTTCGGTAGCATAGTTAGTTTTTTTTCTACGTATATATGGTTCATATCAACACATAACATTAAAGTTGCGGTCAGATACGATTTCCATTAGATTTTCCATTAGATTTTCTCATCTGAATTGCTTTCGAATAAAATCGTATCGTGTGACCACCTAAGTCGAAAGTCGAAAGCAAAGAGTGACGTCGATTGAAATATGAAGTGCGTCCGATTTTCAATCGACTCTCCTCTGGGGAGAATCGTGACGTCACAATGACTTTTTCCTGTACAACAAACATAATGAAAACTTCAAGGTTTCATTCATCGAAAATCGATCGTAAAATCCTATCGAGTGACCACCTCAACAATCGATTTCAATCGAATTACTTAAGCAAATCGATTGAAAATTGATGTAAAACCACATCGTGTAACCGCACCTTTAAGGATTTTTCGGGCGCCATTGTAATGTCACTTTAAACACGTTTGTGCATTATCAGTATACAAATCGCGTGCTTAATTTTTTTTTTATTTATTCGAAAAACTTTTACTTTTAAAATGCAAATAGTGCTTTTATGACTTCACAAGAAGCCATATGTCCCCTTTTCATTTATGACTACCGCAAAAATTGTTTCTGCTGTTTATTGTACCACTTATTGCTACGAATCATCCATACTGCTACACATATCGCAAATTGCTACATCAGGTCGAAATTATCATTCATGCTACATCGGATTTAGGATTTTTATTGATTCGAATACGGACGTGTAGAGTGGTAGAAACGACTTTTAGAAAAAAAATATGTATAGAAAAACTGATTATTAATCCTTATTATTTTTTTTTCAACAAAAAAGTAACTTGAAGTTTTAGGTTGAAAACGAAATACTAGTGGCTAGGAAATTAATATGACAGAACAAACAATAAATAAAAGTAATTGAATTTGTTTACTTGCGTACCTTTTATTTCAATTATAAATGGATCGGAAAAAGGTGACTTCAAAATTTAATTATGTGCTACAACCAAAATACCATGTCCATCAATACCTTAACTTTACTGTATATTGATTACATGTGATTGTTCATGCAGTTTAAGATATTGTGACTTCATATTTTAGACTCGAGAATCCCCATGCGAAGCTCAATTATATGTCAAAAGTGAATCGGTGTATCATCCTAAATAGTAAGCCTTCTGATCTGCAAAGCATTTTTTTGCAATTATACTACAGTTCTTTTCTTTGATCTCATTTAATTACCCTTTTTTTTAAACTCATCTTTGGTTGATTGGATTGATTAGACATGATTATTTTGTTTAAAGAGTGTTGCAGAAAAAATAACTTTAACCACACTTTTTCCTCCAATTAAGAACTAAGATCGTGTAACAAAATCCTTTAATCTTAGTGACTGTAAGAAAAATTAAGCCCAAGGTTCCATCATAAAACTTTTATATTAGGAAGATATGGCAACGACATTTTTGTTTTAAAACAATATGCTCTTATGATGTTTTTGCATGTCTTGTTGACATAAACTGTTGCAGTACTCAATTGATCGTAAATTTCTCAATTTATATTTTATGGCATTATCAGTTTTTCAGATAAACCCACAAAAGACTATCTAAAAAGATATTTGAAGGAGTAACAAGATGATCAATTAATCCCATGCCCCAATACAAAACTGTTCATACTCATATATGGCAACGAGAACATTAAACACTCTTTTCATCTGTAGAATGTCTGATCAATATCTAACATAAAAGAAAATTACTCAATGTTATATCTTAAATATAAAACTTATTATCTCAAACGTCAGAGCACATGCGTTTTATCATCATTTGAAATAACCCCCAAGAAGGGTGTTTTTCTTTCACAAAATATGCCTCGTAATTTTAAGGATTAATATGATTTATGGTATATATAAAAAAGAACACCAACCATACCAGGATACTGAGCCTAACTTTGTTCCAGGCAAACATTTTTGAACTCAAATTGTGTCTGAGTCCAAAGTTTTCCATTTTATTATTTTTTTTTTTAAGATACAAGCAAGCTACAGAGATTAGGGTTAATTGTTTTGTAAACAAAGCTTGAATCTTGTTCTTTTTTACACATGTACTGTAAAGTCTCAATCAAATCTTGCATTTTTGTTATTGACAAAACTATATATGAACACATTGAATCGGTTTATCTTGATTGCCACAAGTTATCATGTCAAAAGGACGGCTATGTTTTGCATACCAATGATTTTTTTTCTCCCCTGCATCTTGCTTCTAGCGTGTTTCAAACTGATCATTGTAACATGCAAATGTTGATAAATCGTTCAAAATACACAAGTAAACAATTTATACATGAAAATAACAGTAATTTTTTTTGTAATCTCAAATCAAGTCTAGGTCTGTTTTAATGACGATAGTGAATACAAAAAATATGCCTAAGTGTCATTATCTATTATTATTCGTTAGTGTCGGGCACAAACACAAAACAATAACAAATGATGTAAGTTAAATGTCTATGTCGCAAGGGAACATATGAGGGAAACTAATTTATTTCTTTTTAACATCTGAATATCTTGAAAAAGTGTATTGAAAATGTCAATGTCTAAGACGTTTGCGTCCACATTTAAACACACTAAAACAATGTCAGTACGTGTTTTGTTAAAACAAAAGACCTTTAATTATGAAACCAATAAGTTCTTGTGTAATGAGTAAAAATCAATACAATTTTTTATCCATGTAAATTCAAAGCAAATTGAGAAGAGAGAGTAAAAAACCTAAGACCTATTCAATTATGGCAACCTATGATCACCTCTACACCTAAGCTTTTATCTATGTATGATGGACAAGTATTCGCCAACCCTTTTAACTATCACTTTCGAAGAGAGAGATTTTTTTTTAGCAAACCATCATATTTTCCTTCATGCCAAGTATTGCCTTCCACGGGATAACAAGCTGTAAAAACATGATTACGATACAAAAGATGTTGTATGCTGAGAGCTATTTTAAGAATAATTTTTAAATTTGTTCGAGGTAAGTGCTCTTTTTTCTTTCCATAAATTAGATAAATCAAAGGGCTTTGAAAGGATTCTAAGATAATGGCAGGATTATATGTCAATTAAAGAATGTCATCTTTGTAAGTTTGAGACCTTTTTTACGTTGAAAGACTCTATGATGGCAATTTAATTTATAATTTGATATCTGGAAAAAACATATAATTTGTATACGCACAGTTCAACAAGACCTTACCTGAGTATAAGTTTAAAAGGCAAGGATTTATTTTTGTGAACTATAGAAAATAAGTGATAGATTCAAAACACAGAAATATGCTTGTTCAGGTTTATTTGCTTCTATCCCTTAATGTGGTGTTGGCAGAAAGAGAGAGAGTAACAGTTGGAGTATTTCAGGCTGATGATACCGTGCCATTTGGCATACATAGGAGTGGACCAGCCGTAGATTTAGGTGTTCAAAAACTAAAAGAATTCGTCGGCAAGGACATGGATGTAGAAATTATTAACTATCTTTCTTTACAAGGATCGGAGTGTGATCCAACTCGACAAGGACTGTTTGGAAAGATAGCAGCTGAGATGCATCACTTGAAAAACATTACAGCAATAATCGGACCAAGTAAGCAAATGTATTTATATATAATTTTATTTTTTTGAGGGGGGGGGGGGGGTTGACTCACCATGTATTATAATGCGTTATTAGACCTGCATCTTTTTTAAGATACTTTCCAAACATATTGCAATAATCTTACAATCACATTATTTTTGTCTTCAAGCATAATTGTAAAGATTTGATTATGAATTTCAGCTTGCAGTGTTGCTATGGAATTCATAGGTAGAATGGCGGCAGAATGGAATATCCCTGTGTTTGCAACTAGCGGAGCCTATGAGGTTTTAGATGATAAAACAATTTTTAAGACACTGACTAGACTTGTAAACAACTATAACCAACTGGCTCAGTTTTACGTGGAGATGTTTTCTTACTTTAATTGGACAGACGTTTCAGTATTATATGAGGGAGAAGGAAAGAGACTGAAGCAAACGGTATATAATGTTAACACAGGATTTGCGAAAAATATTCATTCAAATATTTTAAGCGCTGGTTTGAAATCAACACTTCTTCAATTTTCCTCTGAAACAGAAGATGGATATCACAATGTCCTGAAAGAGGGAAATAAAACATCTCGAGGTAATATATTTTAAGACGATTTATCTAAAAATAATCATTATAAACTTTTTCAAAAAACGACGCGTTCTTTATTCGTGCAATTGTTTTTGACCCATACGCATTTTTGCATTAGTATTTTAACCCCTCAAATGATGCAGTTAGTTCTATAACTCTTATATAACATCAAGTTTTGAATTACAAAAGTACAATTTCACATTAGCTGCATTATGGTACTAAAAAGGCTATAATGGCTAGAATGGTGAAAATTAAACTGATTAAGTTAGCAAAAGATATTGAATTACCTTTTTTTCGATAATTTAATCCAAACCTAAAAAAGAAAGATCTATGATTCACATCCCGCCATTTCGTTTACTCTTTGTCGTCAAAATAAACAATACAAAAAGTATACCTAAAGGTGACATTCAGTGGCTTGAACTTTAATCTCTCGAAGTTCTTGATCTCGAAAAGAGAAATCACGGTGCGGATTTTTTATTCTATATAACTAAGAAAATTCACTAAAGATCTTGATTTCTCAAACTCCGATCTCTCGAAGTTCTTGATCTCTCGAAGTAAAACATGGATCCCGTGATACGAATTTCATTGATTTTCACACTTGATATATATATATATATATATATATATATATATATATATATATATATATATATATATATATATATATATATATATATATATATATATATATTATACTCAATTTTCATTTTGTCTAGTCTATCTAGTTGTTTGTGACAACGTGGCTTTACGGTGGTTGCTACTGACAGCTAGATCTCTAGGAATGACCGAGGGAGATCATGCTTTTATATATTTCTTCAATTTCAACGGTTATATAAATGGCAATATCATGAAGAAGATAGGAGATGAGGATGAACAGGTTTGTCAATAATTATTAGTTTTCCATCAAAAAATTTTGCTCTTTTATATGTACAAGAACAGGGAAATGTAATTCTTATCTTAAATGTAATTCTTATTTTTAGTTATATCCTAGGTTTTTTTTTGTTTTTTTTTTGTGAAAACCCACGCTGTTTTGCACTACCAGACAATCATTTTATTTGAACTTGCATGTTTACAACTTTTTTTAATGAATTTTTCTCTCTATTTTACAAAACGCTTCAAGAATTTTTCCCAATTGGCGCATTCATGTTATTTTGTAATTGTGTACTTGTAATATAAATGTGCATGATCAAAATGAGATAATTTCAGAGCAAGTGCTAGTATTGCTTTTAATCCAACCTTAATGTCTTTTTGTATTTGTAAGCGTAAATTCTTCGAATAACGTTTTAAGTTTAAATAGTAGCTGTGATGAAGTTGAATTCAGTTAATTTTAGTTTTGTATTTGTTCGTGTAAATTGTTGTAATTTTGGACTAAGTTTTGTTCCATATTTCCAATCGAGAGTGTTCGGTATTAGGGCTATTCTTAGCATAACCGGTTTGGTGAGTTAGAGCCGTGGCTGCTTGTCAAGTGTGCGGCCACGTTGGTGAATTCGTCGTCCAGTTTGTTAATTTTGGCGAATTCCAGAAGTAAGTCTGGTAGACTGGTAGCCATAAATTACTGTGAATCTGTTTGGGCATTTGGGCATTTGCTTTTCTCCAGCCAGTAAGTTTTTGTATGTATTTTCTCACTTTCATGGTATATTTACGGGGGTGTGGTCTGTGTTTATTTTCGTTGTATAAATGAATATTGGTTTTAGAATAGGTAATTATTGTTTCAGTACAGGGATAGTTATATTGTTTAAGCCGGTCGGTCAATGTAGAAACGTCAGTTGAAGGCTTAGCGTAGCATATGTGGACTAGGACCGAGAACCATTCACAGAGCAGCGCGTGACGCAAGTGGGACGCACGGGAGTTCGTATTTGACGAACTTTTATGGTTAGGAGACCCTGTGTGGACAGTCTTCCAATAAGAGACCTTTGAGTCCAGGATTGGAGACGGAACGTTTTGTTTATGTGTTTTGCTTGCTATGGAGGCCCAGTGTTGACTTTGTAGAGTGGCTTTTGCAATTATTTGAAGCCAAACTTTCAATACTATTTAATGATTAAATGATTTATCAGATTTTCTAGTGATAAAAGTTAATTGTTCAATTACAGATAACATTCCAGTTTACTTTTCCTGTGAAATTACATGTAACAGTATTGGTAATTTTGAATTTTTGGTTTATTTCTTCACATACTGTTATAGCTATAGCTAGCGTTTAAAGCATTTACATGCATTTGTTTCATAAAGATACTGACAACTGAGTGTGTTAAAAATTAATTCACTATTGTTTCATTATCAGTGTTGATTGATTTACTTTTTAAAGTTCCATTTCTACTTAGTGAGAGAGTGAGGTTGTGTGTTTGGGAGTGTGAGTATCTTCACGTTGTATTATTTTAATTTGTTTTGTTGATAAATAAATTCATTTTGTTTTGTTTATTTTACTGTTTGTCGTTTTCGCTATCACCACCACAAAATCCAAAAAGAACTTAATTACAGTAGCATAAAATCATTATTTGTAAAACGCTTTACATAAACTATTGCTTTTAGATTTTCATTTCATTCATTCATATTGTGGTGATCTAGCTCTCATGCAAGATACACATTTCTTTATGTCAAAATAATTTACATATGAAATATTTCTCTGATTTTTATTCGGACGAATAGATTAAATGAATATAAATATTTTTGTTGAAAATATTGAGAAAGTAATCATTACGCATGAAAACTAACGTTTCTATAAGAAAAATCAACTTTGCCGAGTTCCGAATATTTCTTATCCTTCGGAAAAAATCGTATAGGACGCTAAAAAAATCCAGTAAGATTTTTTTAGTATGCATGTACATATATCATGTATGAATACTATCTATCGATCGATCGATCGATCGATCGATCGATCGATCGATCGATCCATCCATCCATCTATCTATCTATCTATCTATCTATCTATCTATCTATCTATCTATCTATCTCTTTCTCTATTTATTTATCTATCTATCTTTCTTTCTTATAAATTATACTAGTTCAAAAAACATGTGTGTAAAATTTTGATGGCTACAATAAATTCAACTGATGCAATAGCATAATGAATCTTGCAAAGGACGTGTTTTATTCATTTGTTATCCAGATTTTTTAATGTTCCATTTTATTATTACCTATACTTTTTCTTTCTTGTAGGCAGTGAAAAAGGCATTTGAGTCCATTTTTCTGATTGGTTTATACCAGTCACAAACAAAGCAATATCAAGAATTCTCCTTGCAATTGAAAAGGAGATCTTTAGAACAATACAATTTTAGCTACTTTAACGAAGATGTAAGTGACTGTTTTTTGTTCATGAAAGTATTTACGTTTAGTTTAATATATAAACAAATAACAACCATTTAATATATACTTATACATTGTTAAGAGCTATATGTTTTGAAAATGTATAAGATCTGCATTTCGGGAAACAAATGTTATAGATGAGGCTGTGTAAACATTAGATCATCTTTTATTCTTTTACGTGCAACTAAGCAGAAGGCCGAAGTGCCTTTCACTGATCAAAAGGCTACGTTGTCTGTCGTTGTCTGTAGTTATCGTCGTTGTTGTGAACTTTTGGCATTTTCATCTTTTCCAGATTTATTGGACAAATTTCTTGGCTAAAAAGGTGTAGGTGTAGAGATTTCTAGTTTTTTTTAACTGAGGGTCACGTTTATTCTTCAGAAAAACAAGATATAGTTTTATTGAAAATATTGAAGTTAAAAAAACAGGTATACTATTTTGTCAAAAATGTAAGTCTTGTGCAGAAGACTCCGCGGCTAGTATTTATTCAAATCTTGATTTTGGGAAGTGGTTTGAAGCTACAATAGGAGCTTTAAATGTTTTTTGTTACAGTGTGTTAACTTGAAATTTTTTTTTGAAATATTATTCTTAAAAATTATTCGACCAGAAAAGCAGAAACTTGTTGAAAATCACCCTCAAGTAGTTTAGATCTAAGTTTTTTCAACACCTGACATCAAACATAAAGGTGGGGCCGCAATGGTGAACGTGAACATTAAAACAGGGATAAAAAGAAAAAAAAATGTCTTTTTTAAATACTGTAGAGGTACTTTTGTCCCCGTGGTATTAATTTACGCTATGAACGCGGGCACAAATTTTCCGCGGATTTTTTTCCCAGTGTACTTAAAGTGCATTTTGGAATGAAATTACATGAATAAGAATAATTGGAAGTTACTTCATTATATAACACTTGCATATACGTGTACCCAATGTATATCGTTTTTTATCTATGCAAACTGTCAATTTGAAACAAATTTGTATTGAGAATTCACATAATAAATAATTTATTGTCCTAAAGATTTGAATCTTCTGTAAATTTACTTGCATGAAAGTAAAGCTTTCTTTCAGCTTGAGATAACGGCACGTGTCAGACGACAAATAGCCCCAATCGGGTTTGTCTTTCAATGACCCAATTAACTACACGCTAAGACCCGTGTTTTTACTGCAACTTTTAGATCCCTTTGTTCTCTGACTTTGAATTGATAAAACTGATCAACTCATAATTTAAACAAGATGTGAACCCATATATTGGTAAATATTCATCATATGGTGATTCACAAGACGATTTTACCCAGCGTCGTAACATCTTGACGGCTAACTAATGACTACCGACCAGTGCACAACCGATTATTACTGTTCACAGTGTGAACAGTTCTTACAGTTTAAGTCCAAAGTTGGAAAAATTCTAGGTAATGAAAATCGCTCAGAACTAAATTTTATAATAATTATTCACATGATTTTTTTTTTCATTCAAAGAATCTACGTAAATCTTTACCCTCGGATTAAATTGATATTGTGATTCTGCGGAATTATGACCCCGTGGAAAAAATACGTCTACAGTATCCTTTTCCAATGTTGATAGTCAGAAAAGTTGAAACATGCCCAGATAGTGTTAGTGCAAGTTAGATCAAATCATGATCCCATGGGGTTATACATATCCTTAATTTCGGGGAGAGGGTACATATAAATAATGAGAGAAAGTCTTTAAAAGATCTTAATTTCATAACCCATACTGCCAGATCTAGAAAGCCTGAAACTTGTGTGAAAGCATCCCCAGATAGTATAGATTCAAGTTTGTTATAACCATGATTCCAGGTTGAGAGTAGGGTCACAAAACAAGGGAAAAATAGGTTGAAGTTTAAATAGTAATAGAATAATAAAGAAAAAAACTTTTTAAATACTTAAACAGCAAACGGGACTTGTTGTTTAACAGAATTTGAAATATAAAGTGTAAGTGGAGAAAATTTTTGAAACTTTTTTGAAAAAGACCTATTTACCTAGGTTGTTTGGATGTTTTGTATTAGATACCTAAATCGTTTTGGTCAGTGGTTGTTACTCAGATGAGCAATGTGGTCTATATGTCTCTTGTTTATTAGACGTCTCTTTTTTTCTTAGCAAGGATTTTTCAAAAATTTAAGAGAGGTTTACGGTTACTTTTCCCAAATAGACTCTCTAATGAGGAGTAAATTTTGTACTTCATTTCTTTTTCGCAAATATATCAATTATTTTGGAGGGAAACAGAAAAATGTTTAAACCAATATATTTGATATCATTTTTTTAAATAGCTTAATCCACCCGCGACCGCTTTTTATGAGGCTTTTGCACTTTACGGAGAGGTTGTCAATGAAGCATTTCAAGCCGGAAAAGACTTTAAAGACGGTTTTGGACTCAGCAAAAGACTTTGGAACAGAACTTTTGACGGTGTGAAGAAATTGCACTGGGTGTTTTTCCTTTCGTTGAAAGATATCATTCTTAGGATTTATATATATTCTTTAACTGTATTGGGAAATAATGACTGCTAATTTGTAAGGATATTTAAAAGGATTTCATTATTAAGGTTATGGAATGATTCATTTTTCTTAATTACTCTTGCAAGGCTATACAAGAGTGTTTGCATTATAAATGTTTTTAGAAAATCGAGTTTTGCAGAAACAATATAAAACCCGTTGTACAATTAAAAAATATCCAATAAGACATTTAGTTGTAAATGTACTTTGATTTGATTCCAGGCACTTATGTTTTCAAGTCTCTTTAAATAAAAAGGTTACTTCTGTCTCAGCAACACAAGCCCCAGACATATATTCACAGGCTCATGTGAGCTTTTCAGACCACTAATTTGCCCATTTAGGATATAGGGGAAAGCTTGATTTTGTTTAAATTGGAAGAGAGAACAATGTTTCAAAAAATCTTAAAATGACCATTAGGCAAACAAATTGAAACTTGTATGACAGGAAGTGCATCTTCACACTTTCAGAAATATGTATCACCAAGAAAAGACGGGTCCACACCTGGGTCAAAATGTGTATATAACAGGTTGAAAAAAAGACCTTTAATGTTATCATTAATGATTTTACTATGCTGACATTGTAAAAGATTTATAGTGCTTACTGACCCTCCTCAATGTTTAATAGAAAGACATGTGCGGGAATATCTCAAACTCACTATCAGTCGCATACGTTTTATACCATTCCACTTGATTGTCGATTATAATCGCCGCGATAAGCTTAGAGAAATGAAAAATCATACTAGAATAACTTTTGTGTAACAGATTGTCAATATTTAAAGCTAATAATATAAGAATTACTTTTGTGTGAGCGATATTTAATATATATAATAATATCAATATTTAAAGATATTTCAAAACAGTATCAATACCAAATGAGCGATAGATATAAACTGAGTATAACCTGTTGGAAGAACATTTTAGACACAGACATTCAAAAGACATTCCTTTTTTTTTTCTTTTGTTCTGTACTGCTCTTCATTGTGGGCTATTACAAAGGACTAATATCAATCACATAAAGATAACATCAATCCGAAGCACGTGCTGAAAAACACAAATTCCTCGGTTGAGTTCTCTTAACAGGTACAGTACCGATCAGACTTAACAACAGAGTAAACCCAAACTAAACCCCGCGTTTACTTTTGGAGTTTACTTAGGGTTTACTCTTGGTTTACTTTTTGAAAATTTGGGTCCACTTGAGGTTTAATTTGGGGTTACGCGGGTCTTACTTTGGAATTACCTGGAAATTGCCTTTGAGGTCAACTTTAGGCACTGAAGTGTGAGGCAGTCCTGTCTCTTATCTTACCATCCTATTGCCTGTAATATTTGCCCCTTGTATATTCCGAATACACAGTTAGCGTTTGCTTTTAGGGGTTTACATCTGACTGGGTTTACTCTCTGTGTCCACTCTGGGTTTACGTTAGGTTTACCCTGGGTCCACTTCAGTTAACCTGGAGTAAACCCAGAGTAAACCCAGAAAGAAACCAATGGTTTAGTTGGGGTATACTTTTGGGGTTTACTTTTTGTTAAGTTGGGTCTGATCGATGCTGTACATTGTAATTGATTTCAATCCCTCTTGCTTTACTGTTTCCTGTGGTATTGTCAAGAAAACGTGTCGGTAACAAAATGATGAAAATATCATAGCATTTCATTTCATAATTTTAAAATTGCTCCATTTATTAGAATGAACATTTAAAAATATTGACGAGATTTTAAATAATATTTATTGCCTTTATTTTGTAGGTATCAACGGAGATTTATATATAAATGGCAATGGCGATAAGGAATCTAACTGGATGCTTTTAGATTTTGATCCATACATTGAAGACTTTGTTGTAAGTTTTGTTCTTGATTGTTTTTTGTGTTTGTTTTTTTAGAGTGTGGGGCATGATAATTCCTTTCAAAATATGATACAATGGTAAATTAAAGTTAAATGACAGCATATATATAAGTGTATGGATTTCACTTTAAAGAAAAAAAGTTACATTACTGAAATAAATATCAAACATGACCTGCCTTTGCTATAAACTCACGATAGCCAAAAATTGAAAATCTTTAATTGCAATATAACAAATGTTATTGGTAAAAAATCTGTTTTCAGAAGTCAATACAACCATAACACATGATACCATAATTTGCTAACATTCTTACTTA
This sequence comes from Magallana gigas, assembly GCF_963853765.1. Lineage (NCBI taxonomy): Eukaryota > Metazoa > Mollusca > Bivalvia > Ostreida > Ostreidae > Magallana > Magallana gigas. The sequence continues at coordinate 26,362,357 of NC_088862.1, forward strand.
CATATAATTCATGATCGAATTCAACATGCTAGTCTATTACAAAATAAGAATTAATTCAAAACCATACAATGATGTAAATGTATCTGTATTCTGTAAAAATATGCACAGTACTCATTTTTTCTGCAATGTCGCAATCCTTATTCCCCACATGAATCACGGAAGAAAGCATTCTGTTGAAATTGTTTAAATATACTAGATATCATATTCATATGACATCTGAGAAATCCAGTAAAGGTGTGATATATAGTTTATGGAAAGTTGTGTGAAAATCGTGGAACCCCAACATTTTACAATGAAATAAACATTGCAGCCGGTATGTTATGGAGGGGCAACCATACCGTTTCAATTCAGCAATTCTAATACAATTCATTGGCCGAACGGCAAAGGACCTCCAGCGAACAAACCTCGATGTGGATACACTGGTGACGCATTAGAATGCATAGATTCCGAGGGTATGAGGTTTACATCTTGCACTATTTTTTTAGAACAGCTTTTTGTTGAAAACAACTGCTTCTAGATTGAAACGCTGATCTACAACTTTTTTTTGAAAAGTAAACGCCAATGATACGCGGTAAACAGATTTTGGAGTTGATTTTAATTAGCTCTCTAATGTAATTTTTTTAGCAAACCGAAATTTTAACAGGGTTTAGACCCAAGCATAAATCATGACCACTAACAATGCATTTCTTGAAAATAAAAATCGATAGAGTCGATGTAATGCATTTAGAAACATTGGGATTTTTTAAGGAAACGTTTATCAATACCTTGTAAATAGTCTTCAAATACCTTTGTAGTTGTTTGTATTCCTACGCCACAGTTCAAAAAGATAGAACCAGTACTGGCTAAGACTAAACTTTATTATTATTTGTTTGTATAAAAATTAGCTTGGATACACAGAACACTGTGCCGGATAATTATGCCAGTGCCAAGGTGGCATTTTACACCCGTCTATACTGCATATACCAAAAAATTAAAATATGCCATATGCTAGACAATTGCTTAAGGAGTAAATAATCACCTTTGTTATCATTGTATTTCACCTGTCAGGTGAGATACTTACCTTTCAAAAATGAATGTTCATAGGAAAAAAAAATTTCCATAGAAAAAACAGTATTCCTATAGGTAATTTAAAATTTCCTATCGGAATACAAGAACTTCCTATAGGAATTTCAATTCCGATAGGACTTGATAAAATCCGATAGCAAAACTTGATATCCTATAGGAAAAGTACGTATCTGAATCAAATTCTTACAGGAAATACCATTCTCCTATAGGAAATATAATATCTACAGGACTTTAAAAAATCCTATAGGATTGTCAATATTTCCTGTAGGAGAATCAATTCTCCTATAGGAATTGTCATTTTCCTATGGGATATTAATATTTAAAGGTAAATTCTCACCTTTCAGGTGAAACACACTAAAAACAAAAGTGGTTATATACTCTCTAGACAATGGTCTATCGTATGGTATATATGGATTTTTCTGAAACTGCATCTTCAGCGGTTGCAAAAATGTCACCTTGGCACCGGCATAATTATCCGGCACAGTGTTAAAGACTCTCTTCAAATATTCTTCGATTACTGATTATCATACATAATGCATCATTATTCTATCTTTTAATATGATCACATAACATAGATAATTTGAGGTTTTCCGTTTGTAGTTCGGAATTCTTGTCGGTAAAGCCTAAGAATTCATATCCAAAAGAAAATGTTATTCATTATTCAAATACCGATAAAAAACTACTTGCCATGCGGAAATATAAATCGTTGTTTGGAAATACATGATGATCAATAAAATCAACCCTCGTAAGTACTATGGTTAGCAAGCAGTTCTTTCTCGCGAAGATATCTCGTCGATAATCGGTTTTTAAATTTCTCTGGTAGACCTTGTATTGTTTGGGTTTTTTTTTAAGTAAGAATCTTCATTGCAAAATAAAGTATCCACAAAGCAGTTTATCTCCTACGAAATATTGTCGTTGCTTAAAAAATTATATTAGATTTATAATCTTTATTTCACATGTTATACAGGCCGTTGTTAATCATGCATGTGATGTATTTTAGATAACAATTCGTTTATGGTGCTCTCAATTGTACTGTCCGTACTGATCTTCTCCGTCTGCAATATAGTCTTTCTTATCTATAGGTTTGTATTCTTATGCAACATATACATCTTTTTATTTTGTGAAAAAAAATTATTATAATCAAGTTTAATATTTGTACACGATAGTATAAAAAATATAAGCAAGGCACAAAAATGAATATCAAATAAAAAGTTTAATCTAGATAAAAATTAAAATTCCAAATTGTTACATAATTACTATTATGTTATTACAAAATCGGACTTTTTGTTCATAAATTTAGATGTAATTTTTATAATATAATTTTTTTTTAAAATAATCCGTTTTTCTTTAACTACATTACTGATGATTTTAAACATTTTATTAGTTAAATATTTTCACATGAAACACAAAATGATATGTAAGTTAACGTGATTACAAACGTAGATGTACAGTTGCATCAAATAATTTAAAGGAAAAGGACGAAAGATGCCGAACTATTAAGCAGCTGGTGGAAAATACCTTGGGAAGAAATTTCATGGATATCCCAATGTTACAGTAGATATTCCAATCTGTGTCTGTCTGAAGCCAAGGTAGATATGAATAGATATTCTTTTTTGTGTCTGCCTAAAGCACAAAATTAAAGAGACATGGTCATGTTTTTTTTGGTCAAAGTCTATTTTTCTTAATTTTTATTTTTCATTATTTACAATGCTTTAGTAATGCATTTTTAGTGCTCAAATAAAAATTGAAGATCAGTCAGTTTGAGACAGATAGAGGGCTCACAATTCTTTGTCATGTAATGAAGGCTTGTAACCTGTTTTTGTTTACATATGTTCAATTTACCGGATTTTTTTTCAAACTGGTTTGTCTATCTGGTTGTTCATTTCAAGCACATTGTCAAATAAACAGTTCCAAATGTTTAATACATTCATTTTATGTCAAAAATAGAATTTCTACCTCGACCTTCAAAATGGTAACAAAAGCTTTTTTAAAAATAGCAAATACATGTAATTGTAAGCTTTATAACTCGCTTAAAACATAATGAGTGACATATTTTGGTTGACTATCAAATATGTCTTTTTGAAACATTGTAAACATTAAAGTCTAAAAAATAATTTTGACCAAAATTGTGATAAAGCCTGTTTTAAGGAATGTATAAAGGTTGATTTTTTTTTTAGCTCACCTGAACCGAAGGTTCAAGTGAGCTTTTCTGATCACCCGTTGTCCGTCGTCCGTCCGTCCGTCCGTCCGTCTGTCTGTCTGTCCGTCCGTCTGTAAACTTTTCACATTTTCAACTTCTTCTCAAAAACCACCAGGCCAAATTTAACCAAATTTGGTACAAAGCATCCTTATGGTAAGGGGATTATAAATTGTTAAAATGAAGGGCACAGCCCTTTTCAAAAGGGAGATAATTGCGAAACAGTAAGTATAGGGTGCATGTCTTTAAAAATCTTCTTCTCAAGAACCACTGCACCAGAAATGCCAATATTTACACAAAAGCTTGTATATATAGTGAAGATTCTAAATTGTAAAAATCGTGACCCTCGGACCAAAACTGGGGCCCCAGGCGGGGTTCAAATTTTAACATAGAAATACATAGGAAAATGTTTAAAAAATCTTCTTCTCAAGAACCACTGCACCAGAAATGCCAATATTTACACAAAAGCTTGTATATATAGTGAAGATTCTAAATTGTAAAAATCGTGACCCTCGGACCAAAACTGGGGCCCCAGGCGGGGTTCAATGTTTAACATAGAACCACATATGGAAAAGTTTAAAAAAATCTTCTTCTCAAGAACCACTGCACCAGAAATGCCAATATTTACACAAAAACTTGTATATATAGTGAAGATTCTAAATTGTAAAAATCGTGACCCTCGGACCAAAACTGAGGCCCCAGGCGGGGTTCAAAGTTTAACATAGAAATACATAGGAAAATGTTTTAAAAATCTTCTTCTCAAGAACCACTGCACCAGAAATGCCAATATTTACACAAAAGATTGTATATATAGTGAAGATTCTAAATTGTAAAAATCGTGACCCTCGGACCAAAACTGGGGCCCCAGGCGGGGTTCAAAGTTTAACATAGAAATACATAGGAAAATGTTTAAAAAATCTTCTTCTCAAGAACCACTGCACCAGAAATGCCAATATTTACACAAAAGCTTGTATATATAGTTAAGATTCTAAATTGTAAAAATCGTGACCCTCGGACCAAAACTGGGGCCCCAGGCGGGGTTCAATGTTTAACATAGAAATACATAGGAAAATGTTTAAAAAATCTTCTTCTCAAGAACCACTGCACCAGAAATGCCAATATTTACACAAAAGCTTGTATATATAGTGAAGACTCTAAATTGTAAAAATCGTGACCCTCGGACCAAAACTGGGGCCCCAGGCGGGGTTCAAAGTTTAACATAGAACCACATATGGAAAAGTTTAAAAAATCTTCTTCTCAAGAACCACTGCACCAGAAATGCCAATATTTACACAAAAGCTTGTATGTATAATGAAGATTCTAAATTGTAGAAATCGTGACCCTCAGACGAAAACTACAGCCCCAGGCGGGGTTCAAAGTTTAACATATAACTACATATGAAGAATGTTTACAAATTTTCTTCTCAAGAACCACTTCACCAAAAATGCCAATACATACACAAAAGGTTGTATATATAGTGAAGATTGTAAAAATTGTGACCCCCGAACAAAAAGTGGGGCCCCAGTAGGGGTTTAGATTTTAACATATATAGGAAAATGTTTTAAAATCTTCTTCTCAAGAACTATAGTGCAACTGTTTGGGATATTACTATGCATACATGTACATCCTTAAATAATGTAGATTCAAAAAATTGTAACTCCTGGACAATTGATGGGCACCAAGAGGGGTTCAAAATTTAAACATTTTAAAAAACATAAAGGAAAAGTTTTAAAAAATTTCTTCTCAAGAACTACAATGTTTTAGTTTGTGGAATTTCTATGCATGCATCCTTCGCTTATGTAGATTCCTAATTGGTAAAATCGTGACCCCGGACCAATACTGGGGCCCCAAGATGGGGTCAAAGTTTATTATAGAAATATAAAGGTAACATGTTAAAAAATCTTCTTCTCGAGAACTACAATGCTTCAATTTGTGAGATTACTATCATGCATACAACCTTGGATAATGAAGGTTCGACAGTTTTAAAATAGTGACCCCTTGACTAATACTAGGGACCCAAGATGGGTTTAAAGTTAAATGTAGAAGTACCGGTATATATGGAAAATGTTTAAAAATCTTCTTTTCGAGAACTACAATGCATCAATTTGTCAGATAACTACGTAAGCACCCTCAAAAAGTGTAGATTCAAAATTATAAAAGCCGTGACCTCAATCTAATACTGGGGCCCCAAGAGGTGTTCAAAGTTTAGCATAGAAATAAAGAGGGAAAATGTTGAAAAATCTTTTTCTTGGGAACTATAATGCTTCACCTTGTGAGATAACTATGCAAGCATCCTTAAATAATGTAGATTCCAAATAATAAAAACTTTAGCACTGGACTAATACTGTGGCCCCAAGAGGGGTTCAAAGTTTAACATAGAAAGATATATTGAAAATGTTTTTAAAAAGTTTTTCTCGAGAACTATAATGCTACAGTTTGTGAGATTACTATGCAAGGATCCTCAAATTGTGTAAACTCTAATGTAGTGGAACCAAGAGTTATCTTTCTTGATGTTCTGTACAGTCTGAGAGTTATTCCTCTTGAAGTGGAACTCTTCTACGTTCAGTTTTTCTGGTTGTGTACGTGCGGTCCCACCGCAGTGCTACATATTTTCATTCCTATGTTACTATTTATGTTGTTCAAGCCAACCATAAACCTCGGACCATAACTGGGTCCCCAGAAAGGGGTTCAATGTTTAAAATAGAAAAAGCATATGCTACGAAATGTAATGTTACAAGGAACTGCTGTTCAGGTGAGCGATGTGGCCCATGGGCCTCTTGTTTTTTTTGCAGCTGAAATCTTTATCCGACATTAGTTCAACATCAATGATCATGGACAAAAAAGTTGCCATTTATAAGGTATTTAAGTTACATACATGTAAAGGTTTGACTAGACAAAACGTTGACACATTTTTATATAAACATTTAAAGATTTTTGTTCCAATTGTATGGGCTTTTATGGCTAAATAAACCCGTTTTTTAACTTCAAAGTATATCTGTTTCTACATGTTGTACTACGAAATATGTTTATCGATTAGTCGGCCAGCTTAAGCATTTTTTCTACAGAAAATACACGTTTGGTGTATAATTGGTTTGCATAGTACTATTTATTAACAACTTTGTTAAATATCACATGTGTTAATGTGTTAATATTATATAAAATGCTTTGAATACCTTACTTTATCATTATTTGTATTTAGAAACAAGCAATGCTATGATATTTTTCACTGCTTATAATCTTTGATGATTTGATACTTTTGATCAATAATCTTTTGTTCTAATTGCAGAGCTCCAAAATTGTTTTACACAAATTCAACAAAAAGCAGCCCCCGTCGTCTAAATCATTTTATGTTGAACTTGTACAGGTAAACAAGAACATATTAATTATACTTTTTTGTTAAATACTGAAATTTGATTGGTTTAGACGCAGTTTTTTTAATCTCAGCGTTAGCAAAAAAAATGGCAACGGGTAACACAACAAAGTGTTGCATGCGCGTAAATTATTGACGTACGGTTTGCAGTAGAATCCACGTCATTTATATATAAAAGCAGTAATTTTTTTAATGAAGTCATTTACTATAATAAAATAAATGGTGCCTGTTTGGGTAGCAGTTAATTTTGACACTCCTCGAAAACTACGAGTATTGTCAACCGACGTGGAGCGAATGGTTTTCTCGGGGTGTCATATTCGACTGTTACCCTCCCAAATAGACGCTATTTATTTAATGGCATCACTTTGTATCCTGTTACCTTTATATTCATTTAAACAATACATGTAAAAGTTACATTAGTTAAACTATACTTCTTTCATAAAATAATTGATGTCAGATGAAACAACAACCTTTTAAGGTTCGCTACATGTATCACTCATATCATTAGAATTGCTTTAAGGCCGTTATCATTGTAAAGCTATATGAATGCATGTATCTTCTGTGCAAAAAAGAGTAAAACTTAAAGTTTAAAAATAAGAATACAAATAATATTGCTTTGCTGAACAAATGTTTATTGATAAAAATAATTCTTTCAATTTTCAAGTCTGTCCAATGGTTAATTTGTTGACGGTTCGGAACTATTAACAACAGTGTGTATAAATTAAAATTATATCTTCGGTTTGTTTCCCCTTAGATGAAGAACATTAATTGTCATAACCTGACCAAATTCCTTGGACTCACAGAGCATGACTCCGGTCTTTATTCCGTCACCGAGTTCTGTTCTCGAGGGGATCTTAGGGTGAGTAGAAACGTTCATGGATTTAGTTGTTTTTTTTTTACAATATCAAGTTCCTACTTAAACAACCTGATATCAGATGTTGTTCCGAAATAAACATATCAAAATGTGGATCAACATTACAACAAAATCCACAAGTACAAGTGGTGTAATAAATTAAAATTTATTTATTTTCATTTTCAGGATATTCTAAGCAATGAGGCATTTGTATTGAATAGAGAGTTCAGCATTTCGTTAATTCGCGATATCATTCAGGTAATGTAACAATCCCTTTTAAATTTTTTATATTGCTCTACCGAATCTTTCCATTTCCATGGTCTTTTACATTTCTTTAACTTTTCAATTTTCCTTTCATTAATTTGCTAATTACTGCATTATCAATAGGCTATGGAATACCTTCATTCTTCAAACATACGGTTTCACGGTTCCCTTCATAGTCGAAGTTGTGTCATCGATAGCAGATTCGTTCTAAAAGTGACCAATTTCGGATTACAGTCTTTAAAAGATTTTAATATTGATTTCCATAGTGAAAGTAAGAAAGCTTATAAGGAAAATCCAAATTTTAAAACACGTAGCAACTTTTTTTTAAATCTGTGAAAAATAAAAAAAAAAAAACAGAAATACAATTTAACTTTATTATTTTAAGAGTGTCTTTGGGTGGCCCCCGAACTTCTTCGAAAATCGAAGACTAGCTCCGATTGCATAGAGATGCAATGCGCTGATATATACAGTTTTGGTATTATCATATATGAGGTGGTTTCCCGAAAAGAGCCTTATGAAAATGAGAAAGAATTTCTAACACTTGAAGGTAAACTCTTTTCAGTCCACTTATATAATGTTATAATGAACTCAAATATAATTAAAATTTATTTGATTTGGTCGAATTATTTTATTTGTTTAAAAAAAAACGATTCTTCGGAAAATTCTATTTATCCTTATTTTAACAAAAATACTAAAATATTGAGTAAATATCAAATCAAATTCATATAAATATATATATATATATATATATATATATATATATATATATATATATATATATATATATATATATATATATATATAGTGTATCAGTTTTTAGATTGTGTACATAATATATATATTATATTACACGAGTATATTATACGAGTTCCATTACAGAAATTGTAATGAATTTGAAAACTATCGGAGATGAACAGTTCCGACCACAGTTGGACACAACAGAGATTGATAAAAACGTGATAGACCTCATGAGGAATTGCTGGGATGAGGATCCAACATGTAGACCATCATTTCAGTTCATGCGAAAACAGTCTCGAAAATTACACTGGTAAGGTATAAATCTGTTGGACAAATGAACTTCTATTGACATCTAAACTACTGGTTTATAAAGAGGATGTTCAACTGCTTTGAAGGGATAAATCTGGAGACAGACTGCTCGATATGCTTTTATCTCGTATGGAGGAGTATGCCAATAATCTTGAAGATTTGGTGGAAGAAAGAACACAGAGCTTGATAATAGAGAAAAGGAAGTCGGATGAACTGCTCTACCAGATTCTTCCAAGGTACATGTACATGTATTTGAACCTTATGATACTATACACAGGGATATATTTGTCCCCGTTATATTTCTGCCACTTCTACAAATTTAAGACTAGGCGAATTCAAATGCCTCAAATAATCTCCTTTTAAAACACAACTGTGTCCGGTCGAATTCAAGTTAAGGCGAACCCCTTTGCAAGTGTTGAAGGGTGAAAATTACATGGTACGAAATTAACCCTGTAAACATTAATGTAGTACTACAGTTAATCAAAATAATTTCTAAATTTTATAGTGAGGGAGTTTACATTTATATATTTAGCCATTCAACAGAACGAAACTTTTGTCAAAGGCCATGTTAAGGTTAACCTTCTGGTTTTAAGAAAGGAACTCTCCAAAATATGCTTATATTAGTGTTTGTTTTCGAAACAAAACTATTTGTATCGTTCCATAATGTGTATGAATTTTGTGTAAAAAACAAAGTTGTGATTGGTGTGGATGAACCATCAAACAAATCAATTATTCTTATTGTTACAGAAGTGTGGCGGACAAATTAAAAACAGGCTGCATGGTGGAGCCAGAGGCATACGCGTGTGTCACCATATACTTCAGTGACATCGTTGGGTTTACAAGCCTGTCATCACAGAGTACCCCTTTGCAGGTAATATTTTTTGTTTAATAAATTGTTTATCGGTTACCGCCATAGTTAACAAGCAAACATTGTAGGTTTGGAAACATATTGAAACATAAGAAAAAATCCTAGATGATGAAACTATTTACAGAAAAACTCGAATATAACGAATACGGAAATGGCAAACTTAGGGCTTTAACGAATTCTTATTTAATTTTTCGGCAAAGTTCTTATTTAAATATACAGAAAATTAACGTATATTACGAGCACGCCTATAACAAACTTACGGCTCTAACGAAGTAATTTTAAAATCCCTGCTAGCAAAATTATAACGTATTTCTATCATTTATATGATAACGAATATTCTCCATTACAAGTTTCATTGAAGATCGATAAAATTTTAAGATACACATATTAAATACTCCAATTGAAACATAACACAGGTTTTTTTAAATAGAAGTGAAAAGGTTTCCTTGACAATATTTTTATGTAAATGGCGGTAATATTAATTTCATAACATACGAATTGGTTTTAAGATTGTAAATTATACATATTCATTATAAACGTAAAATGAGTTGGGGCTATATCTAAGTTTTTTTCTACAGTCCCTTGATATTCGCTAAAACAAGTTTTGGCGTACATTGATTTTGTTATTTAATCTCAATTTAAATCTTAATCAAAGACTCGTGCACCTTGAAGAGATATAAAGAATATTTGAATTAAGTTTATAGCAATTGATTAAATAAACTAATTGTATATTTTATGCAAAGTTTTTATTATTGTTTTGGACAGAAAAAAAACTTTCAGATGGTAAGCGTGTATTTGTTGTTTTAGGTGATCGACTTTCTAAATGACCTCTACATTTGCTTTGACAAAACAATCGAAAACTTTGATGTTTACAAGGTAAAATATTTTGACATTTGGATCTAACTAACTTATATTCTCTGCCTGAAGATAGATAATGCGCTTAAGGGGAAACGAGATATCGAATACTATTTTTATTTTAATATTGCTTAGAATAATGAGTTTGATTAGCACCGTTATGTGTTCTTTAACTTGATAAATAAACAATTATACATATTGTTGGAGTTTTATTTTTTGCGTATTAATTTCTTTAGGTTGAGACTATTGGTGACGCCTATATGGTAGTATCTGGCCTTCCAACGAGGAATGGCGATCAACACGTGGTGGAAATAGCCCGGATGTCGTGTTCCATTCTAGAGAACGCGAAAAAATTCAAAATCAAACATATACCGGATCACCGCCTCAGTGTACGGATCGGAATACATTCTGGTTTGTTTTCTATAAGCGGCTCACCATTATTCAAACGTAATAAATTTGTGACTTTATTGAGGTAAATCGTTTTTTCAGTGTAGCAATAACATTATTTCATAACTGGTTGTGACTTGTGGGTTTATTTTAATCATATTGATAACTTTTCTTTCAAATAGCCTCGTTTACATAAGTAACCGCATACAACATCATAGATAATTGAATTCATTGATTTACATTTTGTTTGCAACTTTTTATTTTTTTTTTTTTTTAAAATATCATTGTATAAAAATAAAAAAAAAATATTTTTTAAAGTTTATATAAGCTGGTATCAATTTGTTTAAAAAACTAAAGATTTGGTATATGCACGTCTTGCCTTATTACCTTCTTTTTAATTGCGTTGCAAGCGTTCTCGTGATAAATAAAATGGCGACCTAGAGTCCATTTTATTTGATAGCTCTGTTTGGTAGGTCCAGTTTGCGCAGGCGTGGTGGGTCAGAAGATGCCGAGGTACTGTCTGTTTGGCGATACTGTAAACACTGCGTCACGGATGGAATCCAATGGAGAACGTACGTTTAGTACAAAAGGCGGTACTGTTGTTTCTTATTAATAGGGGCTATTTTTAGAATATGGAATTGGGGGGAAGGGGACCAGTAATTCTCGTAGATTGCAGGTTCGTGGGACATAGTTCTTTGTATTTTCTTATATTCTCATACATACATTAGGAAATGTGAATTTTTTACCCCAACTATTAATTCCAGGGGGACGTTAATTCTTAGATGAGGGGGGCTTAAGAATTCCAGTAAGCCACCACGAAATCTAATGATTCCATTGTATACCAGAGCGGGATTGTTGTTTCAGTTTTATGGGACAGGATGGCAGCGGTATTTTTTAGACTTAGTGGTCTAGTATTAAATCTTAAAAATGGAACATTTCGTTACCAAGTAACACAGATATGGCTAAAAAATCATAATTATACGTTTGAAGATTTGGAAAAAAAACGTTTGATTGGGATTTGCATTGTTTTCTTTTCTTACAACTAATCAAACAAGGGAAATATCTTAATGTTAATGGAAGGACTGCAGAGGTGTCTTAATGGGATTACTATGCCATTTACTCACTTTTAAGTTTCTTCCATTATTTTAGGAGGAAATTGATATTTGATTTTTCATTGAACTAATAGCAGAAGGAATGTTGAACTGTTGTTAATTACATCTTCCTCGTTTTCTAAAACTAATTAGCCATGAGAATTAATACTTGTAAAAGTCATCGAAACCTTCTGATTTATGATTTTTTTTTAAATAAAATTGATATTTGATATTTTATTGAAATAATAGCACAAGGCATGTGAAACTGTTATTAATTACAACTTTTAAAAAATAAAATATTTAGCCATGAGAATTCATACCAGTGATAATACTCGAAACCTCCTGAACAACCATCAAGATTTCTTGCTTGAAGAGAGAGGAGAATTGCAAATTAAGGTAAAAAAAAAAAAGTATCTGATATTTCTATTAGAATGTATAATTGTGCAAAATGTGAATTACATGCAGGCACATATTGGATTTTTACTGTCATGTCTAATACACGTATTGATTAGTTAGTTTTCAATTTCAAAGGTATCAATAATGTATTATTGTATTTGATAAGTCGTTTTGATAATCTTGATCAAAATGACGCCCATTTGCATGATAATCAAAGATTAAAGAAAATCAAAGTATTGTATTTGATTAGTCGTTTTGATAATCTTGATCAAAATGACGCCCATTGGCATGTTAATCAAAGATTAAAGAAAATCAAAGTATTGTATTTGATAAGTCGTTTTGATATTCTTGATCAAAATGAAGCCCATTTGCATGATAATCAAAGATTAAAGAAAATCAAAGTATTGTATTTGATTAGTCGTTTTGATAATCTTGATCAAAATGACGCCCATTGGCATGTTAATCAAAGATTAAAGAAAATCAAAGTATTGTATTTGATAAGTCGTTTTGATAATCTTGATCAAAATGACGCCCATTTGCATGATAATCAAAGATTAAAGAAAATTAAAGTATTGTATTTGATTAGTCGTTTTGATAATCTTGATCAAAATGACGCCCATTGGCATGTTAATCAAAGATTAAAGAAAATCAAAGTATTGTATTTGATAAGTCGTTTTGATAATCTTGATCAAAATGACGCCCATTTGCATGTTAATCAAAGATTAAAGAAAATCAGAGTACTAAAGTACTGACGGGAGTTGATTCTATTGATTATTATTTATTGCAATATCAAAGGAATGTATTTTGTATGCCAAGTAGTTTTTAGCACTATTTATTATTACGCCATGTTTTCCTAACATGATTTCTTGGGGGTTTTTTTTTAGAGCTACCAACGCAAACTTGAATATGAATCATGACATGAAATATTTAAAGATAAAATTAACGCCATTAAATACTAGCAATTATTATATATTAGTAATCGAAATACGTTTTGAAAAATGTATCCCAGCAATTCTTTAGCAAACAAATAATAATGAAAGTTTAGTCAACGCTAGTACTTGTAATTTTTTGGATTGGTAGTCTGCCCTTGATTTCAAACGCTACTGCTGTCAGTCTTATTGAATTCTGGCGTAGGAATACATACGGCGTCAAAAAATATATTAACTGTTCGTATCATTTAAAACCTGACTATTAATATTTTCAAGATATTTTAAAATATGTTTCCTTGAAAAACAATGCTCCTGATTACATTAAATCGAATACATCCATATTTACAAGTACCAAGTCTTGATCTGTGCTCAGGTCCTAACATTTTTTTTGGTTTTCCTGAGTAACTGCAAAAGAGAGTTGACTAAAAACAACTCCCAAAAATGATATCTTTTTGTTTTTTATGTTCTGCTAGCATAGATAGAATCTCGTTACAGACTTGCGATATATATAGGAACACAGAACAAACAAAAAAATCTGCATTACGTTCCTTGAAATCGAATTGCTTATCCCTTTTAAGAACAAATTATTATTTTTCTATTTTACAGGGAAAGGGTATCATGAGAACATATTGGCTTTACCTTAAAGCAGACAGGAATTCATAAATATTTATTTAATTTCCGTTTAAATCCGACAATTGTCATATAAGTTTTCGATTTCTATAGTTCCGCTCACCAGTACAATGAGAAGGCCGTGAACACTACTCATGCTTCACCGACACCGCATTCAAGTGTTTCGTTCTCGAACACGTTACCTTGGACGGAAAGACTTGTAGGAACGCGTTTAAAAATATTGCTGCAATGGTAAGGAATATCCAATGAAAGAGAAAACAAAACATACTGGAATTCAGGCACACATATCTTTTAAAAAAATTTCGACTATTGTAAAACGGTTCCCTGTGTCGTACTATTGTACTATCACACGTGCGCAAGACTTCCACTGAAGTGAATCGTGAAGTGACAGCATGGACTTTGTGATCAGACAAAAAAAGTGTTTACCTGTAAAAACTTATCAAAATGACGTTATTACTTATTTAGTATTGGATTTACTATCTCTTATATACATGGACGATGTTGGGTGAAGTGCAGCCGGGGTCTACAATAGAATGCATACTTTGTGCATTTTATGTGAATGACACACGTGTCCGATGTGTACGCGAAGTATATTGGCCTTATCTTTGCAAGATAATGCGGGTATATTTGTAATAAGTTAGAGAATATAACTTCTTTTATTTTATTTTGAATGTAGAATTCGGGGTTTTTTTTCATTGTTTAAAATAGTGTAGCTCATCCATTTATATGCCCGTGTATCCTTAATGCCTCGATCATAAAGCAACCGACCGTAACTTTCTTTACCGGTATATATACCCCAGTAGCAGTTGAGGGGCGATCAGAAATACTATGACGACCAAACATTTTTAAGAATTCATGTCAGCTTAAAGACAACAAGCTGATGATTTATAAGTAAAATAAACGTTTAAGATGATATCTGCCAAATAAAATGAAAGTGTATCCTTGCTGTAACTTCGTACATATTAAGTTGTTAATATGTCATATTTGTACTTCATGTATTTCGACGTTGTTTTTAATAAATGCTTTAGTTATCATTAGCATAATTAGTGTCTTAAAAATTTTCTTTACATGCTTCATGTAGACATGATGTATTCAAGAAAAATTAACCGATTTAGAATGCATGATATATGACAATGTCGTATCCTATTAAATAATCTGTAATTTTATGACCATATTGAGTTTATGAGTCACGATTTTTGGAAAAGGAACTGCAACTGGTAGTGAGTGAACCTCCTCCACTTCCGATTTCTGTAATTACCACTTTAACAGTGTATAGTCTACAGAAAGTATTTTAGTGTATACATATAACAGCTGTATTAAAAAATCAACAACAACAACAACAAAACAGTATTGCGTATAATATAATCTGTATTGATAAATAATAAACAATATTGTTTATCTCAATCAAACGTGAACATTGATCTTCTGGCTGTAAAAAAGCATTATCTAGTAGAGTTGTTTGTAATGTTTATTGCTCTTTCACTTTTGTATAATATCGATCAGCAGCCCTTACGGATTTTTTTTTTTTATTTTAGGTGATCGAATCTAAAACTTATTAATACTATATACATGTATGTTGATCAAGTGAAATATAAGCGGGCTACATTTATCCAATTTCAAAGGGCACGTACATTTGTGTTGCTCATATTGTAAATGCAGTACAATGATAATAATTCTACAGTTCGGAAAATATAATAAAAGGATTCAAGTCGAATACTATAATTATTATCACATTTTTATTCCTAATTTTATATTTAATTACGCAATTAAATAATCAAAAATTGCAAAAAAGACAAAAGAATGCTGTTGTTTGTCTTGAATCATTGACCTAATTTTGAAGAGGAGAGTGTTATTACTGAATTTATATACTGTGGAAATGCATCATCACGTAAGGTAAAATAGACAAATATATGCTTCTTATCTTTTTTAATCTCTCCAGCGATTGAGAAACAATTGAGGATTTATGTACCCACTCAAAGGTCCGATTATCAAGACCAGGATAATTATGCAAGGACTACTCAAACTAAAAGATCCTGTTTTACCAAGAAAATCCACCAAATTTGATAAATGCTATTAAAAAAAAATATTGAAATTAAAACAATTATAAATTCATCATTTGATATAATTTATCAACTTTATATGCATATAAAACTATTCTGAAAGAACTTTAGCGTAAGTTCATTCGTAAAACATAACCCAGATCTGAAAAGAATTTAAGCATTTCATGCTAAACTATTCGGACGAAATATAAAAGGTCAGCTTTTTTTACATGGTTAAAAACAAATAGTACGCTGAAGACATTCCCAGAATGCTTAAACTGCATCATTTACTTAACAATATGCAATGTATTACCACCTCCCAATCACCATATAATTTATTTATCAAAACACATATGCAAAGCTGTAATACCTCTATGGTGTTACGAAAGCATGTCATGTCAAGGGATAAGAAAATATTGCACTGAATCTAAAAATATTATTATCATGGACAAATCGTTTCAGTGACAATTTACAATAAACATGTCTTTCAATCAAATGAAAGATAAATTTGCAAACTACCATTAGTGACCTATATATTTATATATTAAATATTTCCAATTTTTTCCTACCAATTGAGAGCTTGTGTCTAAAAATACCATATCCAAACTTTAAAGGTACATCTGATGCGTGATTGTTTTACCATCACGCCTCCTTTAACATTAAATATAAAATTTTAAAAAATACATCAATTTCTTAACATACAATGTCTGCGTTTGACATAAACGCGAATTAATATTTTCACTCTCCTAGAATGATCATTGTCAAATTTTATATAAAACCATTTTATTTACAATTATTTTGATTTCTGTAATGATATTTTAAAACTACAAGTTTGAACCATTGTTTAGCTTATAATTAAGAAGTATTAATTAATTTAGTTGTGAGTCGTAAATTATTTTTTAACACAGGACAGACCATTTTATCTATTAAACGTGGCGCAACACCATTGTTTTCTGACACTATGAGTTTCTCGTGCAGTTTTTCCAAGAAAAAAGAGCATTTAGTTTATAGGGGATATGTGGCCATCTTGTACATTTAAGGATAAGAATGGAAAACATTTCTTTAACTAGCATGTGTCTGTTCGAAAAAGTCCAAAACTGTTGCCAAACAAAGCAATGAATACGAGGTTCTATTCGTTTTGTATGCAAATTTTGCACACAAGAACAGAATAATGCACGACGTTTAAATCACTTAAAACTGTGCAGCATCAGACTTAAATTAAAGATTGAAAAATCTGAAAAATATGAAAAAGTTGGTGTTGTCCACTCTACAACCAGTTGTTGAGGAAAAGTTCTAAAACTGTATATTAAGGATTCAACTTTGTTTCAATGTAAAGTGCCCTATTCTTTAAATGGGCTTCAAAAACTATCCATTCTTACAATATATTTTTGTGTGTGCCTATGAGAGTACATTGGAGTTATATTTTCATTGAAAAGTATAAGTATATTTTCTACTGAAGACAATCATTTTTTGAACCCCTACCTTGTCTGTAAAAAGAATTTGCTTAAATTTACAATTAATAGAACTAAACAAAACAAACAAACAAACTTGGGTGATGTATGTCACATTCAACACAGATTGTTTTGAATTGACATTTATTTTTCTAAAAAAGAAAATATAACGTCAATGTGTCTCCATAGATGCAGGAGTTCTAAGCAAAGACTGAAGTTTTCCTCTTCTTAGAATAGATCGCATGCCGACAGATAAAAATAGGGTTCACTTATATGAGGTAAAGTTACAATATTAACGTGCAAAACTTAAGCTTGTTCTCAACAAATGATTGTAGAGGATATTATTGAACCCTCTTTATATTTTTCAGATATTTAAATCTTCAAAATAAGTCTGCAACTTCGCAATTTGACAGCTTTTCTGAATGGTTAAAAAGTCATCCATTGTTCTATTCTTGTATGCAAAATTTGCATAAAAAAACAACCCACAGAACCTCATACCCGGTATTTATTTGTTTGTTTGTTTTTTATCGTTTGGCAACTGTGTTCGTCAGCTTTGGGAAGAAACAAGGCAGTTCAAGAATTTTTTTTACATTCTTTTCTTCAAATGTACAAGATGGCCGCACACCCTCAACCCCTTAAACAGATCCACTGGTGTTGGGGAGTAATACAAATAATAAGTTCGATATTTACACTCTGGAAACACGACAATCAGAGATTTAAAGACTGACGTTCAGTATATTTTTAAGAATTTAACATGAAAAGTGTATGAAACCTGAACTTAAAAGAAATAAGTAACAGCTAGTAATAGTAAACACAATGCAGTGAAAATTATTGAATTAAAGCTTAAATATTGCTCTAA
This sequence comes from Magallana gigas, assembly GCF_963853765.1. NCBI lineage: Eukaryota > Metazoa > Mollusca > Bivalvia > Ostreida > Ostreidae > Magallana > Magallana gigas. Next base: position 26,380,658 of record NC_088862.1, read on the forward strand.
GAAGGATACACTTGAACTTTCAACCCTGAATAGATAAAATAAAACACAAACAAATCTGTTGGAAATAAACCAAAAAGTCACAAAATCTTCAAAACTATTCTCATCACACTAATAAAGAAGTTAATACCATTTCCACTGTGTAGATGTAAATTTGATTAAAAAACATCTAAGAAACATTCAGTTAAATTTTACTCCCGTGAGAGCTACATATGTTAAGCGAGCATCAGTGAGGACAAATAAAAAACAGACCTTTATTGGAAAAATTGCATAATAAACCCCAGTCAACCAAAAACGGATCATTATTACATCATGAAATTGTTTTCCTGTATGGATGTATTGTATCTAAAGGCCGCTTGTTTCACCGAAAAAAAGCTATGATGCACATGGTGGTGGGAGGCAGACTCGTCACCGTTGTGACTACGCCTGTGGTTAAACATTTCTCTATACATCAAGTGAACAACATTCTATCTGCCAACGGGCACGATCTAAATACATGCAGGTATAACCAAATAGCAGAGAGAATATGAGAGCAAATAAAGGTATATAACATATGTACATATACAATTACGAATACGTGTATTTCTCAAACACACACATACATTGTGTTTATCTAGGCTAAGTGAAAATTTACATGAAAAGTTAATTAAGGTTATACCATGTACGTCAAAAACTTTTTTTGTATTTTTTTTTTTTTTGGAAAAGTTACAATTAAGTTAATTGTGGGGTTTATTCGTTCTTTGATAAGTAAGTTTTGATTTTGAAAGCAGTTTAAGACTTCAGAACGTTTACAATGTCTAATTGTTTTGCTTTTAAAAACATTTAAAAAAGGAATTAAATGCATTCGAAATGTGTCCCCACAAATTAAAAATGTAAATTTATCATAAATCATACTTTTATAAATTATTTAAATTTGAAAATATATTTTATTCAAATTGAAAACCAAGATAAAACAAAATTTAAGCTTTTGTTACAGAAAACCTATTCATGTATCATTTTTTACTCTATTACTCTTTCGAAAAATCACGATTTAACAACATTAACAGTTAGTTTCCATTCTACACACTTTTTTATTTTCATAACTACTAAATTAATGCATAACGTTGTGTAGTTTCTTAATCTCATTTATGGTATTAATCTTATAAGCAGTTTCTGTAAACGTTTACCGCAATACACATGTAAAACTCACAATGATTTGAAATAAATGAAAACAATTCTTGCGATTTTTATTGAACATTAGAAGTTGTGAGCTTAACGAGGCCGAGTACAGAACGAGTACGCACGCTTTCGCGCAGCGTTTCATTTGTATTGTGACGTCATCTTTTTGCTTTGTTGACGCCATGGCGTGATAGTTTCAACTGCAGGCATTCAGCGAAATTTGTTGAAAACAGCTCGTTTGATGCGTAAAATTGATATTATATTGTGGAATAAACATAAATGTCTCGAAGTATAAGCTTTATTTGGGCTCGGGTCGAAAACGTGAAGAGGGTTTAGCAAGCCTAGCCTTCTGTCACGTTTTCTTAACCCGCCTAAATATCGCTTAGGATAATTCATTTATTTCAAGACATTAACCATGTATTTTATATTAATGACCCTTAATATGTCTGAATGTTTTAATATTACAATAAAGATCACCATTTCCATTTTTGTCGAATAAAAAATAGTCATTATCTAACAAACTGGGAAATTGGGCACACAAAAAATAACTTTGATATGACCCCTGGAACAAACCAGGAGGTAAAAGGTTTTTTTTTATTTGACCATTTGATGCCTTGTAGCAATAGCTTTAATATGTAGAACAGAAAAAGAAATCCCTAGGGCAGAAGTTTAAAAAATGAGCAAAATTGGTACATTTCAAGCAAAATCCCATAGGGTCCTATGTTAAAAATTTGAGATGGTCCCTTAAACACACGATGTGGCAAATGTCTGATTTTTTTTTTATCTTAAAATAATAATCATATCAGTAGAAATTCTTGTCAAAAATTTCATTCAAAAATCTAGGGCAGAAAAAATTAGACCGGCCTCGTTAATTTTTTTTTTAACTATAAAACTTGGTCGGTCTTACGAGAGAGTGAGAACACCAGTCTTATTTTAGGATCCGCTCCTTATTTCTTTCGTTATTTCCAGACATCTTCAACAGCAGCAGGTAGCCTGTTCGCTTATCTCCAGAGCATGGGTGATATAGGGGCGACGGCAACAACAAATGCTGCTGTAGGTGGCGTCACAGAGGCATTGGCTTACTTCCTTTCCTATTTGTACCCGAATTGTGAAATGGAATAGCAAGTTCTCTAATTGAACATGTACCATTCATTGAAAAAAAAAACCGGATATCTTTACATCTACGCTCAGAGCTAGAGCGATTCCAATAGTCTTATAAAACTCCCAACTTTATCGAGTTCAAAGACGTGCATTTAGCTGACCATGCACTCTTGCATTTGTTGAAGAAATCGTATTGTTTCTCATTGTTTGGGTTTTCGTCTAATGTGCATTAAGGATTATTAGATCGGTTATGTACAACATTTTTTATGCATGGGTTCTGAAATGCTCTTCACTTTTCGGCTTAACTTTGATTACTTTTTGGATACTGTGCACTATATATGATACACAGTGAAGTAGCAAATAACAAGAATATATGCAGTAAATAAATAGTTTTAGTTAATGCTCAATAAAATATTTTTGTGTATGTGTTTTGTTTTGGTGGGGTTTTTTTTATTCAATTTAATTTATCTCTTACAAATATATCAGACGGGAAGGCGAATCTTATACATACGACTTTTTTGTGTGTTTTAAGAGGAATTGGTGGCCGACTGGTCGTGGCCATTTTTAGACTGTACTGATCTCTTTTAGCGGAGAGGTCTGTATAAAAAAATTATAGGAAAATACTCAAACTAAAAAAGAAAAGTGTATGAACTTTATTATTCCTAATAATAATTTGCAGCTTAACAAACCATATCATAAAATTTTAAATAGACATGATGGTATATATGTAGACCACCCAGTCTCCTTAATGTTTTTTTAACAACTGTGGCTTTGCAAAAAATAGTACGTAATAATATGTACCACTTATTGTTAGACTTATTTTTGCAATATCCGTCATTAGATGATCATAGACGCTTAAATAGTATTCAGCGCATCAAGTATTTTTCATACCTGTGATGTTGTCACATGCAAAAAGCATTTGGATTGATATTGAACACATTGGACAACCACATATTTTCTAAATCAATGAAAATCCAAGCCTGTTGCATTTGAATTCTCAAACTATCAGGGTACAGAGTACTGGGTATTCAAATTTTAAAAAAAAAAGGGGGGGGGGGAAAGTAAAAAATTAACTCTTTTTTAAAGTGGTATAGAACACCTCCATGTTGTGACGTGCTATATCGAATAAACAATAAAATCAAGTGTAATTTTATAAACGGTTTCTTTTCCAAAATTATCACCGAACAGTGTAGCGCAGTAGGTAAGAGGGTTCACAAATATTCTGTAAGTCACGAGTTCAAATCCCGGTGGAGATTTCAAAATGTTTACCTTTCCAAAAATTTCTAAAACGTTATTTTTTATTAAATATTGTGAAGTTTGAAAATTTTAAAGCGATGAAAGTATTTTAATTATAATATACTTTAATCAACATAAATATTGACAGGTGTCCCTTACCACCATATTGTTAGTCAGAGAATTAGCCCATCTCTTTCTTTTTTAATTTGTAATTATTGACTGACACTTTACTAGAAAAAAAGCACTCGCTCGATGCAGTACAGTAACCACTTTATACAGTTCTTTTCATGAGGGTCTTGTTCTTGCTATATCGCTACAAATTTCACATTGTAAAAAATATGCAGAAATTATGTCCAGTGTCTTTTGCTATCAAAATCCGTTTAATAATTATAATATAATCCGCAAATAAAACGAGGTTACATTTTAACGATTTTTTTTAATAGTTTGCAACACGCAAAAAAACCTTCAAGATTGATGAAATATTTTACATGAAGATAGATAGATAGATAGATAGATAGATAGATAGATAGATAGAGTATTCAGATACATTTTTCATTTCAATCCATTCTGGAGTGTGTTTGGGGTTTTTTTTACTTCAAATCACTAAAGAATTGTCCTTAAAGCCAGACATTTTATAATGGATGAATCATTACCATTACTGCCTATTGTGCATGATATGAACCATTTTAGATAAAATAAAACAAATTTGGTGCTTGTATATATATTTATACAGTTCAATTGCAATCAGATATTTATATAAAGTATCTTTTTTTTAATAATTAAAATAATTTATACAACAAAAGTGAAAATAAAATTATTTGACATGCACAACCACACAAAAACAAAAAATTAATTGTCACGCTGAGAATTTTTTTTTTCATTTATAATTTGAATAATCAAAAATTCTTAGGTCATCATATTATTTCATTTTCTATTAGAATTTCTTACAACCTAAATTATACTTGTAATTAACAATAAAACCCAATTAAACAGTGCAGACAAATATATATGAAATGATTAATATATATCTTTCTGTTCACTGGTTATAGATTTATGATTAAATAACATCATCTTTTTTAAATATTGTATATCTATAATAACAATTTTTTTTTATAAAGTGTATATTTTATTATTACAAAAAAACAAAAAAGTAAAAAGTAGATATTTCAATACCATGGCTTTATTTTCAAAGTGAAAAAGACAATCTGAATTCTTATTTACCATTCAGATATTGTTGACAAATTCATGGACAAGGTACCATTGAACTGATATACCAAATTTATAAGTAATGTATCATTTATCAATTAAATCGATACACCAGGTATCATATCAAATTGTACACTGGATAAAACTAAATAGTTTTCATCCATCTGATATCAAAATTGGAATTTTAGAAAATATATCCAAGGGCACTTGAAAAAGTATTTTGCAAAATAGGGTGGAATAGACTGTTTAACACTTTTGTAATGTTAAAGAGTTGGAACCCATACACAAAATATACTAAATTCCCAAAACCATTGCCCCGGAAGTGCAGCAAATTGTCAAATGAAATATATATTCATGATAAATATTCATATGTTGGAATTCTAAATCTAAATATGGCATCTGAGTAGTTAGTTTATGGATGAACGCATCTCCAAGCAATTAACCAGACACTGGGAAGTTCTTGACGTAGGATTGTCGAGCTTCCATATCATCAGCGGGCCGGTTGTGGGGTGTCCATACGGGCTCTCCCACGAAGAAACGATGGGCCTGAATGTAGTTCTGTAACACAAACAAAAATTCAAGTACTGAAAGTACTGAGAATCATGACGTTTTTTTCTTACATGTATCTGTTCTTACAAAATATCATCAGCAGATTTTTTGCTGGTTGGATCATTTTCATGTAAATGAGAAAAATTAACGGGTAATCAATGATTTTTTTTAAATGTTTTAATATCAAATTGTTTATTTTGTAGATGAACTTAATTAATCTCTGTGCCTGATGCAGCAACATTAATTTTGACTAAATTAATGCATTGAAGTCTAAGAACCTATACTTTTTTTGCCAGGCCCTAAACTTTACAATGTACTATTTTTACTGAAACCATGTGCAAAGTATTTTCGCTGGAAGCATGCATGATTAGGATCATACAAAACTTCAAAAGGAGCATGCATGGTCAAATGCAACTACATGTATTTAGTAACCAAATAGGCAAAACAAGTTGAAAAAAGAAAAATTTTGCTAATATTGACAAGATTTGGCTATTTTGGGTTGATTAAAGTTGCCCTTTCTCCAAACACTTTAAGCACAACTGTGTCGGGGAAAATTAAAGGCGGGACAAAACTCTTTGTTAATATTAGTGCTGAAACGAATACCATAAATCAGTATTCGAATATTCGTGAGTACTATTCGATTCGTATTCGAATATTCGTAGACGTCATAGACAATGTATTAAGCATATATGATAGTTTGTATTACGAAGTGGGTGTATGTGTAGACTGCTTAAACATGTCAGTTCGAAGTTGACACTTAATGCATGAGTATCCATTGAATTGAGTGCGCATTTCATTTTTAAGCAAATAATAATATACTGATTTTTTAAAAATTTCCATCAACTACAATCAAAAGATTTATTACTTCTTTAATAATATACTGCAGTCCTGACTCCTGTATGAGACCGATACGTAACTTCGTAAGTCAGTCCAAATATTTCCGCCATGTTTGATAAAGTATTAAACAGAAAACTGATAACGCTCGTAACTCCGGAAATGTTCTGTTTATTTAAAAAAAAAAAACAAATTATATCGAGGTATCTTTTAAAAAAAACTTTCGATGTACCTTTCGATATTAACTCTCCATAGCTCACACTCGTTCAAACAGTTAAGCAATTTTTTTCTTCAGAGTCTGACATGAATTGAAAAATCTAGAATGTTTGTCTCCGTTCGATGTAAACCCAGCTGCTTTTACTTTCAAGGTTAACAAGCATGGCGGAAGAGTCTATTACTGGGTTAAGTAATAGACTCTACCAAGCATGGCAGTCATAGATGGCTTTATATATTTACTTTCGTTCCGAGTAAAATGAAATAACATGATGCTGCATATATAGTTTACAGTGCTTGATATGGGTGTTTAACATGTGATTGAATATTCGAATGCTAAATATACATTCGAATTTTAGAAATTTACTATTCATTCGCGAATATTCGAACATTCGTTTCAGCACTAGTTAATATACACAGGGCAAAATTAACCCTGCAGTGGTAGATTACCTTTTTACTAGCTTACTTTGCCATATTTGTTTTAAAGAAAAAAAAATTATGAATTTATAACCATGCACCCTCCAATTTTAAAAAAAGATCATTAAAAATTTGGTAATGGGGCAAGTTTAAATATTGTTGCTAACCCAAATTTTGTTTAGATTACTGTATTACTATACAGGAAATATTTGCTCCTTTTGCCCTTGTTGTTACATGTAGCAGGCGAGTTAATTACTAGGCAAATTCTAATGTCTTGGTCACTCTTGAATTATTTCTATTTATTTAATAAGTAACAATATTAAAACTTGCCCCTGTACCAAATTTCTAATGATTTTAGCATACATTCCATGGTTTTAATTTCATTTTTTTAAACAAAAAAAAAATGACCAAATGGGCTAGATAATGAAAAAAAAAATTTAATCTCAACAAGGTTTAGTTTTACAGCTAGGGTATTTAGACTTGTCCTTTCACCAAACGTCCTGCTCTCACCTTGTCATCTAAAGTAAATCTGTGGTAGATTCCTGCAGGTAGAATCAGAAGGTCATTGGGGACGAGTTCGATCCTGATCCACTTATCATTCTTGTCCCTGACGTCGAAGTAACCGCTGCCTTCCGTGATGTAACGGATTTCCTCGTCTGTGTGCAGGTGTTCCTCAAAAAAGACCTTAAGCTGAAAGACAAAAAAAAATAATTGATTTAGATGCATTCAGAAATAGATATTATTTATACTGTCTTCACTGGCAGTAAGATAAAGACAGAATATCCTAATATCACAATATCAGCTGGAAAAGTATTGAACATTAATTTGTTGATGGAATTTTGGTGCAAAAAAAATCTTTCATTATACACCAGAACCAAATGAGATTGCTCAAGTCCAATCAGATAAGTCACAGAGAGGACTTCATGTACATCATGATTGTATATATCAAGATTCCATAAATCAGTAATAAGGCCACACCCATATAATTTCTTGTTTCTCCGACATCCAGTGGAAAAAGGTACGAGCGGGCAAACAATTAAATAATAAAATTATTATTTCTTGTAGCAAAAATTTTAAGGCGGTACATAAATTAATTTGTGCGGACGATATTATTTTTTCTAATTGTTTTTTGTTTATAAATTATTATTATTTAAAATGCTAAAAATAGAGCAGAAATAGAACAGAAAACAGCGCAGAATTTCATGGATGCGGAAAATTAACTAGAAAACTGACCAGTCAGGAAGGGCCCCGCTATGACAATTAATATAGAGAAGTGAAAAAAACTTTGAATTCCATCCACTTTATATTAACAATGATGAAAAATAAATTCCCGGCATAAGATGTAAAGAACAGCAATATATATAAGGTGGTAAAAAAAAAATGAAAATAATAAGTAACAACTGTATTTTTAAAATTTCAAGATAATTCCAAAATGTCCAAAAACTCTAAATAGTAACCTTATGTATCTGCATAAAACAGGGATAACCTCATGTCTTATAAAAAAAACTAAATTAAATGTGTATTTAAAAAAGATTTAAACAGGTGTTTTAAAAAATGCAATCCTTCAGTGAATGCAAATACATTGTATCACCCAGGGTTGACCTCAACTTCAAAACAAACATCAGTTGCAGACAAAGGTGTTCATTAATCTTCATATGACAGATAGAGATAATTAAGCCTCTAAATTTTCTGCAGCAGGCAAGATGATTAATCCCAGGGGATTAATTGTTCTGCTCTCTCATCCTTTTCTTCTAAATTTACAATAAGATTTTTTTTTCAGAAATGACAGAATGGGATAATTATCTGATTACCTGTTAAAATTAACAGCATTAAGGCAGAAAAAAAAAATAAATAATTAAAAAATAAAATAGTGAAAAAGGATATCTTAATATATATCTTGATTTTAGAATTCGATAAAATTGTCATAACTCATTGTGTACTGTATTTTAACCAAAATAAAGTATGAATATTATATTTTAAATCCATATTTCAAAGAATGTACACAATACTACACATCATTCAAAACTGACCTTAACTTCAAAACAAAGTTCATCTGCAGACACAGGCAGTGCAGTAATTAATCTCAATGTGACAGATAAAGATAAAGCTTAGGATGTTCTTCCTGTGGAAGGTTAATTAATCCCAAAGGACAAATATTGCACAGCCTTCCTAGTATACAATGGGAACATTCTCAGCAGTTATCTCTCTTTGCTCATTCATTCTTATGCATAGTTGAGGAATCTACCCCACCACCCAAGCTCCAAACCAGAAGACATAGAGAACCAAAGTTAGCATCAAAATATGTATTTCTGCCTACTGAACAACCATACCAAATTTGAACTTGATCTGGCAACCATAACAAATTTTATTAGAAAAAAACAGAAAATTTGTGGACGGAAGAGTGACAGACAGAAGGACGGACAGAGTGATTACTATAGGGCACCCGCAAATCCTTGCGGGGCCCTAATAATAGTATTATTTCTATAGTTTTATTTAAATACGAGCGTGCGGGATCCAACGAATAAGAAATTATATTGGTGTGGCCCAAGTCTAAAACAATCATACACTTAAGTGACTTAACAATGACCATACAAGTCAAATTTAGTCTGATTTTTTAAGCAACATGTGTACAGCATATACACAGCATATGTCACAAAAATGCTTCAACTATTTTTATTGTAAGACTTTTAAAAGGGAAAACCTCAATTTTACATAATTATCTAGACTTGACATGGAAACATTGACGAAGAAGAGCTTTACAATTAAAAAAAAAACATTAATTTACTGACAACTTAGAATTTTCTGTTTTATTTTCACCCCTTTTGCCCTTGTTACTCCATTAGAAAGAATATCAAATTTATGTAACACATCTTTGAGTGGGCAAATTTAGAGATAAGCCAAACCATTTGCAAATATAGAAGGAGAAAAAATTCATGTGGTAAACAGGGTTATCTCTAAGACCCGGGAGCCGGGTAATTCCCCCGCCTAAAGTGACGTAATTACCCAGCTATTTTTTTCATTTCAAACACAATCTATAAGCTATCAGCTAGACCTCCAGACCCCCTTCTCCTTTTTTATTTCTCCCTTCTACATCAATTTTTAGAGACAACCCTGGGTAAAAATAATTCTGTCTACAGTATTCACCTTCTCCTCATAATTTGGCAGTTTATCCTTGCTACAAGTTATCATGTCCTGGTAAGTATAGCCCCGGTCTTTCCGGAGTTTATTCACTTGATCCTCCGCTTTTTTGGGGTCAGAGTCAATCTGCAAAAAAAAGTTTCATTATTTATAAATCAAAGTTAAGAAAAAACAATTTTACTATAATAACAACTGTAATTCTTCTTCATCATGTTTGTGCAAAAACAGATAGTCATACTTGACTTCTTTCTTTTGTACGACTTGAAGACTGTTAACATTGTTAATCTATAGTTTCAAAGTCTTACACAAATGTCTTTAGAAGAAATTGTAAATTAAGCGCTTTATGAGTGGCTGAAAAAATATTTTTTTCAATCATATCATAAAAAAAATGTTGTCTACACAAAAACAAGACTAATTTTAAAAAAAAATGTATAATCCTGTCGAATTTTAAGTTTGAAATTTCTACAAAATATTATAATGTCACTTTAAAACAATTCACTTTAAAACAACTTATTAATAAATGAATTTGAATACAAATCAAATACAATATATATTATATCTTACTAATTTTCAATATTCATAATTTCTACGCAGCAGTATATACCGGTAAGCAATACTTCAAATTGATATATGATTCTATGATATTAATCTAGGATACAATGTCGTTAAATAATTAAGATCCAAATATCCCTTCTGTTCACTTCGGCATTTTAGTTTTTATATTGTTGTCTGGTAGGCTTAATTTGTAACACCCCCCCCCCCCCAAAAAAAAAAAACAAGGGTCAGGAATACCGGAAATTCTGCAGAAATCAACTGACCCTTCTAAAAATCTATCAAATGTGAGAACTCAATGAGTACAAGTTACAACAGTTTCATATTTCTGAAAAAATGCCCTTAATCCTTAGCTTTTGCAATATTTAGAGAGTATTTCATATTTCGGTTATTCAGTTTGCAGTAAATACATTGAGTTATATGTATTTCCCCATATTTAACATGATTGTGATGTCAGAGCATTGGTTTAGTGTTGTATGGTCCTTTAAAAACTCCACTGATAATTAAAACTACGCGTAGTATACCGTTTTATTTAAGTAAAAAGCATTTAGTACGTTCTTAAATTACACATTTTATTTGCTTCTCAAAAGTTTTACATTGATTCTCTTGGGAACGTGAGAATGCCATTAGCAATGCATGAACTGCATTGTGGGTCAAAATTTACTGATGCCAAAAAAAAATCTGACTGATCAATGTTCAAGAAAACCATTGTGACATCACTCAATTGTATATTGGAATACAGAGGTTAAAGGGTGATAACTCCGTTAATCTTATGTTGTGTCGGCAGTTTATTTACAATGCATGTACATAGTCTTGAATTATCTTGTTTGTTCTCGCGAGAGCGTGAAATGGGAAACCATATTTACAGAGAACCGATATAAACAAGAAATTACTGGTCCGAGTAACTGTCACCTAAAAAATACTTTGAATGAATGTGCAACTGGTCTGCATGAATTTTCTATTCACACACGCCTTACCGGTAGAGTTCGCTTCGTTCGCTAATACCGTTCGCTTTTTACAAATCTAAAAATTGCCCCAACCAAGTTAATACTGAATGTACAGATATGTACATGAATTATGATAGGTAGCTATCGATGTTATTCTGATTATGCAATGAAAGTAGAATTCACTAAACATTTCCAAATGTAAACAAATTATAACAATGAATAATTTTCTGTCCAAAAAAATGAAAAAAAAACACAAATATAGGACAAACAGGTTTAAAGTGTGAACTGGTAGATTGGTCGAACGACCCCCCCCCCCCCCCCCCCACCTCCCCGCCAAATATGAGCCGGTGGCATATGTAAAACTTAACCAGGTAGCTGCTGCAGGTATATTCTCTTTTGAGAAGTGGACAGGCATATTATATATAAGCCTACATGTGGATGTAGGCTATGCCTGTCCACTTCTCAAAAGAGAATACTGCAGGTACAATGTATGAAGGTTAATTAATATCAGAGATTGTATAATTTATCAACATTGTGTAACTGTTCATTCCTCCCCCAAGCGCTAGACGTTATGTAAAACGCATAGCAATGACAATACTGTCAGTGTCCAAAACCCGATTCTGTCGTAAACAATTGCTAATTGTGGATTCGTCGGTCTCGTAAATTACCCACTACCCACCTCAAAATAGAGGACCCCGAGCTTCTTAAGGTCGTCTAGGGAGACGAACTGCGGTGGATCCGTCATGTGTGGTTGTCTCTGATCCTCGGAGGAATCGTCCATAAACCATGCTCGCACCATCTTCGTACTCGAGGGTCTAGCGAAGTTGACACAGTTTGCCGAAAGAGGTCACGAATTAAGCGGTGTCTACACAGTTCGTTTCCCAGTTGATTCGATTACATTTACATGTAGTCAGTGGCGGATCCAGCGCCGGCGCGCCGGGCGCGCGCCCCCCCGTTTGATTTTTTTTTTTTTTTTTTTTGTGGTAATTTTTTTCTGATCATATAAAGTCATGCTTTACTTTAATATTAAATTCAATTTGTAAAATGAAAAATACAAAGATTTATAATTTGTAGGCATATTCATGTAGAAGTGTTATTTTATTCGATATAGTTTAGTAATTACACCTATAATTGTGTACGATATTTTGAAGTATTTCTTGTTTTTATTTATTTTAATTATTTACGACCGACAAACTCATTGGTGCAATTTTTCTCCTGGACAATTATGACAAATAACAATATTATTGAGTAAAATTGCAAAAGCATACAAAATGAACAAAATTTAGTTAAAAGTCTTATCCCAGATACAATGAAATAAATACTTCTTATTTGTAAGAGCTCAATTGAAACTTTCTGCAGCTTTTGTTACTTCAAAATTATAGTCTGTCCCAAGATATTTATGCAGCACATTAGGACGATTTTTAATAAAAATACACATACCTGTGAAAGAAGTGCAATTGAGTTGAAAGGGATATTTTCCAAGATAATTTCATCGACACATTATCATCTTTCACTCAGAAAAAATCACAGGAACGAAAACAGATTCCTTACGGAGATTTATAATGGGGAATGTTTACATCTTTTCTCCATTCGGAATACACTCGGAATGCGTCGCGCAATTTTTCAACGTTATCATCCGGGCTTGCTGCAATACAAAATCTCCGTAGACATCACATTTTTTAGCACTGTATTGAAACCTGATAAGCTAACGGGGGCGTTTCGACTAAGAAATCTTGGAAATTTTTCATACTTTTGAATGAACATCGTTTGAACCCTGAGGTATTTATGAATATCAAGCAATTAAGGCAAATGTAAATCCAAAATATCTTGGGACAGAGTATAAATGTCTCATAACATTTTGGTAACATTTCTAGTGACTAAAATGACGAGAAAATAAGTAAAAATTGGCCCTCCAGACAACATGATTTTGCCTTTCAAAATATCTAGATTTCAGGAGCTTCCGGGGGCTTCGCCCCCTGGACCCCCACCAGGTCTTCGCCCTGGACCCACTGGGGGCCTCAAGGCGGCCCCCAGACCCCCTGCCTTTAACTGCGCCCCCCCGTTTTCAAATTCCTGGATCCGCCACTGGTAGTAACATCTGACCACAGGTGAAAGCAGACCCCCTGACCCTCATATGTATAATGATGAATTGATAGGCTAGAGATAAGTCTTAATTTTATTTAGGACGCTTGAACAAAAGGAATTTATAAGGTCATGTTATGTACAGGTTTTTAAGTGCAGGCACGAAATACATACCTTTTTGACGGTCAACCGACTGATCCAGCTATTAGTAATAAAATTAAATCATATTTATAAACGAATTTATTATTGGCCCCGGACGTTGTTGTGACTGTGTTAGAAAATGATATGGAGAGTTGAAATTCAAGATCTTAAGCAGCTTTTGTTTATTTCCTTGGCCCCCTTAAAATGTTTAATGCCTGAGCGATATTTCATTTTGATTAAATATCAAATGAAGATAAGAAATCATTTTCATAGGCACGGGCACATATAATATTATGTTAAATGGAATAAGCTCAATAAATATAGTTTCCATCATGTATGTTCACATATTAATTGTACCGTTTTTGCAGCTGTTGCATGTTTTTTATCGGTTTAAGCGATTGTTTTGAGCTCTTTATTTGAGAGATCATGGAAGAGGGTGTGTTGATGTCACACCTTAGACTTGTAGAAGCTTTTCTTCATTTATAAAATGCCATCAAAATCTTTTATTAGGTAGAATAAAGTCTAGAAAAAGTAAGCGAAAACATTAAGAACCCCACACCCAGTACAGAAACTATGAATTTATCCGTTTCAAAGAAAATTAGAACTAATGCATTTTATCATTAATTTTTTTGATTATATAATATGATCAATAGCTTAGAGCCGTAGCGATTGAAAGGCTTACTGGAAGTCACGTCATTTTCACAATGGCGTGGAGAAATTATTAATTTAGGCTTGTGTCCTTTACAAAAATATTGATTTTTTAAAAATCAAAATGTGCATATGTGTACATGTTTATGACGATTTTTTTTTTTAGATAAAAATAATCTGTAAATAGGATTTGCATGCCAAAGAAACACAAATATATGTATCTAGCAGACAGTTTGTAAGTCACTTGAGATATAAAAGAAAAATCGATGACACTGTATAATTTTTAAAACATCTAAAAGCATATTTTAATCTTTCAAAGTTTCCAAGTTTACAAAAGTTAAATTTGTTCTCTCTTTCATATACTATCATCCACATGTATATCAAGGAGCCGATACAAGTTACACATACATACAATTAATGACAAGTTCATTAAGTACGATTCATAGAGGAATTCATGCGCATTGTGAAACTGGTTTTGGAATTTCAAAAAAACTTGTTCAATGAATAGTTATTGATTAACATATTGTTACCGGTGTTCACTTTCTGTATATTAATATCGAAATTATCTACATGTATATACAACGAAAGGAAGATCAAGTTGTTCTGTTATTATAGTGGACAATGAAATACACTCAGTTCAATAAATAAATATTGGGAAGGACGGATTCCGGGTATTAAGCTACGTCCTTGCTTTTACTTTTACTCAAGTCCACGTTTGTATGATTCAAGTTTTCAGATACTGTTATAGGTGCCCTTCCCTTTTCCTCTTCGTACAATAAAGAACACACCATCCTAGAAAGAGAAAAATGTACAATCACAATGGTACATGTATACATATACTAGACATTGTCAAACGAAATAACAGACGAGAACAAAAAACAAAACAAAACCAAAAAGACCAACTCAAATACATGACATGCGTACAAAAAGTTGTCAGAAACTTTCAGTGGTAAGCTCTTAATAATTCCTACGTGTTAAAAATGTTCTATTATTCAAAATTAATTATAAATCAGCATACCTTAACAAGGGCCGGGAAATCCAACCAGAAAGAGGCGTTTGGAATCGCATTTTTGCCGCTGTTTTTCCTGACAAAGATTTGGAATAAGACCCCTCCAATTAAATAGACGGCTACCAAACTAAAGAATCTGATAACAGGGAGAAAAAAAATGAAATTAATGTATAGATAAAGAAATCATTTTTTCATCAACATGAAAGAATAATTTGTTATTTTTCATCAATGAAGGTTGTCCTATAAAGGCTAGAGAACAGTTACTATTATATAATAGTTACTAGGTTTTGCGCCAAGGATAAAAAGGTAATTTAGATAATAACGAGAAATATCATTGAATAATGATAAAATATTAAGCCATGAACATATATAGTTACTGAACTCTCTATCAGTATAGCATTTTGAATCAATGCTACTGTCCTTTCTGATATATTTCATTTTTTTCAAATAAAATATACAACATGACTACTATTTGAAAAAAATGAAATATATCAGAAAGGACACTACACAGAAATAAAAATATGATTTTAATCAATCATTATACAAATATGGTTCAGTTTTATCTTTCATGACTCTAAAAAATGATATTATTTAGAGTATACATACTAGTATTGGATTTGTGTTCGGTTTTTTAAGGAGTTAAAAACCGATCAAGGCCAGCTAGTAATTAGTTTATATTAATGATCAAGCCCTTTTCGAATTGTATGAAGATACATGGCAATTTGCACAGTGCTGATTTACTGTACATGAAGAGGGGGGAGGATAAACGTCGGTCTGACTCAGTACTTACATAATGATGAGTATTGTTCCGGCAGATATCCCCGTGTCCTCCCTGGGGCAGGCGTATTTACCTTTATAGATCAGCGCCTGTAAGTATTGAAATAAGCATTGAGTACCAGAGAGAGAGAGAGAGAGAGAGAGAGAGAGAGAGAGAGAGAGAGAGAGAGAGCATGACCGTATAAATTTACATATAAGCATGTTACAGTACATCTACTAGTACATGCAATAAGATATATCATAGTTATAATTATGATTTCAAATTTTAATTATAAATCATTCATTCTCATGTAATAGAATCAACAATTATATGACCTCATGCATCATAAAGTAATTATGGATAAGTGAGAACATACAATGTAAACGCCCTTGGGTTGACTTTCTTATTCATTATTTTTTTTTTCAATTAATCTATATAATATGTTTATAACAGCTTATTGATTTCCTTTTACATAAACACAATTAAAAATGAAACTTAACTGCACTTAATTTTTACGAAACGTTGGAAGTATTGCTATTTGTTGCTTCAGACGAGTTTTAATAACAGGGAAAATATAATTAACGTTAATTCAAAATTATTTCACATTTCAAAAGATTATACAAAAACATATTTGATTATAGTTATCATAATAATATGATGATCAGAACTGTAATTTCCTTTACGTCACAACAAGGAAATACATTTTAATTATTTCTTCAGAATCCGAATCGGATGTTTTTCTTGAAATTACTCATACAACGGGGGCAACATTTTGTAAAATGACGTATCATCAATCGACTTGCTGTATGTGTTTATACATGTACATGGTAGGACGCATACACAGACATGTGCATCTGTTAGATATATATGCATCAATATTTCCCCATATTTGGTCATGCCGTACAGTTGCAAGATTAAGGTGGAATAACACACCTGGAAAAAGTTACTCAAATTAACTGTAATTATTTGTTTATGAATGATATAATGATGAATAAACTGTATATATGACAAATAAGCCAAAAATTTGTAGTTTAGGGATGAAAAAATGAATATCTAAACAATTCAATTCAGTAAAACACAACAAAAGCCCAAGTGGGATTAGAACTCGGATGTAAGCATCACAATTAAGTCCGACACTTTATCCACTCGGCTACGAAGTAAGTTATAATCTACTAGCGTCGATAAAATCCTTTACATAAAACGAAATGTCGTTTCGATCAGAGGTCAGCCATTTTTTGATGATGTGATATTCAACCTTAATAAATTATATACACTGTAGCCGCTGTTACAATTTAAGGCGGCTGGATGGTCGTGACAATTTTTGTTAGACTTTTTTGATCTCCTTTATAAGAGAGCTCGGTATAAATTCAAGTTAAATGGCTTAAACATATGCTGGGTGTTATATGATTACTATAAGACTTATTAAACTTGTCTATACAAAAGACAGATTTATAGTACGAATAAAAAAAAATCCGGATATTTTAGAGTTATCGAACATTGTTGAGGATTGGAAATCGTTTAAAGATTCATATTTATTTTAAATGTTAAAGGTAGTTCTAAAGGGTAATTTGTTGACAACCAATCCTCCTTATGAAAGATGTTATTGGTTTAAATCGATGTTATTGGTTTGATAGTAAGAGTTCTACAAACGTAGGTTCCTTGAACAGCTTCCCCTATTGGTTGGAACATATCCGGGCCTTGATCACAGTATAAGTACAGTGTAGTCGTTCTGCAAAAACAAGATAGAACGATTTTTTAAACAAGAAGTTGGACTTTCGGTATGACATATATATCTGATTCTTGCATTAAAACAAGTATAAAAAAAATATGCACAAATTGCATCATCTTAGATTAAAATCCATATCCTGTTGATTTCAAAATGTCATGAATAAATGACCGGCAATGAAATAGACAGGCCTTCGTCACATTGCTGTTTTACACAACTACCTAAAGTCCAAGCTCTTGTTAAAATGGTTCTAAATGAAGTTTACGGTATTTTAAGTCATGTATAGAAAATGCTATGTGCATGTAATGTTACATACATGTTATGTTACGTACATCTACATTAAATTGTAGATTGTTCCGACAATGTCAGTTAGTTGTAAGATGCATATTCTATACTGAATACTATAATTTTGATATTTAATACATCGTTGCAGTACTGACAAAGCTAGCCTAGTTAACAAAACAATAAAACGGTACTTATACATGTTGTGTAAACTACATTGAATAGTGTTTGATGCTTCCACTGACAATGGTAGCTGGGTAGTTAAATATGTACATTTTGCTTGATGTCACATTACAACTGACAGTGTCAGCTATATATGGACACCTGTTTTGCTGAGAGTGTCCAGTAAGACAGTTTTAAAGATAAATGTAATCAATACACTATCAGATATTATAATATATTTTGGTCACTTCATTTATTGTCAATGTCGTCTGAGCAAGCAATGGTGCAATGTAGATTACACACTGTTGATGGAAACTACTAATTTGTTTGCTTTATTTGGCACTGTCATATGAGTTCGTATCATATAGTGTAGATTTAGGTGTATTTTGCATATATCAATGAAATAGACTGGCCTTCTTCACATTGCAGTTTTACACAACTTCCCAAAGTCCAAGCTCCTGTTAAATGGGTTTTAAATAATGTACCTTATTTATTATTTTTTTTGTATTAATTTTACTAACAATGTCAGCTAAGTAAGTGATAATGTACACATCATCGGATGTTACACGTGTTTACCTATAATAAGTTCTTTGCTTTTTCCGACAGTATCAGCTGAGTAATGTTATACACATTGTTACAGGTTATACATATCTTATCAATACAGAATTGAATTTTATATACATGTACATGTACCTAAGTTCGTTGCTTTTACTGATAGTGTCAGCAGAATAAGTGATGGTGTACACATTGTTGTATCTGATATACCTTATATATACATCCAATTTGTTGTATTCTATGCAAATGTACATTATATCGTTGCTTTTACTGACAGTGTCAGCAGTAAGTGATGCTGTACACATTGTTGTATTTTATATACATACATGTACCTTATATACATTGTATGCTACATGTGTGTACCTTAGTTCGTTGCTTTTACTGACAGTGACAGCAGAATAAGTGATGCTGTACACATTATTGTATTTTATATATATATACCTTATATATACAATGTATGCTATATGTGTGTACCTTAGTTCGTTGCTTTTACTGACAGTGTCAGCAGAATAAGTGACGGTGTACACATTGTTTGAGGTATCGTAACCAAACTGGGCGCTGTCCTGGGTCCCACAGTTGTACTGCGTTCCTGAATGAGTCTGACAAACCTACAACATAGCGGTCATCAACGTCTTTATTATCATAGTATTTGTTAGCTGTAACTAGCAAAGAATTAATCAGAAATCATGTATCAACAATAAATCAATGATTACAACAGCCTATGAATAGTAATTGTTGACGGACAGAGAGACAAACAGACAGACAGACATACGAAAGAACGGACAGACAGATGAACAAACAGTGAGACAGACAGAGGGGAAAGGAAGTAATATTTCTAACCGCAGCGTTAGAACATGAGCCCTCTGAGAAGGGTTTACAAGGATTCCAAGAGTACAGGTCCACACCCCCACTGTCACTCACGTCCAGGAATCTAAAAATAGATATCATAATTAGTTCTCTTGTTGTATATATCTAATCACGATACACAGACAGTCAATTTTAAAGCCAGATATTATCACGTAATATATCCATTAGATAAAGAAATGTTTGGCTTCAATTTTATTTTTATGTCATATGATCAATATGACAAATATATGTAAATGATAACAAACAATCATAATTCGAGACATTTTTTTAATATTTAAAAGCCAAAATCACGCAATGAGAGGTACAACTATGTGTTAAATAAAGATTATATGGATTATACATTTGCGTATTTTGTAGTCTGAAGTACCTTAATTTTTACCCGCATGGAGATAGAGGAAGAGAGACAGACAGACAAACAGACAGAAACTGAGATAGAGAGAGGCAGACAGACATAAGGCAGACAGCGAGACATGCTTGCGCAGAGACAGACGGCTACCTTAAACTTTTCATGACATTTTAAAATGCATTCGCATATAAATCTGTCTCATTTTATAGAGAAAAACACTTGGTTTTAAAGTAAACACCGTGATCTTATCACGTGAGGAGGTCGTCCATACTTACGCCGGCCCGTTTGATTTTGCCAATGGGTCCAGATCTATAACTTTCCCATCGTCCAGCTTACACTTACAGGAATTCACCTTTTTACATGTCCCCTGGGCTGTAACAATGCAGCCCAGTTTTAACAAAGTTAATAAGACGAGAGTATTTTTCATGGCGAACAGCTGATACTACATATATATGTACCCCGAAGTTTTTATCACCACACTGTTAATCGAATGCTAATAAAGCATTGCAGGTTATCTTTAAGATATATTCATATATAGGTATGTATGATTTCATTTGAAAGATAAACAGCGGTCACTAAGATACAGGTATGTCCTGTATGCATATACATACTATCAGTCGAAAGTATCATTGGGTGATCTACAGTGAAATGGGAGGGGGGGGGGGCATTTTCAACCCCCTTCCCCTAAAAAATTAAAACTTTAATTGCATATAAAAATAAATTAACACCACCGCACCCCCCCCCCCCCCAACCCAGCAAAAAAATCTGAGACTATATTTATCAGATTTTAAAGTCATCAAAATCTGCAACAACAGAAACATCGATGACGAAATACGTACTTAGCCAGCTACAATTTTGCTAAGATGAAGACTTAGTACGTAGTACTACGGCGCTTCGGCCCTTCACCCTAAAAAAATTCGCAAAGTCTGAGGACTAGATTCCAGTCATACTATGTTGATGACTTTTCAATTTATATATTGTATAAATGATGACGTCACCACATTATACATGCAAATACTTGTACAACATTAATGTACATAGACTTGTTTAAGTGTTTAACTCTATGTAAATACATTTGTATGCATTGCTCTCTCAAATACTTTTTTAAAAGTAAGGTAGAGAGCCATTAAAATTTAAGATTTTTGCAACACAGTGAAATCTTGACGTAATGAAATTTAATTAACGCAAGCAGGCATGTAGTACTAATGTACCAGTCCGAGGAACCATCCATGACCAGTTACATGCAGATTTATCATGTTATTATTTTTCATTTATTACGCTATTTATCGCTGAAAATAAACTCTGATAATGATTTCCTGGCGAGAGTGTGAAACAGATAGACAATCAACAAAGATCAGAAAAATCCACTAGTTTGGAAAGACCAAAGACAAATGTTGTGATTGACGAATACATGTACACGTGTCTTATGTAAGGTTATGACAGTTGGTCAGATAGTTCTGTCATTGGTGAAACATAAAAAAAAACAGACAG
The DNA here is from genome assembly GCF_963853765.1 of Magallana gigas. Taxonomy (NCBI): domain Eukaryota; kingdom Metazoa; phylum Mollusca; class Bivalvia; order Ostreida; family Ostreidae; genus Magallana; species Magallana gigas. The sequence goes on from NC_088862.1 coordinate 26,402,072, forward strand.
GGAATCAATTTATTGTGTATGTTGTTCTTTAAATCAATATGAGCTGCATTTTCGTACTGATTTTTTTTTACGAAAATTTTATTTTCTACTGAAATGAAAAAAATATAATGGTTTACAAATTTCTGTATGTTGTTCTTTAAATCAATATGAGCTGCATTTTCGTACTGATTTTTTTTTACGAAAATTTTATTTTCTACTGAAATGAAAAAAATATAATGGTTTACAAATTTCTGTTAGTTTTTTTTTGGGGGGGAAAAGACTTTAAGAAGCCTAAATGATTGAAGCAAACTTGAATTATTGTCGTCCTTTACAAAAATTGAACTTTTACACAAATCGTTTACAATGCAGAATGGATATCCGTACCTGTAGATATATTTTTCGAACGTTCTTTAACATGAAAAAATGGAATGACAAAAATATAATGGTTTTTAAATTTCTGTTAGCTATATTTTTTGTGGGAAAGACTTTTAAGAAGCCTTGATTGAAGCAAACTTGAATTATTGTCTTCCTTTAATTATTACAAAAACGGATCGTTTACACAAATCGTTAACAATGCAGAATAAATATCCATATCTGTAGATGTCTTTTTCGAACGTCCTTTAACCTGACAAATTGAAGAATGTAGATTTTTTTACATTCTAGTTAATGGCTATCGTTTGAATAATGAGATATTTATGAACATAAACTATTTAAAGCAATGCCAAGTGGTTTGTTTAAAACTGTATTTCCTGCAGAAACTGCTACATGTACTAGTATTATTACAATTCTGTACATAACTTTTATGATCAATGAAATTAAAAATTATTTACTTTATCTGCTAAAGAATATAAAGCAATATATCCCCTAAGAAGAAAGCAGTTTATTGTTTTGAACTAAAGTCATTGTTTCTTGTTTCTTTTCATGAGTATCAATTTTCTCAATTCACCAAAGAGAGAGCAAAATTCTAGCTTTTAGAAGCTAAAAACAAAGATCGTGCTGTAGAGCATACGATTTTTATTGATGCATGCGTAAACATCAGTGCAAACAGTAAAATTTTCTCTCACGAAAAGGTGACGTGACGAATATCTTTGGAAGTCTATTTTTTATGTGCATTTTATAAAAAACAGTGATTTTATTCTTTTAATGTTGTCTTGAGATGTTCATGCAACACAGAGGGAAATGTGACCTGCAATTTACGAGACGGAAATATTTAATGTGATTTGTTATTCACTACTAAAATGAAAAAAAAATTATGATGCAAGGTGTTTTTTTTTTATATCTTTTAAAAGGCTTTTATTGAAGCGAGTTTAAGGTCAAAATCTAGTAAATGAAAGGTGCCAACAGGCAATGATGCTTCATAACAATATGTTTGTTTCATAGGGGGTACCGGGGCTTAAATTTTTGGAAGACCCAATGGAAAATCATGTTTTAAACAACCATTTTCTATGAAATATGAAGGATAAAAGTAACAAATCTTGGGGTTTTGTCCATTTTTGACAAAAGAAATATATCTAGAATACCTACTGTGTCTCAAAAAAAACGGTATTAAACAAGCTCTTGACCTCCTCTTTAAAATGATTTCAAATTAAATATAGGAACTGGGATTACTTTTCCTATGATTAAATATAGAATGTCAAAATATTGTTTTATTTTCTACATAATTTCTTTAAAGCCGTAAAACGCTGGAAAGATTCATCAAATCAATTATGATGTCATTATGGTTCTAGCACCAAAAAGACAGTCTGCAATCATTTACTAGATCTTGACCTTAAGCTATATTTTTGTCCTGTACATAAATTTTACATGTTGCTTACAAAATATACTTCAGGTGCGTTTTACAATATAAGTATCAGCACGTACGTATGGTATCCTTAAAATTTTCAGACAGAACACCAAATATTGAATATAAAATGTGTTTGTTTCTTTGTACATGATCACTTTAATAACAAATTTTAGCACTTGTTCCAGTTATTGGATTTACCCCATAGTATAATACTACTAACTGTACATTGGGTTATTTTCGCCGCTTGTTATTTTCGCCCCTCTACATTTGCAGATTGTTTGTACACGTCTCGAATACGCCCCACTAAGTTTAATGAGAGACAATTTGAGACCTTAGAATTCAACCAGTCTTAGGTTCGCATGCTGAATATTTGACTGTATGCAGTTATACAATTAAGGTAACTTTATTCGAATTCCAAAAAGTTCTTCTTCCATAAATTGTCATCGTTGTTTTTAACTGAAAAGCAACAGACAAGTGTTTTGTATCATTCTTCTCTTCGATAATTGGCAATATACAAGTCCCACAAATTCTCAGCAAACAATTAATATATAGTTTTCAGTATCTGGTCAAAAACTGAAATGCGTAAAGCTTTATAGATTATTTTAATCGACTTCAGTCAAGTTATAAATTCCGCAGGTAAAATTAAAAGATATCTTACCTGACTCGACCCTTGTGGAAAGTTGAATTATTAAGTTGAAGTTTATTAAAAGTTATCCAAAAAGCCATTATAGTGTCTATATCACTGTTAAAGGGTGGATAAAATTAAGTGTCGTTGAATTAAAATATTTCACAAACTTCCTCAGTGCAAGAAGGCTAAATGGACAAAGACACGATTTTAAATCAAAATTTTATTTTCTATCTTTGATGTATAAAATGGTTTGCTTGCGAATTTTAAATGATATACCAAAATTTGATTATAATAGAAGTCAAGTTATAAGGGACATACAGAGGGTTTGTTTTCAAACAAAGCTCAAGTCGTATAATTTATTTGTTTACAAATAATGTACAGTATGGAATTACCATTTTTTTTACAAAATGACTTATGGCAAAGAAGGTTAACCGATTCATGTTTTCATAAATAATATTATCAACAGAAGAAAGCAACATTTGATTGAAACTTATAACAATAAAACACATATGCAAACTATAACAACACTCGAACTTTGTTGAAACCACAAAGAATTCCAAACTGTGTATCTTGCCTGTAACTTTTAAATATTTGACTTTCATATTTTGAAAAGCATTAAAAATACACAAATTAACCATTCTAAACATTTAAAATGGAGGAATAAAATTTAAAATTTCGAGCTCAAATCGTGGCTTAGCCCCTTAATATCATAATGGTATATGTACATGTATAGGTCGGTGCACCAGGTACTGCTTTATTTAAGGCAAAACGAAAGGTCAAACTTCAGTAAATAAAAACCATGTACAAGAGGTGTGTATGTGTAATTAGCTATGTAGGTCGTCTGCGTGCGTTGGCCAAAAAACTAGATCGAAGATTTCACCTAAATAGGGGGAAATATCTAAGATACTATTTACCATTTTAGAATGTCGACTACGTAATGTTTCTCGTCCTTTTGTAAGAGAGTAACATGGACGTGGCCATTTTAAAACTAAATTAATTACTCTCTTTAGCAAACGGTCTATTTCAAAAAAAGATTAAGGAAAATGCTCTGATTTAAGTTTGGTAAGCATTTAGCCTTTTGAAAGAAAAAAAATAATACTTTATGGCTTATAAATCATGTAGATTTGATGGCTTTTTTTTTTCAACAAACCCGCCTCCTTAAAGTTGCTGCTTTTGGAGGCGTAAGTGTTTCGCAGTCTCAATTTGTTTTTCTCACTGAGTCACCTATGAATGTCTTGACTCATGTTAATTTCCGATGATAAGTATTTAAACGTGCGTTTTTGTCAGTAATACTCAGCAAACACAATATCATGAGATTAGAGATTAGTATATATATATATATATATATATATATATATATATATATATATATATATATATATATATATATATATATATATATATATATATATATATATATTGTTAACGTCCGCCAGTCTTTTTATGAAAAGAATATTTTAAAGTATTTAAGGTGGTATGGGACACTTCCATGTTGTGACGTATTTATAAAAAAAAAATCCTGTAAAATCAAATGTAATTCTATATATATAGTTTCTTTATGGTAATTGTAACCTAACAGCGTAGCGGAATGGGTGAAAGGTTTAACTAAGAATCTGTAAGTCATGAGTTCGATTTCCACTCGGCATTTTCAAAGTTTAATCTTTAAAAAAAAACAAAAAAAAAACACCGTATTTTTTGCTGTTTTCATAAAGTTGCCTTTTTCAATTGATATACTTATCAATTAGAATCTCTCTGGTAACATCGGCGAGCAATCTGAATACAGTTATTTGTCGTGTAATCAAATGGCTTTTGAGGTTCGTTTTGGATACACATGCATCTGTCCAGGGGCTCCATCCTGCGTTTTTTGATCTATTTGCAAACGACGTCTTACGTCTTCAAAATTGCGGCGTTTAAAAAAATAAATTGAATGTCTTCGGGATATAAAGGCATTAACTATGCATTTAAATTTATAAACCGTGGCAACTACATGTCCGTTTATCGATATCGGTTCCATACTTACATGTATAAAAAAATAATTTTGTATCAGTTCTTGCGTATTTAGTAAAATTTTGAGCTGAAATGAATATCTACATATTATATTTGTTGCCATATACTTAACATTAAATATGATTCGTTATCAAAGTTTTCACTGTTAATCATCTCTTTATTGGGACATCCATTTAAATTGACACCAAGGTATTACGGCATTTACAATCGTCGAGAAGAAATCCGACTTCAACAATTTGCGCCAACAGAATCACAGTAAAGTGAATCGTGCTTAAGCGTAGGAGGGGATGCTCCTGTACAGTGACTATTGGATTTTTTTTTTTGCTTTCTCACAAGAGTATTCACGTTGCATATATGTAAGCTTGATTGTTTGTCAATAAGAGGCTCTCACTGAAGGCACGATGCAATATTTTTCTCAGTTCAACTCCAGTTAATTGGTTTTAAAGAATTGTAGACACGAACTAAAATCATCTTAATTATCAATTATTAGTTACTAATTGATATGCCATTTATGCAGTCACAAGTAATCATTCTGTCATCTTTCAGTTACAGAGTTTCATCCTGTGTGACTGCTTAAAAATTGTGAATCATAACTTTTTTTCGGCATGCTTTATTTATTGATTCCATATTAAATCAAAATATTTCTTTGTATCGTATGCTCCTTATATTTTTTTATAAAAAAAAAATAAATCATTGATAAAAATTGCAATGAAGCCTCTGGACATTAACATGACTTTCAAAATTAGAATGAATTCTCTAGATTTCACAGTACTGTGTATAAAAATTGTCAACCGTATTTCTTCAAAACTCAGCTGACAACGAAACAATCGTCTAAGTTATGGATTCTGTGTCTTCGAAATCCAGACGTATACTTCATTTCTGATTAATCTATTTCGTACGCCTTCGCCAATTTAAGGCAAGTTCAGCTCAGATGGCAACGTAAGTCATTTCTTTTCATGAGCCTTTCAGTTTTCACCTACACGCGGTTAAAATAAGTATGGTGTGAATTCATAAAACGAACAAATGATCTTATCAATGCCCTTTGCCAATCCCTTTCTATATATTTCATTTATCATAAATGACTTTGGATTCAAATAAAGATGTTATAAGAACATGTATATCATATTTATACATCCTAAATGGCAGTTATTTTTTTTTTATTCAAACAATACACATCTGCCCACTTCAGTAAGATTACGCAATCCATTCAAAAATATAATGATAAAACATACTTTAAACGTACTTATATATCATCGCTATTCCTCAAAGGGAAATCTATTATGTATTAGATCACTTTCTACAAAATGTATCGACTCTCGCCTGGAAAAGTGTTATCAGAATATGCGTATGAAGGAAACCTGCTAATTTTATTATTTTTAAACAAAGAAACAATATTTCACATATGAAGAAAGCATAAGGTCTACAGTGCACTCTGAGTTAAATACAGTGCAGTCAGAAATATGAAGGTATTGAAAATGTTATTAGTCCCCTACCGGTTTTCACCGGAGAGGACTATAGCTTTCCTCTGCGTCCGTCAGTCCGTCCGTCCTTCAGTCTGTCTGTTCGTCTGTCCGTCCATCTGTCTGTCCCACTTCAGTTTTCCACACTTTTTTTCTTTATGCGTTTGAAGAATAATATGAAATTTGCTGAACAGCTTCAAAATGTCAAACTACAGATCAAGTTTACACTTTTGTAGCGTCATGTTTAAACATTTTCGAGAAAATTATTTTTTTTTATTCCAATTTTTTAATGTTCGGGTTCGTTATCGGGTTCAGTGAGTATTGAATAAACGAGGAAAGTATGTAGTCAGTAATAATATCGTGCATTACTTGGACCATTCCTTTTATTGTTTCTAACAAACAAATAAGTTCTGTAAAATAGTGTCCAGCATTGTGTTGTAAATTTAATCGACAGGGTTTTTTGTACTGTTACAATCGGGTTCGTTATCGGGTTGGTCTGTTGATTCGGGGTACAGAAGACGGTAAGAAATGATATTCTGCATAAAAGTGCATTGTTTTCATAAAGGACTATACATGTATATGGTTTGAGCCTAAAATGGCCCCCCTTAAATGAACATTGTCATTTTATTGTAATTCTTCGTTTTATATGTTCAAATATACATTTGAAGTTTTTTCATAATTTTATTTCGATTTTAGTGCCCACAATTTAAAATTATGACAACATAAAGTTGACCTTTCCCGCCATTTTCTCACTTTTAGCATAAAACGGCTTGTTTTGAAGCAGTTTTTCTTTAAGGAAACATTGAGCGACTGCTTGAACAAACAAAATATTTTCACCAAAGATGTACAAGTGTATCTCTCCAATACTTATATGTGACAAAAAGTTTGTTCTCGTTCAAAGAGTCGCTCTATATTTCCCATTCGAAAAAAGATAAGACAAATGTCAATTTTTGACTGATTTTGATTGAATTATGAAAATAGCGTCACTTCTGACGTCATATTCTGCCAGTACGTACATATAAATCAAATAAATAGGTGAAAAACATATTTTATGTCAACATTTTTATAAAATAACACAACAAATTAATGTACCTGATTTATTTTAAAAATAGCGAATAATGGGGGCCAAATTTGATAATATCATATATAGTTCTTTCTACAAACCGGTAGGGGACGTGTATTGCTTAAACAATACTCTCAGAATGCTTGTTCAAACTGTGATATCAAAACATCTGTAAAACTGTTTTAACAGGAGCTTGGACTTGGGGTAGTTGTGCCAAACAGCTATGTGACGTAGGCCTGTCTATTTCATTGCTTGGCGCTCAAACATGGCTCAGTGAAATCAACACAATTTGGCTGCCGGTAGAGCTAAGATTACAATCTGTGTAAATTTCACTCGAAACCAGTGTCATTTTTTACGAAAAAAAGATCATCCTACAGAAAGTCCAAGGTTTTGTTGAAATGTTTCTAATGGCTTTCATTGAGTGTTGCTTCAAATTAAAACAAGATGATTCAAAAGTTGGAGAATATTTACCAGTCTACTAAAAACAAACTGAATAATAACATCACAATAAATATAAGATCCATCTCCTTTTCTTAATTTTGTGGATGAAAAGAGCAATAAAAGGCAAGGTAAATTGCTGTCATTCTGTAGTTTTCTTGTCAAAAAGTAGTTGTTTATGTCAATGGTTGTTGATTTTTTATTGTAATGGACTGGATTTCCAATAAAACCTCGAAATCTGAGCAAAAACTCTGCTTTATTGAATTTACCTGCGGGTGTAAAGAATGACTATTACATAATATTTTGTGAAACTTAAAAAAAGAGAACTTTCTAATCAATTTTCACCAGATTCAGTCCAACCAAATATGCCAATTACAATGCTGATCATGAGGGTTTAGCTGAAAGCAAAATACATGATAGTGCATATCAGGTTTTATTTCTGTTTTTAAGAGCATTTGATGTGGTTAATAGATATTAGTCATTATTCATGCATTCAGTTGACGTTATGTTTGAAAACAAATTCATTCAATTTTAGCACTCATTTTTCAGAAGGATCTTGTAGGCCAAAATCTATCATTTTTATGTTTAAAAATATCAGAACTTTGGATTTTTAACAGTATTACATTAACAACAGTTCTTTTAGTTTTTAACAATGTGATAATTATGTTTTGTTACGCACGTGTTAATTAACACCATGGTGTGTGACCCTTAATGCATACGTTCTGTTTGAAAGTCACGAAATCAAATGAATATATTTCTACATGTACTTTAATTATCTAAAAATGTAAACAGCCAATATAAAAAAAAAATCGACCTCATTACCATATCACTATTATAATAATTATAAGCAACCATTTAAACCTTGAACATGTTTATTGTCTTATTCATTATTAACAACTGTTTTAGCTATATAAATTGTGCTTTAGTTTACAAACGTGTCAAATAATAATTACTAAATAAATTAATAAAATACGCAATTATACCGCCATAAAACAAAAAGCGTAGGATATGAAAATTATACTGTGATTTTAACGTCAAGGTCAAGGTTACTTAATATGCAACTCAAAGACTCAAAGCTCAGCCATAACAAATGTCTTGTTTCATCAGACACAAATTCAAAAAAGATTACACAGAGAGAGAGAGAGAGAGAGAGAGAGAGAGAGAGATCATGTTGCAAATGATGAAATAAGTAATAATTACAGGAATTCTGAGATAAGATGAAAAGTTACATAAAAAAATCAAATATCATTTAATTTTAGTACATTCGTGAGAAAGTACAATAAATAAATTTCAATAAATGCATGATACATACAAAAATTCAACATTATAGCATTATACATGATATTATTAAATCATGAGAAATATTTCAATGCGTTCGGGAGAAAAAAACCCACACACAAAAGAAGAAAATACATTCTATATGTTTTCTATACATTACTCAATCTCCAAAGAACATTATGAAATCAGTCGTCCAAAGCGAGTCAACATGTCGCTACATCGGTACACTGTCATTCCAAGAATCTGGATAATAGCAGAAATGCCAAGAAGAGTAAGGACTATCACACCATACACAAGTTTATCCGTAAAGAATTTGGTCAAAATTGCATAAAATCCAGTCAATCCAGGCTTTCATTGAGTGTTGCTTCAAATTAAAACAAGATGATTCAAAAGTTGGAGAAATATTTACCAGTCTACTAAAAACAAACTGAATAATAACATCACAATAAATATAAGATCCATCTCCTTTTCTTAATTTTGTGGATGAAAAGAGCAATAAAAGGCAAGGTAAATTGCTGTCATTCTGTAGTTTTCTTGTCAAATAGTAGTTGTTTATGTCAATGGTTGTTGATTTTTTATTGTAATGGACTGGATTTCCAATAAAACCTCGAAATCTGAGCAAAAACCTCTGCTTTATTGAATTTACTTGCGGGTGTGTCACAATAATGTGAAAATTATGAACAGGATTGTTTCGAGGGAATACTTAACATTGGGCATTAATTTTGATCCTTGTCTTGATTTATTTAGCAGAATAATACATAAAAATCAAAAGAAAAAATGTAACATCAATAATCAAAAGTGTACGATTTCATTCGTATCTGCTTCTTCACATCATGCTATAAAATACACACTTGACATTTTTTTTTAAAGAATGACTATTACATAATATTTTGTGAAACTTAAAAAAAGAGAACTTTCTCATCAATTCACACCAGATTCAGTCCAACCAAATATGCCAATCACAATGCTGATCATGAGGGTTTAGCTGAAACCAAAATACCTGATAGTGCATATCAGGTTTTTATTTCTGTTTTAAGAGCATTTGATGTGGTTAATAGATATTAGTCATTATTCATGCATTCAGTTGACGTTATGTTTGAAAACAAATTCATTCAATTTTAGCACTCATTTTTCAGAAGGATCTTGTAGGCCAAAATCTATCATTTTTATGTTTAAAAATATCAGAACTTTGGATTTTTAACAGTATTACATTAACAACAGTTCTTTTAGTTTTTAACAATGTGATAATTATGTTTTGTTACGCACGTGTTAATTAACACCATGGTGTGTGACCCTTAATGCATACGTTCTGTTTGAAAGTCACGAAATCAAATGAATATATTTCTACATGTACTTTAATTATCTAAAAATGTAAACAGCCAATATAAAAAAAAATCGACCTCATTACCATATCACTATTATAATAATTATAAGCAACCATTTAAACCTTGAACATGTTTATTGTCTTATTCATTATTAACAACTGTTTTAGCTATATAAATTGTGCTTTAGTTTACAAACGTGTCAAATAATAATTACTAAATAAATTAATAAAATATGCAATTATACCGCCATAAAACAAAAAGCGTAGGATATGAAAATTATACTGTGATTTTAACGTCAAGGTCAAGGTTACTTAATATGCAACTCAAAGACTCAAAGCTCAGCCATAACAAATGTCTTGTTTCATCAGACACAAAATCAAAAAAGATTACACAGAGAGAGAGAGAGAGAGAGAGAGAGAGAGAGAGAGAGAGAGAGAGATCACGTTGCAAATGATGAAATAAGTAATAATTACAGGAATTCTGAGATAAGATGAAAAGTTACATAAAAAAATCAAATATCATTTAATTTTAGTACATTCGTGAGAAAGTACAATAAATAAATTTCAATAAATGCATGATACATACAAAAATTCAACATTATAGCATTATACATGATATTATTAAATCATGGGAAATATCTCAATGCGTTCGGGAGAAAAAACCCACACACAATAGAAGAAAATACATTCTATATGTTTTCTATACATTACTCAATCTCCAAAGTACATTATGAAATCAGTCTTCCAAAGCGAGTCAACATGTCGCTACATCGGTACACTGTCATTCCAAGAATCTGGATAATAGCAGAAATGCCAAGAAGACTAAGGACTATCACACCATACACAAGTTTATCCGTAAAGAATTTGGTCAAAAATGCATAAAATCCAGTCAAAACCGCGACCCAGAGCATATTGACCGTTAGGTATCCTGCAAGAGCTCTGTTGCGGAGAGATCGCAGTCCCTTGGTCCTCTGCTCTGGGGTGAGGCCAGTTTTGACCCCCGCCCCTATACTGTCCGTTACTAGACTCTGCCAAAATAAGGTCTCGTCCTCGCTGACTTCCTGTAGGTCGATGGCCGAGGAACTTAAACTTTCGTACGAATTGCTACGATCTGTATTTGCAAAAGAATTCATTATATGTCATTTAATAATAATAGCTTTCCTGCTTACTCCTAAATGTTTAAGCATAAGAAATTCTAGAAATATTTTATCGTTTATGTTAAGAAGACAAAAGAGAGTGTTCTAGTTTCCTTTATTTTTTTCTCTCTCTCAAGAATAATTATAACATTGTGAATCTTGTACATTAATATTATATTTATTTTAATGTATATAAACAGTACGTACGTTTCAGACTCATGCTTTTCTTGCGTTTCTTGAATTTGGGTAATCGTAAAATTCTTGGGACTGATGCCTTTTGCTGTATTGTGAAATTATTGTATAAAAACACACTAAAATTCGAAATCAACTTACTCTTCTATATAAAAGCATTGTGGATTAATAATACATTACTAGTACAACACACTTCGAAAATTTTTGCTTTTAAAATACTTATTGACTTACTTATTGTCATTTTTTGATTGGTCGTGTTAACATTTATAAAATTCTTACGTCATCTCTTGTTCCCCAAGTTTGATCAACAATATTGCAAACTGCATACAGCGGAAGTAGAATATTCAGCAATGGAAGGTAAAAAAGGTATACGATTCCTGCCAAGATCAGGTGTATGTCAAAAGGATGCAATAACAGCGAGTAGAGGTACAGGAAAACCACTCCAAGAAGCACCAAGTTTGCAATGTGAGAAGTGACAAAACCGAGCCCAATGTCTGCAAATAAAGGATGCAAAATGAGGTTTGACGAAAGCCTCATAGAAATACACAAAATTTTATTTAGTTAGGTATTTTTTTTTATCAAAAGTGCATACTTGGGAATAAAACGTACATGTATAATTATTTGATTTCATCAAAGCTTATCGATTACTATTATCATACTTTAGAAGAAAGCAAGAATTCGTTTCATAAAGTCACTTAACATCATTTCAATTTAAATTTTAACTCTTTGTCAAATCAAAAATTTGCTTGAATTTTTGTCGAAATAATTTATTTAACTAGTACTCATGCACAACATATAAAATTCAAGCCTAAGGGTAAAAAAAAATCTATTCAATAATTATGACAGATCAATTTGATCTTTCTTTTACAGTTTTTATTTGTAAAATTGAATAAACTCTAACGCTTTTACCTTTAATAAGCATCTGGATAAGGAATACACTCGTTGCACCAAACACATAGGTAGTCAGAATACCCATAACTATAATCAAAAGTTTGCTGACGATCAATTTCTTGTAGGTATTCCATGAGCTGATTTGCACAATGCAGTAAACCAGGCAAATCAAGGACAGAAAAGCGGCGTTCACTAGAAGTGGACAATCGGTTACCAGTTCGAACCCCAGGGCCAGCATAAGCACTGTAGACCCAGGGTAGAGGATTGTGACGACAAATAGTTGTAGCAAATACAACGTGTAGACGAGGGTGAAGGCCGTGTTGTTTTTCATCAATGGTACTGTAAATGCAAAGACAAAGAAATACAACTATGAACAAGAATTCTATTTAGCTCTTATTATTCTGGTTTCACTAATATCCACGGGCAACAATTTTTCGCGGATTTAGTGAAAAGGGTGAGTGACCACGTGACCAGTGATGTTTTTTAAACAATGTCTCATGAAAAACTGCACTTCAAAGAACACTTAAATTCGTGATCAACTCAACAACGTAATCGATGAAAATTAGTTGTCAACAGATATTGATGAAACCACCACATTTTTTTTAAATTTTGATGCAAGATATTGTTTTATATTGCTACTTTGTTTAAACCGATTGTGAAAGACATTTAATTGCTTTTCATTCAACATTAAATGCATATGCATCATGTTAACTCTACGTGGTGTTTTAGTTATTAGTACATTACACTTTTTGTCAATGTTAACAAATATACAATATGTAACTACGACAATTAATTTTACATATCATTTTTGTACTAGTACTAACTTTGTGTACTAGTTCTGTAATAAACATCCCACGCCTGACTGTAGATATAATGAGGGTTACAAAGCATGACAATTGGTCTATATTCTATGACAATGTCTCTTGAAGTTTTATACAACTTATTTACTTCTGCTAGTCGTTCAAGACATATATTCAATGACTATGCATACTGCTAACAATTAATACACCAAGTACCTATAGGGCAGTGACACTCATAGATATATCGTTTAGCAAATATGCATGATAACGATCCTTTGAATAATTTCTTCCTGCATTTCTTATGAAAACATGATCTGTGGTAGACTACAGTGGCTGCTTACTTACCTACTACAAAAAATCAATGTAACACTTATCAAAACTGTAGGAGCAGCTAAATATCTTGATAACTATTAGTTGAACTGTAAACGATCAAAAGTATAATTTAGCTCTTGGGAAATGTGGCCTTGCATGAATTGAATCGTACTAAGCGATCCCAACACCCATGACCCATATTTTTTTTTTATGACAATTCGTTTTTTACAATTCGTTCTGGCTCCAGATGTTTTGCAGACAATAAAGAGAGCTGGATGGTCAAGGTCATGTTTAGACTACTAAATTTTCTTTAAAAAATTGAGCTCTTTACAACGATATAGGGAAACAATCAAATTTTAACTTTTTCTTTACTAAATAATAGTTTATACATGTAGCTACACAAATCATTTTTATAAACGTCAGATGGTAAATGTATTGACAACCCAGCCTCCTTAAATTGTTTTTTTAGAATCCAGGTGTGCACGCACAAGAAACTTACGTAAATTCCAGGCGACTACAGCTGCGTTGGCGAAATCTGACAGCAACCACCGTCTCCTTTGTTTCATAAATTCTTCAGTTTCTTCTGGACAAAATGTCGTATTGTTTCCATGGTAAGAGTATCTCAAGCTCCATCCAGCCTTCATCATTAGAGTACACATCCATCGATCTTCCCCTTAAAAAAAACGAACAAGACTTAGTGAATTTAGTGAAAATGTAACTAATTGTAACGGAGGCTAGGTCGTCAACAAATAACACATCACATCTTAAAATTTGAAATATTCTTTTAAGCTATAAACAATTATATAAATTGAAGAAAAGTCTATGTAATTTAGCTTTTATTACACATTCAAAAAGAAATGTTAAGGAGGCTAGCTGGTTAACAAATTACCAATCAAACCTATCAATCATTTATCAGATATGAAATGATATAATTACGCTATATTAAGCTAGAATAATTACAAACAGTGAATAAGAAACTCATATACATGTATTTTAGCTTTGAATAATCTTTTGAATTAATCAATAAAGTAACCTCATCCAAACTGATACAGTCAAATCATTTTTATTCAATTAAATTATTTTTACAAAGTTAAACAATATTATGAAGTCTCCGCGACAAGGGTGGTTAAAGATTTTCAAAAGACGCAGTATATTTTATATTAATCTTTGAAATCAATACAAATATTTGTTCAGGGTTAAAATAATGAAAACACCTCAGCAAGTAATGATTTTGAAGTGCTGAGAATTTGCTACATATAGATAAATTTTATTTTTTCGTCCAACTTGGCTGTTAGGATGTAAAAGAGCAATGGAATTTCGAAAATATGAATAAATTTGTGTTGTATGATTTTATTGTCATTGTTCTGTTTCTAAAATAGCACTGTAATGCTAAAATATTACCGTTATCTTTTGTGAATACATCTGTCATTGATTCTGTTGGCATGGAAAATGTGTCGATGATGTCATCAATGGCTTCAAACCGGTATAAACTAAAACATCCCGGACAACACATGACGGAGCCAATGATGTTTTGTGCGCTTTTTATCATCCAGAAATCTACAAATTGTATGTTATGTGATTAAACATTTTATATTAAAAATTCCTGACAATTGCCTTTTGAAGTGATATCAGATTGGACAATGGAACAACAGTTTACTCTTGTAAGTGGTGAGTCTGTTTGCATTTGGTTTGCAACTATCAATTTTCGCAAAGGACCTGCTTGTATGTTTATATAGCAAAACATATTCGATATTACTTGAATTTTCATTAGTAGCGACAAGTTCCTTTCTAAATTGGCCAAGTCGTACACAAAGGGGTTTTTTTTCACAGTGAGTAATGGCAGTTTTATATGCACAAGTCTCTGGTCATAATGGTAGATATTTAAAGGAGAAAAATAAAACGGATATGCCATATTTGCTTACCTTTGGCATAGTCAAACATTTGGAGCCACACGACCGGATGTCTGTGAATTCCAATAGGAAATGTTCTTCCACATACACCTCCAATGGTCTTATCTTTTTCAATAGTATTCAATAGATTAAGGACACTTTGATCATCAAACGCCATATCTGCATCAGTGGCTAAAATAAAATCCTGGTAGTTTTCATTTTCTTGGATTTCCGTCTTCCGCTGCTGTAGCTCGTTTCTTTTATATTTGTGATATTCGAATTCTATATCATTGAAAGACGAAGATCTAAATTTCGGTCGAGAGAAATCATACGGTAATTCTTCTTTTTGTAACTCTGGATCAAAAGAATATTGAGTGATAGGGAGATTTTGTAGCGAAATGAAACTGTGATCGAAAGACGATCTTCTGTTCTTGGTCGTCAAATGCAATCTTGGAACCCGAAGTGTTACTTCCTGCTTTTCCTCGCTGGAAACATCATATTCATTAGTGTCCGATGGTGACTTATGCGTCTCTTTACTTTTGCTGCCGTTTTCCTCTAGTTGTGTGACAGTCGTAAGATCGCTAAAAGAAGAGGTTTTGCTAGAGGTGTCAAATGTAACAATAGGTATATTAGCATCGCTTGCGTTGTTTGTCTCGTTTTCTGACTGTTGCGAATTTGGTTTGACATCAACTCTTACATCGAATAAATCTATAGGCTCGTTGTATACAGAATTAACGTGACTAGTTGTTTTATGAAAAAGACGTTGAATTTTCCCCCTGTATTGTAGAATATACCTCATATACATAACTTGACTCCATCGTTTTTTGGCTTTGACGAGACTAGAATCTTTAAGATGTAAAAACAGGGGCATTTCCCCCGGGACATTCCAAGAGAATTTAATTCCATATGGCGTATAAATCATAATTCCGTATTGTTCTTCCATCTTAAAGATTTCCTCAATAAGTGTTAGCAACTGAATTCCAAAATTCTTCACTTCTTTTCCACTTGCGCCATTGTCAAGAAAAATGTGCGACTCAAAGTAGATGTTTCGCTTCTTTGTAACTTTTGACGCAGAAATATTTTTGAGGCTGCGTAACAGTCGCCTCATTTCAGTCGCTGATTCTTGGTACATTGTGGTACAAACAAAAACCCTACTGAGGATACTCTTGCTCTTTTCGGAACGCGTTGATTTGCTCAAAATCTTTCTCACAAGATTCTGACAAATAAAAACATTATCATAAGATGCCAAGAAACATTCTTTGAAGGAATCATGGCCTTCTTGAATGTCGTCAAATATGGAAAAATAGAACAAAAGCACAGACACGCAAGTGGAGGAGTACAGTATGATATGGTATACTGAAAATGAAACAGGAAAGCTTGCAATGTTCCTAAATAACCCGAGATCGTTCCCAAGATGGACGTACAAAACAAAGATGAAAACTGTAAGCGTTGTGCAAATACATGTTATCGATGATAGCATTGCCGTGCGAGTACTCAACATTGGTATATAGGATTCGGTTTGAACTAAAAGTACGCAAATACACAGGATACCAACATTGACAACAGTGATATCAATTGTAATATCTGCAAAGGGAAAGGTCTTTTGATTGTCATTACTATGCATAAAAGCGATCCATACCGTCAAAATTAAGATTACTATTCGCACAAAACGATACAAGATTCCGGCATTTTGAGCTTCCTTGGTATTGGCTCCAGCAATACTGATTTGCAAGGGTGTAAATCGTGCCAATTTTATGACTAATAAAGACAGTCCGAAGAAAATTGCATTTCCGATGGTCATAACATCACCTAGAATAAGTGAGGCTGAAATTGATATCGTCAGAAGTAGCTGGGCAATAGGGAGAATGACTTGTCGTCCATTACAACCACGGGAAGTGCCTTTTTTGTTTTCCTAAAAAATAAAGAAAATGTAAATTTAATCAAAGAAATCTATGATAAATCATCCGAAAATTCATCCAAAAATGATGGCGCTGTTGGTTCATAATTATCTATTGGCGCTGTACGATTATTATAATAATTTGTCCCCCTAATTTTAAGTTTTAAGCCTGATTTAGTTAATATCTTGTTCTATTTCACAGTAAACGTAGTTTGAAATGTTATTAATTTGCCAAAAAAACTTTCGTATTAACTATACGCATACTAAAATATCTCTAGATATTAACTGGTTAAGTACTATAGTATATACTATAGTATATACTTACATTAAACAACCGAGCAGCTGGTGAGATTCCAACACAGAGAATTCCGGCCAGTAAAAAGGGAGGTAACTTTGAAAAAACAACCGTTGATAAGAATCCCAGAGCCATGGCGTCAATGATTGATATCACTACACCCTGTTAACAAGGAAAAAATGTTGTTAATGGATTGTTAATCATTTAATGGTCAAATCTTAGCAGATGACAACATATACCCGAGTTCAGATTTTGTATCATTTTATCATGTCTATCGTAAGCAATATATATAACACTGTGCCAGATAATATGCCAGTGCCAAGGTGGTATTTTTGCAACCGCTTAAGAGGCAGTTTCGGAAAAACTCATACATACAATATGATAGACAATTGTTTAGAAAGTATACAACCACTTTTGTTTTTAGTGTGTTTCACCTGAAAGGTGAGATATTTACCTTTTAAAATTAATATCCCATGGGAAAATTCCCATAGAAGAAATGATTTTCCTATTAAATTTAAAATTTCCCGTAGGAATATTGTTTTTCCTATGGGAAAAATTATTTTCCTGTAAAAAGTTATTTTTGAAAGGTAAATATCTCACCTGACAGGTGAGCTACAATGATAACAAACGTGGTTGTAAACTCTTCAAGCAATGATCTATCATGTGGCATATTTGATTTTTTCGATATATGCAGCCTATGCGGATACAAAAATGCCACCTTCGCACTGGCTTAATTATCCGGCACAATGTTATATGATAAAGTTTTTGATTTTTATATATAAATAAAACTGGCCTGCTTCTTGAGTTTAATTCCGATATAAAAAAAAATCTTACGTTTATCAGGGTTTTAGTTTCCGGCCACTCTTTGTACCTTTTAAGTGCAATGATATTTGACATCCAAACATCATACACCAGCATCATCAGTTCAGGAAAAAGCAACAAAATCAAAATGTTTGCAAACCTAAACAGAATAATATCTTTTTAGAATAGTCTAAGACTTATAATTTTTGAATGATGACTTATAGACTTATATTTACTTTTTGCTTGTGTTTCGTATTGTTATGAATTTTGATTTATACAAGACGTTTACATACATTTGTATAAAGCATTGTAAAAAAGTATTTATTTACCATAAAGAACTATATTAATGAGTCATAAATATAAAATCATAATAAGCATTAGTTCATTAGATAATTTTGTATGATTTTTCGAATAAAATATACCACGTAATTTTATTTTAATTTACAGTGTTGTGCACGCACATATTTATGTTGCGATTTTAAAAAAAAAAACATGAAGGTGGTAATATCAAGACAAATTAAGAGTTGCGGAGAAATGCACATATAAGCATAACTGCTCCTACAATCATGAGCGGATCTAGAGAGGGAGTCAGGGGGATCCAGCCCCCCCCCCCCCCTCCCCTCCCTCTTTAAAATTCAAATTTCTTTTAAATACATTATAAAATTACCAGAATATGCTTCGAACCCCCTTGCTATCTCAAAAAACCGTCGGACCCTCCCCCCCCCATTTTTGACAGATGTACAATTTACAGATGCATTGTTCCTTGACTTACCAGACTTTGGGATCTGTTGATTGCTTTGAACTGAATATTTCTGTGAGCAGAACTTGTGCTGTCGTCATGAAGGCAAATTGCAACAGCAGATAGATTAAAAGAGCCAACGTCTGTCAATGCAAGAAAAGAAAACGTACGGAATTTGCAAAATTTTTTCGTAGTTTTAGTAAATCACTAAATTTGGAAATAGATGAATCGAGTAAAAAAAAATATTTAGTTTGTAAAAATATTTTGGATATATATGTTATACAAAATACAAACAAGTCGGGAATATTTAACTATTTTTAGAGTCGTTAAGAGAGCTGTTTATAATAGTACGTTTTTGACCCTTTTTTAAATGCTAAAAAATTGAAAAAGTTGACTGTTTTATGCGTTTTTTCATGAGAAACACAAGTTATCGCGGAAAAACTTTGCAAACAATTTTTCATACGATAATTTTCAATTGGGAAAATCTAACAACTATTATCGGCAGTTGGAGAGCACCGGTTAGGGCGCTCGTACCACCGACTCCCGATCTCGCGGAATATTGTTATAAGTTTGCAAAGTTTTAATAAATTTTATAAAACGGATACCGACCGACTTACACATTTTTCGTGGGTCACAATATACTCCCACTAAAAACATATATAAAATACATGTACATGAAAATTTAAAAAAAGATCGTTTACCTTTTGTATAGAAGCCATGTCGCTCTTTTGTCTTGCCTATTTTTTCTAATATACTTCTACTACACAAAACGGTCTTGCCTTCATCGCTGTAAACGCATCTGTAAAATGAGTATCATGCATCTCCTGACGTCACGAAGGGTGTATTTATATATTGGCTCAAAACATACACCAATGAAAGAGGCAAGCACTGTTAAAATGTTCCCCCAAAACGTCACATTGCTTAGTATATACAGTGTCTGTTCTATATAAATCCGCTTATCGCAAAACATGACCCCTGTCACACACCCGCACCGAAAACGGTGACGGCTAATTCTCCGGAATAAACATGTATACATGGAATCGCAAACGTACGTAAAGAAGCAAATAACTTGGAATATGTCCTCCCTCAATTCCACTTCTTCATATGAACAAGCCCCATTAGAAGACATTTTCGAAGAGAGGGCAATGCAATTCTGAATTAAGACGTCGTATTTGTTTGCCCTCTTTTTGGAAACGTGTTTTTTTTTCCCTTTTTTTTTCTATAAGAAACGACAATTTTTGGGCGTAAATTCTTGAGAGGATAAAAACGAATTTTGTACAGAAGCAAACATACAGACACAGTATAATGCATAGAAATGTATATGTATGTATGCATACGTTTGTAACAGTGTATCTATATCGATCTCGCCGCGAATTGTTGTTTCAGATGATAAGTTATCCCCGTAATCGGTATATTTCTTGGAAATGGACATCAACTGGAAGACAGACGAATTAAAATCGCCCATGATCGATACAACACATTGCATTATCAAATAATGGTAGGTTAGTCAATCGCATGTTAATGTATATTCAAAAACACCATCCTCATGTATCTCAATAAATCATAAGCCCTTATTCTAAACGTATCACTGTCAAAATCTCAGAATGATAATGCCTAACGGCTGAAAGAGACGAAAGGTAATTCAACGTCATAAAATAGATGTATGGTTTTTTTCTTTCCATTCTCTTTTGGGGTTTCTTTTTTCTTTAACGGAAACATAATCGGTTAGCCAGTTTAAGAATTATACTTATTGTCAGCTTTGAGCGTCAAAACGATTTTGAAAGTATTACACCTGTTCGATCTTTGATAACAAAAAATTGAAATTAGAAAAAAAAAAAAACACGAAAAAGTTATTATAATTTTCATTAAACAAAATCGTCAGATCGACAGGCGACCCGGTCTACCGAGCCATCCTAATCTAGGCTTAATGACTAAAGTGTTTGCTTTCTCCTTTCTATAGATCCCCTCAGAAAACAAACTGTACGCTAATTACGGATGTCTGTACCCTGTCTAATGGTCGCATCAAATGAACACCCCGCCATTACTCTTTAACTCCCACTTCCGTTGTTTCGATAAACATGACCAACATCAAATACCGCTCAGAGGAATTTCGGATTACCCTGCACAGCGTAATTGTCCGACTCAAAAGCTTTAGATAAACGGCGTTCGTTTTAATTTTTTTATTTTACCTTGTGATTGTTGCGGGGCGGTATATCAACGTTAAAACATGCACGAGACGAAACAATGGAGATGTTTACGTAATTTGTGCATCCTGACTGAAATATATCTGAGGAAGAACATTGTGGGAAATGGCACCAGCAGAAGAACTAAATGGTCACATAATCTTGTTTTTAAACTGCATAAGTGACAAGTTTGGGGCCCTGATGAAGAATTAATGTCAGAGCGTGCAGAGATGTGACGGATCTTGGCTGTGTACTTATCTGGATTAATGGTGTTAATGAGCGCATTAACATCCGATGCTCTCTACATGCGACGTCAATAATGTCAATCTGTTATATATATATTTTTTATATGACCATTTATTGATTTTACCAATCATTTATTCTGTTTTATATCTGTAAATATATGTATATATACGCACACCTGGTACATATGTATATTCAGAATTTGTTGTGAAATCCCTTTGTACTTTTAAAGAAGTTTTTTTTAATCATGAAAATTGTTGATGGTATAAAAAAAACTCTAGGAAATTTAGACTCTACTCCATTCTTCACAAAAACAAGAAAATGTAAAATGTAAAATACCGACGTCGCCCCATTAGACACTTGATATCATTATATGAAGCGGGACAGAGAAAGCCATGCTTTAAAGATGAAGCTAGGTTTTCATTTTTAGAAAATTCATATGCACGAGAAATCGTTAAGGCATGTTATCGCGATGGTCGTTTGTCAGGGACGTTCCATCGGGGGAGCAGGGAATGGGAGGGGGGGGGGGGGTGTCAAGGGGGCTTGCCTCTATCCCCCACTTTTTCTCGCAACAAAACATTGTTTTGTAAAATCTAAAACTAAAGCACAAGTAGTAGGTACATGTACTTCGCTAACAACAACCCCATTCAATTGATTATGATTTTGAAAATTTGCGATTTTTTTCCTTTTTTTGAGGAGGGGGGGGGGTTGTTATAATTTTCGATAAGTCTGGCCTCTAATTTTCAGAAACGGTGCTACGTGTAGTAAAAGTAACTCAACATTCTGGATCCGCGCATAGCGCATTGCATATTTTGATACATTTATTCACACACGAAAGACCAATTCTTTTACAGCGTCCATAAACTATGCCGTTAACAATTTCTTAACAAAGATAAAACCATTTCATTACAATCTTTTCATGTAGGATACATCATTTTTAATGCCTACATGTACACCATAAGATTTTCCTTCGCAACAAGAAGCCGTCCTTCGGGCACGAATCATGTTTTACATGTATTTTAAGGAAACACTAGTAATCTTTCAATTTAAGATATAGTTACATGAACATTTATCCTAATAATATTTTAATTATTTGCATCCAAAACTAGCCTGTTTATGTAAAAAAAAAATATATGGTACAATTGCTGGGCAATTTTTTTAGTGTTAGAATATTTCCGATTTTCCTTATTAAAGAACTTTTTTGGTAAAAACTATACGGTGTTTATATCTAATCATAACTGTTTACATCATTTGATATAAAGATGAAATATAAATACTGAATAACGTTGTGAAAATTTTCACATTGCGGAGATACATGTAAGGGGAAAAAAAATGAAAGATAAATATATGTCGTGTCCGACCTTAAAAAAGCAGAGGCGCTAATTAGATTCAAAAACATCTACACGTAAAATAGATCAAAGCAATTTATCTACGCATTAATTTACTTTTAGGTCAGTATATGACTGTTTCTGTGCATATAATCGGATTATCAACCACTGTTATCTCAGTCTGCAAACTTCCCCATTACACAATTTGATAGCAGATTAAAAGTGTTCCTTGTTCCACCCATTAATTAATCATATTTATTATCTTCTTTACTGCACTTCCTCTTTGGAACGAGCTGCGCAACGGCATTAATCATCGTGTGATGGTGATCATCATCTCTGATGACTCTCCCGATTTCAGTAGCTGAACTCAGTTGTGATATGGTTACATTTTTGTGCGTGTATCACATCAATATTACGCGTGGTCAATATTAAACATTATATGATTTATCAATATTAGCTCTATGGTAAATCGCTGATATCCAAATTCCTAGATGATTTAAAATATTAAAACCGTTACGGTATATTTGTCTGCAGCTGGACGACATTTTCTGTTTTGGAGTGTACATGAATGCTTAATTAATGCACATATGTACATGTATGCATTAATATTTGCAATGCTCTAATAATCTAACTCCAGATTACGTAGGGTATAGTCATTTTTCGAAAAATTGCATTTGTAATGTTTGCTTTTTGACGATATGCTGTATATATATTAATTATATGTGCGTGTTTAGTACATTTTGTTCTCTGGTTGATCTACAAAACAATATATAGACGATATAGAAAAATACAAAAAAAAACAACAACAAACATTTAAAATAGAAGATATATGTCCTTTTGTGCTTTTCAAGATTTTCTGCTGTTTGCCCCCCCCCCCCCCCCCAACTTTCAGAAAACGATTTTACGTGCCTGATACATGTATATCGCATGATTGCATATTTGATTTATTATTTGTGTAAATTTTATCAAAGCATTGTTACCGATTAGAAAATCCATTTCACACCGTGAAAATGCT
Organism: Magallana gigas; assembly: GCF_963853765.1. NCBI lineage: Eukaryota > Metazoa > Mollusca > Bivalvia > Ostreida > Ostreidae > Magallana > Magallana gigas. Next base: position 26,425,753 of record NC_088862.1, read on the forward strand.
AATTATAATGTACTACGGGTAATATAGACCAGAATAAGTGAGAGTCGTCAAATGACAGGTACGTAGAGAGATTTTTTTTTTAAAGCTAGAAAGTTAGAACCATTTTAACAAGACTTTGGGTAGTCGCGTCAATCGGAATTGTGACGTAGGCATATCTATTTCATTGCTGGCCACTCAGTCATTGCTCGTTGAAATCAACAAGATCTGTCTGGCTTTTGAGCAAAGACTACGCACGGTGTATATTTCGCTTGAAAATAGCGTCATACTAACTTGTTTTGACGCAAGAAATAGATAGTTACATCCTACTGAAGGTATAAGGCCTTGTTAAAATGGTTCTACGCGTGCTAAGCAAGGCATTTATCAAGTAAATAAGCTGAAGTTTTAGGATATTTGGCCGATGATCATTGTGCTTAATTTTTGCATTGATTTAACATAAAGTTTACGCCTATCCAAAACGGTTTACTTAAAGTAGGGGTGGTGGGGGAGTAATTGGGGAAAGGGACCAATTTTGTTTGCGGGGGGGGGGGGGGGGGGGGAATCTGAATAGCACATGCCATTATATTTACTGGGGAATGGGGATTCCCTAACCTCCTCTCTAGATCTGCGCAAACAGAGATGCATTTCTAAAGGGGCAGGCATATGATCATGATTTTTGTTGAATATTATTTTTTATTTTTTATTTTTGTTTACAACGCTTTAAAAATGCATTTCTAATGATTATGGAAAACTTGAGTATCATTCGTAGAGTTATAAGCGCGATACAGAGCTCACAATTCTTTGTCACGTTCACAAGGCTCGTGTCCTGGGTTTTTTTTACAATGATTCCAAAAACCGCTAAAATGTCTTTGCTCAATGTGATTTCTCTCTATTCTAAATCGTTTAAGCATGAATAAATAGTTCCCAGCGTTTTTAACATTCATTGATGGTCTTAAACTGGAATTTAATCAAAATTTAAAACGTGAATAAAAACTTTGTTGTACATGGCATATAACTGTGAGCTCTGTATCTCGCTTAAAACACGACGAATGACACTCAAATTTCGGTTGAATTTTAGAAATTGCTAACTGAAGCATCTTAAACATAAAAAAAAACATAATGATATAACTCTTGACCAGAATCGTGCCCATGCCCCTACAAAACAGTTTGATGTTAAAATCTGCGTTATGTCCTAGACGTGCATAGCGGGATCGTTACGTGGTGTTAGAGTACTTTTCTAGTCGGCGAGCAATGTTCGGACGCTGTTTGTGCAGATTGGAGAGATTATATAGGCAAGCTATTTGCAACTCCTCGGGCATTCCCTACCTGTAGGCGGGAGGTACAACTTCCAAATCATTACGTAGCCCCTGCGTCAGTGACAATGTTTGTCAAAACCTTGATGTAAATTCAAGGTAAAGTATTCATTTAATTCCGAGACGTACCCTGAAATAGTCCTCAGGCTCTCTAGCCGAAACTAAAAATAAACGACTCCATTTTATAAAAAATTCTACATGTAATATCCGGTCATATTCATACATGTACATATGACCTTTGTCAAGTTATTCCGAGAAGGTTAGCGTGTCATAGTAGAGAATGGTACTGGAATTTGACGACCTGTTTTCCAATCTGATTAAAATTAGATGTAGCGATCTATCAGGAGCGGATCAAAGATCTAATTTTAAATTAATTAGATTGCTTGTTTTCCTTTGGAAGTGTCCTCCACGTAATTAAAAGTTAGATACCTTGAGATACAATAACACTATGAGATAAACAAACTGTAGCACATGGATTACGAATGAAGATAACATAATTAATTTAAATAAAGAGAATTAGACTGTTCCTATTGGTTATCTTTATTTGTGACGTCATATGATATCCTGCGTTCTTCATAATTTTTGCCTATGACTCAAAAATTTAACGTAAACAATTTTTATTGAAAAATGATGGATTTTCCGAGCTTGTTGACGCGAAATTCAATAGGTTTGTCTCAATTCCCCACTGAATCATTTTTTATCACACTATTATTGCTGGTATGAAGTTACACAACTTGTATTTCATTGTAATATATTACTTTTACATCTTCCGAGTATGATTCCGTCAATTTCTTACCAAAATCGATTGCAATTCAAAGCTCTGTTGAAACTGCCAGGACTGATATCTACACGCCACGTTTATCATTTGGTCGAAATCTTCAGCAACCTAAGAAAAACTCACAGACTGAACGAAATACTCATGATGAAGTCAAACTCATATTCTGAGATGATTGGGCTGTTTCTTTTAGTTAAAGTTCTGCTGTACATGAACAGTAATTGACTTTAATTTAATTTTACTTACTCTATACAATTAACTTATTTTTTAAAAAGAAAGATGTAAATATAAAGACGAAAATGCCTTTTTATGATTCTTGCGGGTAGTGAAGGTAGCGAACATTGCAGAAAAAAAACTACGTAACCCGCTAAGGTATAACAATCATATTTTATACATATACCTGATAAATGAATGGTCATGTGTGATATTTTAAATCATGATATCATTATAAAAGTGAATTTTCAAAATGTTGATTATGATCGTCAAATTAATCGAACATTATATTTCTCTTTGAAGTTTACGGGCAGCGCATGTTTTATCAAGCTATTGTAAAATGTACTTTGAACTAAACACATGTATATTTTTTTTATAAAATACATAAATTGAGTCAATTATCAAAAATATTTTGGCAAAGTTTTTTTGGGTTTTTTGGGGGGTTTAGTTTCTTTTCATAAAAGGAAGATAACTCTTCAAACTTGTTTTAGGTGCAAGTTGTTCGGCTTCCACATTGTTATAATTAGTCATTTGAATTTTGATTCAGTTCATTGTCATTGTATTCTTGCTATAAGCACTGTGCCGGATAATTATGCTTGTGCCAAGCCACCCATATTAGCTGCATGTATCAAAACATTCAAATAAGCCATCTGATAGACTATTGCATAGAGAGTTTATAACCACATTTAATATCAATGTATCCCACCTGTCAGCTTATATAATTATTTACCTTTAAAATATACATATAAAGAAAAATATTGTTTCCCATTGGAAAAACAATTTTCTATAGGATTTTTGGAATTTCCCACCGGAATACTGAACTTTCTATAAAAATAGAGAATTTGAACAAAACTCCCATAGGATTTTAAAATCCAACAAGAAATCTTCATATCCTATAGAAAAACTACCTGCCTGATTCAAATTAATGCAGGAAATACTTTTCTCATATAGAAAAAATAATTCTTGAAGGATTTTTAAAAATTCTTATAGGATTTTCAATAATAACTCATGGTAAAAAAATATTTCTCCTACGGATTTTTTTTTATGGATATTATCATTTTAAAGATAAATGTCCCACCTGCCAGGTGAGACACACTAAAACAATAGAAGATATATACTCCCTATATAATGGACTACATGTATCATCTGGTGTATATGGATTTTAACGACACTACATCTTAAGCAGGTGCAAAAATGCCACTTGGCACTGGCATATTAATACTGCACAATCATGTAGAGTGTTAAATACACGTCTAGCTAATTCCAAATGATTCCAAATTATTCAATATTTGTTCATAATACAAATGAACACCTAAACGAGGCGTTGTCAAGAATTTGGTCAATTTCTATTCGTCTTTTTTATTGTTTACAATGCTTAAGCATTTCCTTTCTAATGATCAACCAATATTGTAGTATTAGTTGTATAATATAAACAAGATAGTTTGTACAGAGCTCACAATTATTTGTTATGTAAATAAGGCTCGAGCCATATTTTTTTGTTTACATTGGTTTAATATACAATATGCGAGTAAAATAAAAATTCTTTTCTAAACTAATTTGTCCATTAGGTAATTCGTTTTGAAAATAAATAAACAGTTTGTTACATTGATATAAGGTCTAAACCTGGAATTTTCTTGTCAACATTCAAAATGTCAACAGAAATATAAATTAAGCTTTGTTTATATAATGAAGAATTGTGAGCGCTGTATCTCGCTATTATAACTTGACAACTGACACTCAAATTCTGGTTGTGTTTTAAAAATATTCTACTGAAGCAATCAAATGTATAAAATAAAAACTGAAAATAATTTTAACCAATTGTCCACCTCCCCTTTAAATGACGTCTCTGAAAATATAAACTTATATTACTGTTGTTCTTAGACATTTAAAATTTAAAATAATTACAAGTAAGTGACCATTATAATCTGTATATATTTACACTTTAATTTTTCACAGGAAACACTAATAAATAGATGTATTTGAAAATAATCTGAGATACATGTATTCTTTGTTTGCTGACAATGTCTCAATCACTAACAAAAAAATGAACTTCAGGTTCACTTTCTTATTTTTAGAAATTTTTATTTATTTAATATCGTAGTCATATTTTAATACTTCTGATGTTCCTCCTTCGTGATAAGACTGTCCTCAAAGCCGTCAATTATCCATCATTAATAAACAGTTCTAATGCTTGAGTCAGGAATGGCAAGCTGCGAGTCGATATCGCCATTCCGAGACAGTATTGATCTTGCTGTAATCGAGCCTAGATCTTTTCCGCTAATACAAATTAGGACGACTCTAGTTCAAACAATGGGGGAAGACAAAAGGTCTGTAACTAAACTGACGTGGAAGGAAAGACACATGACATGTTATGCAAAGTATAAAACTTCTTACAGAGAGGCATCTTTTATCAAGATCAACTGAAAGAAACTTGTATTTGGCTCTTTTTTTTAAAAATATTGTTTTCTTTTGTACGTTTAATCGGTCATTTAGGACTTTTTTTTGTAGTAATTATAAATTTATTTACCCTCTGGCCCAAAACTTGAATTTTATCTTATCTAACCTATGGCTGTTGTTTATTTCCAGTCGTTTGAAGATATCTCGCTTTTATTGGGAGTTTTATAGATATCGGATAGGAAAGGTTGAGGTGGGGTGTCGGTATGATATCTGTTTTACAATTATTACTCAATTTGTAAATAATACCTATTATATGCTACAATTTTCAGTCTATTGGAAATCACTAGCTTTTATTGAGACTTTTTTGGGCGTGGATGTAGTCTTTTTTGTGTTTTATATTCTTTTTTTTTACATGATTGTGTTATGCAATGGATATTGAGACTTTTGTGGGCGTGGATGTAGTCTTTTTTGTGTTTTATATTCTTTTTTTACATGTGTTATTCAATGGATATTGAGACTTTTTTGGGCGTGGATGTAGTCTTTTTTGTGTTTTATATTCTTTTTTTACATGTGTTATTCAATGGATATTGAGACTTTTTTGGGCGTGGATGTAGTCTATTTTGTGTTTTTTATTCTTTTTTTTACATGTGTTATTCAATGCAAAAATAAGTTCGACTGTGATAAATGTGACATAACCCTCAACTACAACATATCCCTAAACAAACAGAACACGCTTATAACCGTATCAAAAGTTAACCCTATACATAAGCATACCAGTGCCATTGGCACAATATTTTTCATTTGTCTGAGATGCATGAATATGTATGTCAGATGAGATGTCAATGTTTTGAGAGTATTTAACCCCTAAAATTGATTTTAGGTATATGAATAAACATTTCAAATGATAGGTCATTGCCCTGAAAGTATGTAACCACCTTTATTTAGGTATCCGATCCATATTAGCCCATGATTTAATGAATCTGTAAGCATAAAAGATATGTATCAGGATATCTAGACATCATTTTTATTTATGTTTATGTACCAGAATGTAAGAGCAGAATGTGCCCTTATATATGACGTATCCAGTTCTTGAAGAGGTGTTTTCTTTTGCTATTAAACTAAATATCATTTCTAAAAAAAAAAAGAAATCCGGGAAAAATAGAACCATTTTATCAAGACCTTGGACTTTCGGTTTGACGTAGCTTTCTATTTCTTGCGTTAACACAAGTTGAAAATGACGATGTTTCAAGTGAAATATGCACCGATTGCGTATTCTTAGCTCAAAAGCCATACAAATCTTGTTGATTTCAAAGAGCCATGGCTGAGTGACCAGCAATGAAATAGACAGGCCTATGTCACATTGCTGTTTGACACAACTACCGAAAGTCCAAGCTTTTGTTAAAGTAGTTCTATATTGATTTTTGGGAAACTACATCTTTAGCGGGTGAAAAAATGCCAGTTGGCACTGGCATAATTATACTGATCAGTGTTAATACAAATCTTAGTAATTCAAAATGATTTAAATTTGTTCAATATCTGTTCATTGTACACATGCATATCGAATACCTAAATGATACTTGGTCAAGAATTTTGGTAATTTCTTTTTTATTTTCCTGTTACTAATTATTAAAAACATCTCCCCACTAAAGCATTTTTTTTATATTCCTAGCATTCTCATTATTAAAATAAATTTTGTCACCATTGACGTTTAGACAATCTTCATCACTGCTTAGAAAATAACATTTATTTTAGATATGTCTTGATAAACCCTTTTCTACTCTAAAATGCTTCGAATTTATATCAAAGTAATTAATCCGTGATGGATATTCAAGGTTAGAAAATAATCTCATAATATGGAACGGAAATGTTAATTTCTCGTCTTTGTATGTCTACCGTTCTTAAAGAAAACAATTTTATTAGAATCATGTTTATTCTGACTTGTCTTTTTATTAAAGAACCAACAAATGGTTTCTTATGATATATCCAATGTTTAGCTTCAAATAAATGTAACAAATTTGCAGTTTATATGTACTAGGTTTAAGATATTTTATAAATAATCCTTTTTCTAAAAAGCACTAAAATTGGCAACGCCACGAACAATTGTTATTGTCAAATTTTAGGGACAGCCAGTCCCGTCTTCAAGAGACTCAGGAGCGACATTATCAACATCTTCTTGAACTCTGTGAATCAAAAAACTGTTGAAAATGTTATTGTTGTTCTTTTTACAGTTTCCTTAAGAGTGTTAGTTTTAGTACTAGATTTTGTCTTCTTTGTTTTACCCAATCATGTAATTTATTTCATGTGTCCTTAAAATAAGACTGATTGTTCCGAAAATTTGAAAATATCAATCGTTAGCCATTTTTTGTGCTTTATATAGTCAGATTACTGGCTTAGTATCTTAATATTAGATCTCAAAGATGCCTCGTGTTATTGATTCTATTCAGTGCTTAATGTATACATGTCGTATAAATAGAAATCATCCTATAATTTGTTCACTGTTTGATGTTTTTTTAGTGGCAAATTACAATGAGAAAATATACCTAATGAATAAGACAAAGCAGTCGACAAATTGCATGATGATTTTACAAAAAAAAACCCCAAAAAACCATAAACGCGTTTAGTTATTGACCACTGCATCCTAATTCGCTGATAAATAACCCTTTTGCACGGCTTTACGATACAGACCAAAGAATGGCGAATTGTATTCATCAAACAGTTCATGATTTGATTGTATCTTTATTGTAGAACATACTGATCAGCGGCCCTTTGGTTTACGTTCCGTTCAACGAAAAACATTGTTGTTCTTACCTGTCAATAAAAGTATCACGCGGCATCCATTGAGACTGAACTGCTGAGCACATAATCGATTGCGATTGGACCACGCCTCCTTCGAGAACAAAAGTACAAATTGTCACGATTTCTACAGCAGATCCAGTAAACTGGACTAAGCTCTTATCATATAACAATCGTCTTCATCAGATTATAACCTTAAGAATGGCATCGTATGCTTAGTTCTCGTTAAACAAAATTTCAAGTCCCTTAGAATCGAACGAATCAATTCAAATTGAAGAAAACTGGACTCTGTTTAGCTGAAATATTTTTGTGCTTTTTTCCAAATCTACTTTTTTAGTGTTTCCAGCAGGGGTGCATATTTAAAAAATGGCCAAATCCGGTGTTTTTCTAACATTTCTGGGAGTTGTTGTGTGCGTTCAGGGGAGACTTTTCCGGACTTCCCCGGAAACCTGCAGTACGGAACGGACCGAAATGGACATAACACGAACGCTAACGGTCACCCACGAGGGGGTGCTGAAGACTGTAGATTGTGTGGCCCGTGTCAGTGTCAACGAATGTGAGGGGTCCTGTCTGTCCACGGCATCCCCCAACGTCCACACTTACCCAGACTTTAAAAAGGTAAAAGTTGTCTGCAAAAATGTCTCTTCCCTAACCTTATTATCTTTCGCTATATATGGACATTACACGATATATAACAAGATATATATATATATATATATATATATATATATATATATATATATATTACATTGATACCTCACTTGTATTTAAATCAATTTTTTTAACTTTTCTTTTTCATTCAATTTTTTTTTACTTTGACTCTCTCTCTCTCTCTCTCTTCTCTCTCTCTCTCTTATATGATCTTACCTTTGTCACCAAGACTCTATCATACCCATACATGTTCATACATCAATACTATCAAACTGCCTTTATACCCTATATATATCTCTTTGTAGTATTATTGGAATTCAATTTATTAATTGGCAGGTTGTCGGTATCCAATACAAAAACAAACACGCGATACTCCATTGATATTTTAAAAAAAATCATATTAATTAAAATCACAGAAGAGGATGCTTGAAAAATATCTGAAAAGAAATGAAAGTTATTGTAAAAACTGTTAATTAAAGATTTCCCAGGCATATGTACCGCAGATGCATTACAATAAGCGCAATCCAATAGTTATTTAGCTATTCCACTTCACCATGATTATGAATCAAATCACGAGAATATGAAATAAGGAGATTCGAAAAATTAATATTATCACCAGAAGCATTTCAGAATTAGTTTTTTGTCGCAGGATATAAAGAAACTCCTATCGTTCCAGACATAAATCTTTCACAAGTCAACATAAAAAATTCAAACACATGAAAAGAAAATAGGCAATTTTGTGTTGAAAGAATAACATATCTATTAATTTCTTTTTAGAATATCTTTTTAATAATGCATACCTGCAATGCAATTTTACCCTTCTTATATTCTAGTATTTGCGATACTTTAGTTTATATTATAAAACTAAATACACATGTATAAAAAACGCAGAAATACAGAACAAATGCTAAAAAACATGTTTAACGTTATGGAATCAAAATTGGTAACACTGGAGAGAGAGATGAATGAGAGAGAGAGAGACTGACAGACAGACAGACAGACAGACAGACAGACAGACTGACAGAGACAGACAGACGGAGAGAGATATCCAAACATCAGTAATGGAAACATTATCACGGATAGAGATTTCGTAACACAAGTATTAATTGTTTTCCGTTTTACTTCTCAGGACTGCAAATGCTGCAAGGAAGGACGTCTGGTTTCGCGTCAAATAGCGCTACAAGAGTGTTACAGCAATGGCGTCGTGCTAGCCGGAGTTCAACCGACAACTTCCATCACAGAACCAGCCGACTGCGATTGTTTTCCCTGTACAAATTAAAGTCCGGAGACAGAATAGAGAGTTCAAAAAAGAGGATTCCAATTGGTCTTCAAAACTTGCTCGAGTGACATCAGAGCAAGCCCAAACATAACTAGATTTCTTTGTTTTTCTAGTTCTTTATGAAAACATTTTTTTTTTCAATTGGAAAACTGTTATCTATTAACTGCTTTGCCTCCGGAGCATCATCTATATTAAAGCGCTTATGTTCCTATGGTGGTGACTCATTATCAGATTTTTTTACCAGGTGGAGAAGTACATCTTTATGTCTGATGATCTGAGGCATACTTGTGGCATCTTGTTTTACCATTTACACAGCTTCTGATAAAACAACATTGTTTAACATTTATAGTGTGTAGTTTCAAACACACTACAATCTTTTTCCAGAATGCTGCCAGAGAAAATAATATTTGTTTTTTTTTTAATCTTGGGGTTTCTCTGAAGTATTATTCCTTCTTACTTAATTATGATCCGCCTTGGATGGAAGCTAGCTATATTGCTTACTATATTATTGGACTTTATTGCGCAAAGGTCTCTATAAATTGCATATTATCACTTCTACCTAATTGATTTCTCTCAGTTTTTATTATGACTGTGTACGTATTGTTCGATGTATTGTGTAAAAAAAACTACGCAGCAGTCCACATATTATAAAGCCTTGAAATTAACGCCGACCTTGGTTTGAAATATTAGACCTATCATATAAATGTTCAGTGTGATCAAATGTCATGACTTCTTTACAGTATTTCAATCACCTAAAAAAGCAGAACTCTATATAAAATTAAAAAAAGAACGATAAGATTTTGAGGCTAATCATTTTTATTTTTTCTTACAGTTTTTGGCCAAAAGTATCATGTCTTATTATTTGTTGTCATACCGTTGTCATACCCGATTATGAAAAAAAATGAATATTATACGTGTTATTTGTAAATAATCCTTATTAACACGTGTTATACTAGATTATGTAAATAGTGACGTCAAACAGTTAATACAATTTTAAAGATTTTTTTCCTTATTTATTTATTTTCTTATAAAACCTTTTGCCATATGTTTGAGAGGTGATTAAATTAGTGTGAGCTCTGTATGTTAATGCAACTGGTATTTGTTTTCATATCAATAAGCAAATTAAGCAAATCTACGCATGTACAATGCACAATTTGACGGGAGTTCTGTAAAACATTCACCGTTTCCATTCGCACATAACAGTTTCAAGGATACGTAAATTCGTGACCTATGACCATATCAATACAAAATTGTTAGTAGCAACTGCATTTAAATGGACATTTAATGTTGTGGATCAACTGTTCAACGAAATCAACGAAAATTGGTATTAAACGAATATTGATGAACCCACAGTGTACTGTTTGAGGACAAAACCTACATATATTTGCATGTCACTGAGCGCATTCAAGTTCGATGTTTATAACAATGACGTCATTGATTAAAATTAATCCACCTTTCCCTAAGGTTATAAAATGCTTGTCTGGGCTTGTAACATAGTAAGCCGAATTTTCCTAAAAAAAGGAACCAATGAAATCAACTAACGAGGATGAATGAATCTGAAGTTTATCTAAAGGGGCACGGTCACGATTTTAGTCAAAATTATTTTCCAGATTTTAACGTTTACAATGCTTCAGTAATTAAGGCATTTTAATATGCAACCAAAATTTAAGTGACGTTCGTTGAGTTAGAAGCGAGTTACAGAGCTTGCAATTCTTTACTATGTAAACAAAGCTTTTGGTTACATTTTGAATGTTGAAGTGAAAACTTCAGTCTTAGACCAAAAATAAATGTGGTAAACGTAAGGATCTGTTTATTTATGCTTAAAATGAATAAGCAGATGAAAAAATCAGCTTGAAAAAGAACTTTTACCGGTATATTGAACTAATGTAAACAAAAACGGCACGAGCCTTGTTAACATGAAAAAGAATTGTGAGTCCTGTTTCTTGCTTATAAATTCACTACTGACTCTCATATTTCATTTAGTCATTTGAAATGCATTTCTAAAGCATTGTAAATAATTCAAAAAGAAAAAAGAATGTGACCCAATCGTGACCATGCCCCTTTAAAAGGGCTAGTCGTGGTCATTAAGGTCTTCCGTTTCCAACGGAAGACCTTGTATTGATTCTTCTTCTTCTAGACTTTTTTAAAACCATAATAACTTTTTTGTTTGTCATCCAATTTCATTCAAATTTTCAGGGTGTATTGTAAATTAGATTTAGTTTTTAAGTAACAAAAATGAGAGATCGTAACTTCTGCGTTTGAGTTATTCCCCCTTTTTTTAAATTTAAGGGGCATTCGTTTCCGGACAAAGGTTCCGAAATGATCCGTAGCAAATGATCCAAAGCTATACATGTAAATCTTTAAAATTGACATACTAAATGTTGTCTCTCTGATTTTTGTATTTAAGATTTTTCCAATTTTACCTCTTGAATTATATGTTAGAAATTTATGTTTTAAAAATTGCTAATCTTTACTCATATTTTTGCTTCGTATTTTTTAGTTTGAAATATTTTCCAAATGCATATAGAACAAAAGTTGTGTATAAATTGAAGTGATTTCATATGAGACCAGAAAAAAGGGGCTGGCCCCTTAAATAAGAGATCTAGGCGCCCGGAAAGACTTTGTTGTGTATCTAAAAAACGATACATTTGTTCTTCATTATCTTATCAATCTAACTGTAATATAGTATGTTTGAATATTGCGTAATATGAGAAATAAAAGCTACAAATGAGGACATGTATACCCGCTTTCATTTTGCATATAGGGAATAGCTTCCTGTGCGTAATAGTGTTTCAAAGTTGCAGTCAATACTTTTCTTGTCTAAATACATCCCCAACTTATTACAGACATGCCTTTATCTGTTTTACGAGAGGTTTAACTCTTAAATACTCTGTAGTCTTGAAGTTACGTTTATTTAATACATAGAAAATAGACAAGAACTAATTTTTAAGAGTTCAAACTGATTTTCTAAGCCCTGAATGGTCAGAAGTTAAGGTATTGTGAAAATGACCTCCTATCAATAAAAGTCAGACCCTGACAAGTGCAAGGAGAAAAGGATGGTTTTATTAAGACTGATTGACAATCCTTTCTTGACTTGAAGCTGTAACGGAAGACCTCCACGTTGCTTGCAACCAAATCAGCTCTGGGGTTTTTTTTTACTATTTAATTTCCTTGAAAATAAGAGCTCTGTAAAAAAAGATTCATAGGAAAAGAGTAAAAATTCAAAGGTTAACTGTACAAACTTGTTTTCTATTTGATAGTTTGTAGCTTTAAAAAACATATTTATTTAGAAAAAAAATTAAGGTAGATCTGATCGTTAATCAAGTAAATCATCAACACTCCTAAACTTTTTTTACTTAAGACTTACCATTTCAAAAGAGGTTGCATATAACTTATCTTATGTCATTCAAAGCCAAAAATGTACATTGCAACTTCTGGATTATTTGCAATTTCAAAAATCTGATGGATAATCCTGATGTGTTCTCAACATTTCTAGAACGATATCTTTATAGAACATTAGCTGCAGGTCTGTAGCTTCCGGTCTGAAAACAATCAGATGGACGACCTGTGAGCTACAGTGCCTTCCATAGTAAAAGTCTGCAATTTACGGCGCACGAAAAATTGCACTAGTTTTGGACTTATTAACCTTATTTCTGAACCCATAAAGATATACTTGATTCAAAAAACTTTCTTGGACATTTTACTACAGATGTCATTAAGTTACTTGCCCTGATATTCTTTTTAACACCATCACCAGCCCAGTAAAGTGAAATAGTGCGGTTCGTTTACATGTAAAATTGGCGACTCTCGGTCTCGATGTGAATTTAACATAATTTAATTTCCGAGGGCGATTAGCATGTTTAAGAGAAACTTTGAGGAAAGTAAAGTACCGATATCAGTAGTAAATTGCCTGAAGAATTTACTACAGTACTGTTTTCAACAGCATATCTGTGAAAATAAGGTTAATCAGTTTAAAGCCAAACTAAATTGGGCACTCAAAGGGTCAACAAAGATTGACAATCACAAGAAGGAGGCTGACCTTAAAGATAGAACACGTGTATACAAAATGATGTTTACATACAAATGTTTACACATTTACATTTTAGATACATAAACAGACATACTGATAATATTGCAAAAGGGATTGATATATTTTTTAAAATTATTATTTAACTCACTTGGCTTTATATATTTATTTCTCACAGCGTCAGGTCTCTGTGATGTATGCCATTAAAAAGTAGGATTTACTTATCCTTTAACATCACAATATTACTATTTTGTCACGTATCCTCAGAAACTGTTCTTTGAGGGTGTCATGAAGTCAAACAGGCATTCTTTCCAATTCATTACCGACGACTGCCATTCCAATTTCAATCCGATTCAAAACATTCACCAGAAAATAATCACATTTAGCAGTGCATATTTCCTATCTATTTGTAAAAGTATTTTAATTTCGCTTCGTGTTAGCTATAAAACGTCCTTTTACAGTATACTTATATTTAAAGTCTACCTATCAAAATCGGATCTTACACTTACAGGTAATTGACCGAAAACCTTTTTTCCCGAACACGTTATTCGTTATAACACTAATTAGATATTGATTTTTATCTAAATCGTACCTAGAGCGAAAGAAAACATTACTTTTTATTGCTCATGATCATTTTAATTACAACCGTTCAGCCTCGTAACCTTTTACTTAATTCCATCAAATAAAGTACTAATTAGACCAAAATAGATAAGTTTTTAACATAGAAAAATAGTGTCTACGGAAAGATCGAAGAAAAAAGATGGCTTATGAGGAAAAGGTATATTTTTTAATCAAAAAACCATGTATTGCTTCAGTTCGCATTTCGCTATGAATTTAGTGTGCGCAATGTTAAGTTCAGTCCAATGCATCAATGCATCTGGCATTTTGTAAAACGTTACATGAAAAATGTCTTTTTTAAATATTAATAGTTTTAAACATGGAACTGAATATTGATTACTTAAGAAATTTCCATTTTGACCCAAAATAAAGCAAAAATGGCAACTCTGAAAGAATCGATTAACGTTTTAATTTAATGCTTCCAAATTTTAAATAATTTTCTAAAGTTATGTTTAGAATGTTGAAATTAAATTGTTTGTCATATAAGAAGGAGCAATTCCCAGCTGGTACTACAGTTATCAGTGTGGCAAACCAATATGCGAATGATTAGTTCCAAAGAAAAATGAAAAACTACTTTGTCCCACGTTTAACATCATCAAACGCTCTCCCAAGTACATGTATGATACTTTGGACTAAAAATAAGTTTTTATTCCAATGGTTTGGAAATTTAGAGGCAATTGAAAGAACGTTCCTGCACAATGTCTGTTCCTATCAACAATGCTCGGGATAGTTCCACGAACTTATGTCTTATTTACAAACAGCCATCAATAAAAGATATTTCACAAGATATTGCGATATGGAAACACAACTACATCATTCCCTTTAGTAACAAAGATGCTCAGCACATCTCAATCTTTAATGTTTTGTAGTTACAAATATCGAATCAATTACAATATGAAAATACACATGTTTTCTAAAATATACTTCATTGTAAATTCTATAAAAACAAAAAGAGATTAGAATCATTGGGAATTCTCCTTTTTGTCCTTTTTGGGAGTTGGTTTAATCAAATTTCCTATGCAGTCACTCTGGCAAGCCAAAAGTGAAACAGTGTTTGAACCTAAGCACAAATGATCACCGCTGACAAAACTTAGTACTAGAAGATAATAGAAAATTCAATGTATTGTATTCAGAAGCATTTCTTTTCAAGAAAACTTGTTTATAAATGCCCTGAAAAAGTCAGATTTTAAAAGGTACGAACAATGTAGATATTTTTTTGTAGTCGTTTGTATTCCTACGTCAGAGTTCAATAAAGTCTCGCTCAACCACTCGACACCCGGCTGTCTTCGTGTACATGTATCTTCGACTAGCAGATAGTATCTCCATCTTTGCTTATTAGAAATGTACAGAGATAGCCGAGCGTTTGGTTGTACGAGACAAGAGTTAGATATTGCTTTTCCCGAGTTTTTTCGATTACGAATATTGAGGTTGATGGAAATAAATTTTATCTTTAAATACAGCCAGATCATCACATTTTGTATCGTTGTATCTAAATGAGGCAACAACGTTAGCATTTTAAGTACAAAACATTAGAAACTGAGATATACTGAGCATCTTCACTACTAAAGGTAATAATGTTGTGTTTCTACATTGCAACATGTTCTGAAATATCTTTAATTTATGTTTGTTAATTAGATAGAGTGTGTTGATACTATCCCGAGCAGTGTTGCCCAGGTCAGAGATTGTCACACCTATCCTTTTAATGGTATGAAACGTCACAGATCAAGAAAAAATTATCCAAAGAAAAATATTTATGCATACATTGATTTGTTGGTTATAACTTTGATTAAACATAATAAAGAAACAAGGCCGTTGTCGACATATTCATATTTTATGAAGTTCATTAAATTTAGTTAATTTCACTACGCCACGTGAATCTGTTTGTTATATAGAAGCACATGAATTTAAACACACTGTCGTAAACAAAAGCTGTACGTGTGAATACGTGTATTTAATCTTATGATAGGTAAACAATTTAGAATTCATCCGCCAAAGACGTGTTTTTTTTCAATTAACACCTATGATACCTAAATGACATCAATTTACGGAGAGTTAAAAAAATAACGAGTTGTACCAAAGCATTTCAAGAACAGAAGATGACCTACATCTTTTGAATTTATTTTACAATTTTAAAACCTGATACATGTACATGTAAAAGCTTTTCAAGGCTTTTGATAGTATTCACAGAGATAGATTATTAAAAATCCAGAGGCACTACGCTATACCATCTAAAATAGTCGACCTAGTAAAAACATTCTACACAGAATATTTAAACGCACTATAGGTAGCTCCTAAAACACAAGTTTTCTTGTGAAATCATGAGTGAGACAAGGATATGTGATGTCAGCCTAATTATTCATCATAGCAGTAGACTGGGTAATGAGATCAACCCTCAGTGAAGACAACACAGGTATCAGGTTGACCATTTTCAGCTTTAATATCCCATCTGGAAACGCAAACGCAATGAAAAACATCTAATTTACAAAGTAATGTCAGCAAAATCGGTCTGAACATCAACATAAAGAAAACTGAAGGAATGCCTCTTAATTCAAAGTGCTCACCAAAATTATAACTTAATGGAAAGGATATTAAAAACACATATCATTTTACATACCCTGGAAGTGAAGTGACATCAGAGGGAGGTGCTGACAAGGATATAGTAGGAAGATTAGGAAAAGCCAGAGGAGCCATTTGTCAAGCTTAAGAATTTATGGAAATCAAGCAGCATCAGCAGACTCACAAAGATCAAGATATATAACAGCTGTGTACTATTTGTCCTAATGTATGGTGCTGGATGCTGGAGGATGACAGAAAGGGACATAAACAAACTATCAAGTTTCCATAATGGCTGCCTCAGAAAGATCTTGAAGATCTGTACGTGTAAATACGTGTGTTTAATCTTATGATAGGTAAACAATTTAGAATTCATCCGACAAAGACGTGTTTTTTTTCAATTAACACCTATGATACCTAAATGACATCAATTTACGGAGAGTTAAAAAAATAACGAGTTGTACCAAAGCATTTCAAGAACAGAAGATGACTTACATCTTTTGTATTTATTTTACAATTTTAAAACCTGATACATGTACATGTAAAAGCTTTTCAAGGCTTTTGATAGCATTCACAGAGAAAGATTATTAACAAGAGGCCCAGGGGCCACATCGCTCACCTGAGCAACAATTGCCTTAATTCTGATCAAATTAGCATTACAGTTTCAAGATATCTTGACAACTAAGTACAGTAGATCTTGCTAAAAAAGTTGAAAATCTGCCAATTTTTATCCACCTCTTTCTTTTGGTAAATACCAATCCCCTTTTGTTGTTGTACCTGTAAGAAGATTTTTCTCTATTCCTATATACCCCCCCCCCCCCATTTTGTGGCCCCACTTTTCTCTAGGGTATCATGGTTTCATCAAACTTATATCTGCATAACCTGTGCTTTCACACTAAGTACTGAGTTTTGGACCGAAAAACTTTCCCTATGTATTCTATTCTATGAAAAACTATTCCTATGTAAAAATTCAAACTGCCATCACGGACCCGCCCTACCACTAGGGACTGTGATTTTAAATTTACAATACCCGAGGATGCCTCTACACAAGTTAAAGTTTTTCTGGCCAAATGGTCTTTAAAAAGAAGATTTTTAAAGATTTTCTCTATATATTCCTATGTAAAAATTGATCCCCCACTGTGGCCTCACCATACCACTGGACTATTATTTTAAAAAGCTTGAATCTATTCAATTTGGAAATGCTTCCACTCAGATTTGGGCTTTCCTGGCATAATACCGGTAGTTTTGAGAAGAAGATTTTTTAGAGATTTTCTCTATGTATAAAAATGTATCCCCCATTGTGGCCCTGCCCTACCCCCAGGGACCATGATTTGAACAAACTTGAATCTACATTATCTGAGGATGGTTACCCGCCAATTTGAGCTTTCTTGGTCAAATAGTTTTTGAGAAGAAGATTTTTAAAGATTTTCTCTATATATTCCTATGTAAAACTTGATCCCCCAATTGTGGCCCCACCCTACCCCCTGGGACCATGATTTGAACAAACTTGAGTCTACAATACCTGAGAATGCTTCCATTCAAATTTGAGCTTTCCTGGCCTAATAGTTTTTGAGAAGAAGATTTTCTCTATATATTTTATGTAAAACTTGATCCCCTTCTTGTGGCCCCTCCCTACCCCCGGGGACCATGATTTAAACGAGCTTGAATCTACACTACCTGAAGATGATTCCATTATAATTTTAGCTTTTCTGGCCCAATAGTTTTTGAGAAGAAGATTTTTAAAGATTTTGTCTATATATTCCTATGTAAATATTCATCCTCCTATTGTGGCACCACCCTATCCCCGGGGACCATGATTTGAACAAACTTGAATCTACACTATCTGAGGATGCTTCCACTCAAATTTGAGCTTTCTTGGTCAAATAGTTTTTGAGAAGAAGATTTTTAAAGATTTTCTCTATATATTCCTATGTAAAACTTGATCCCCCAATTGTGGCCCCACCCTACCCCCAGGGACCATGATTTGAGCAAACTTGAATCTACACTACCTGAGGATGCTTCCATTCAAATTTGAGCTTTCCTGGCCTAATAGTTTTTGAGAAGAAGATTTTCTCTATATATTCCTATGTAAAACTTGATACCCCCATTTTGGCCCCACCCTACCCCCGGGGACCATGATTTGAACAAACTTGAATCTACAATATCTGAGGATGCTTCCACTCAAATTTGTGCTTTCCTGGCCCAATAGTTTTTGAGAAGAAGATTTTTAAAGATTTTCTCTATATATTCTAATGTAAAACTTGATCCCCCAATTGAGGCCCCACACTACCCCCGGGGACCATGATTTGAACAAATTTGAAACTACACTACCTGTAGATGCTCCCATTTTAATTTGAGCTTTTCTGGCCCAATAGTTTTTGAGAAGAAGATTTTTAAAGATTTTCTCTATATATTCCTATGTAAAACTTGATCCCCTAATTGTGGCCCCAACCTACCCCCGGGGACCATGATTTGAACAAACTTGAATCTACACTACCTGAAGATGATTCCATTATAATTTGAGCTTTTCTGGCCCAATAGTTTTTGAGAAGAAGATTTTTAAAGATTTTCTCTATATATTTTATGTAAAATTTGATCCCCTTCTTGTGGCCCCTCCCTACCCCCGGGGACCAAGATTTGAACAAACTTAAATCTACACTACCTGAGGATGCCTCCACACAAGTTTTAGCTTTTTAGGCCAAATAGTTTTTGAGAAGAAGATTTTTGAAAAATTCCAACAAATTTTCAACAATTCTCAATTATCTCCCCTTTAAAGAGGGCGTGGCCCTTCATTTGAACAAACTTGAATCCCCTTCACCTAGTGGTGCTTTGTGCTAAATTTGGTTGAAATCTGCCCAGTGGTTCTTGAGAAGAAGATGAAAATGTGAAAAGTTAACGACAACGACTACGACAACGACTACGACAACGACAACGACAGACAACGGACAAATTGTGATCAGAAAAGCTCACTTGAGCCTTTGGCTCAGGTGAGCTAAAAATCCAGAGGCACTACGGTATACCATCTAAAATAGTCGACCTAGTAAAAACATTCTACACAGAATTTAAACGCACTATAGGTAGCTCCTCAAACACAAGTTTTCTTGTGAAATCATGAGTGAGACAAGGATATGTGATGTCAGCCTAATTATTCATCATAGCAGTAGACTGGGTAATGAGATCAACCCTCAGTGAAGACAACACAGGTATCAGGTTGACCATTTTCAGCTTTAATATCCCATCTGGAAACGCAAACTCAATGAAAAACAACTAATTTACAAAGTAATGTCAGCAAAATCGGTCTGAACATCAACATATAAAGAAAACTGAAGGAATGCCTCTTAATTCAAAATGCTCACCAAAATTATAACTTAATGGAAAGGATATTAAAAACACATATCATTTTACATACCCTGGAAGTGAAGTGACATCAGAGGGAGGTGCTGACAAGGATATAGTAGGAAGATTAGGAAAAGCCAGAGGAGCCATTTGTCAAGCTTAAGAATTTATGGAAATCAAGCAGCATCAGCAGACTCACTAAGATCAAGATATATAACAGCTGTGTACTATTTGTCCTAATGTATGGTGCTGGATGCTGGAGAATGACAGAAAAGGACATAAACAAACTATCAAGTTTCCATAATGGCTGCCTCATAAAGATCTTGAAGATATTTTGGCCAGCAAAAATTTCCAACAAAAATCTAAATAAAATAACGAAAACAACAGACATGATGATATTACTTAGAAAATACAGATGGAGATGGATATGTCATGTATAAAGAAAACCAACAAATGACATCACAAGAGTGGCACTAAGATTGACACCAGAAGGAAAAAGGAGGAAAGGCCGTCCAAGAACAACATAGAGGCGTACTGTCGAAAAAGATATAAAGGCATTAACCTTACCTGGGGAGAAGCGGAAAGGATAACGAAGAACAGAGAAGACTTGAAAATCCCTAGGCATTGCCCTATGTGCCTCCGAATGCAATAAGGACTAGGTAGGTACATGTAGGTACATGTAGAAGGCTATATACATGGCGTAAAAAACAATAAAACCAAGGCGTCTGGATTATATTTTAACAAATTAAAATTTGTCAAAATCTGCGGAATCTAACTTGATTAAATCTGTTTTTTTGATAGATAAAAATTCAATACAATTAAATCGGGACATGGACTGTGAAAATTCAAGAACAGACAAACATGAACGTGTACAAAGGTTAAACAGTATATTCCCTCTTCTTTGGAGCGGGGGTGTACTTATCCAAACAAAACATCCAGGTTATTGCCACTATATTAAAATATTATTTTACTTACAATACCAAACGTCTGCTCGCTTTAAGAATAGCCATGGTTTTTTGTTGTTGTTTTTTTCAACAGGAAGTTGATCAAAGATTTTCTACTAGGTTTTTCATAAGGAAAGCAAACACTATATGATCATGATATAAAACTCCATGAATTTCTGTATGCAAATGAAGGCTTTGTACGATATTATAATGCTTTGATGCACATATTTTCTTGCAATTTGTTTTTTAATTCATTTCACCCATGTAAAATATATCTTATTTAATGAAAGCCACAGAGTATTTCATGGAAATAAGTGAAATATACGAAACTAATTTGTACATCTAAATTATTTTAGATTCGAATTGCACTAACCAACTTGATATCGATGTCTCGACGACATTGACAAAAAAACATTTTCTCTCTGTCCAAGCCACGAAGTCCCAACGACCAATTGATTGCTGATTTCATGGTTATCATTTAAAGAAACCATCTGCCGCGGTATAATGCATTTTAGGCTTTCCAAATTAAAGTTTTATAAAGAGCTTTAAAAAAAAAAGGTGTAAAGGGTTATCACCAACGTCATAATGTAAAAATAAAGTGATTGGCATCCTCTTGCTACAATGATTTATGAAGATTTGATTTTTAAACGATGCTATTAAAGAATTGGTTAAAATGGGAGGGGGGGGGCATATATCACACCAAACCAAATATGGTCCTTTAGGTGTTTTGTAATACTTTACGTGGACTTGTTTATCTCAATTTCCTTTGTTTCATAATAGTTGTCCCAGTGACCTTTGTCTGACTTTAAGCTGTTCAATTAGTAAATGGCATCCATTTCCTTTCTGAGCAACGGTATTGATATGAACTTTTCTTTCATTTGTGAACAAAATGCCTGTAGTGAATAGTGCATATAGTTAATAAAAGTCCACCGTCGTTTAAAAACATTTCTTTAGTAAAATGGGAAGCAAATAAAAAAAAATACCAGTTCTCAACGATCAGATCCAACCTAACATCAGAGCAGACCTCAACAATACATCGGGTCGGGTTTACTTTTGGGGTTTACTCGGGGTTTACGCTGGGTCTGCTTTTTGAAAACCTGCGTCTATTCGGTGTTTACTTTGGGTTTACTAGGGGTTTGCTTTTGGGGGTCCATTTTATGCACTGAAGCTTGTTTTATCTTATCATCTAACCGCCTGTACTTCCCGACCTTTGTATATTGCAAACAGATATGTACATGTAGCGTCTGCTTTCAGAGGGTTACACGTTCTTGTGATTTGGATTAACTCACTGTATCAACTTTTGGTTTACATTTGGTTTACTCGGGATTAATCCCGAGAAGACCCCTGAAACTAACCCAGGGTTTAGTAGGGGTCTACTTTCTGTTAGGTTCGGTCAGATTGGTACTGTGAATGGCTCTAGTTCTCCCGTTGCTACCCTTTCTCCTTCGATATTCTGCTACATTGTTTTGGGTTGTTTTTTTTACCGAACAAAAAAAAGTTACTCTAAAAATTATTATCCACATTTAAGGTGAATTGAATCAAATTAAATCAAGTTTATTGAACATGGTTAAGATTTAAGAAAGAAACTTATCGTTCTGTTGTTTATTCACATTAGGTTATTTTACCACAACTTTGCTTATATACCTTGCCATTTTATTCCTGTTAATCACTGACTATATCATCAACAATCTTTTGTCCGACGTCAGATACTTTCATAAAAAATATCATTATAAACCTTAGTTTATTGAATGTAATGTTGAACCGTGATCAGCAATATAGACCATCAAACCTAGCTAAAAGTTTTAAATTTTATTAGAAATGTTCATCGACGACTAAAGCATTCATATTGTTAAATACTATTACAGGTAAGAGTCAGACAGTGTCTGGTTCATCACGTATTGCAGATTGTAATAAAATTTGGTACGATAGAGTTTTTCATAAATTACTTGAAAAAAAATATGCTCTTGGATTTTCTTTAAGTAGTTGGTTTCTATAGTAACAAGTTTAAAGCGCATTAGATGATCACAATATGTTGTGTAACATTGCATTAATAAGATTAAGAATAGAATATCTTGTTAAATTCATAGTTGAAGCAGTTTTATGAAATATAGACACAAATAGAAACCGCTCCTCTACCTTGCGTTTGACAAGATATAACAACATTTCATAAGAGGTCTCCTCAGGGCGACCTTTAAAGTTATAAGATATCCTCCTCAATTTTCTTAACGTGGTTGGTTTCTATAGAAACAAATTTAAAGCGCATGTATGATCACAATATCTTTTTGAACATTGCATATATAAGTCAGAGTAAGAATATGTTGTTAAATTCATTATTGTAGCAGTTTTATGAAATATGGACTGGCAAAACCGCTCCTATACCTTACGCTTGACACGATATAACAACATCCCAGAAGAGGTCTCCTCAGAACAACCTTTGAGGTCATTTTCGCTAGCTAGGGGTTGCTGATACGCAAATTCCTCACTAACTTGGCATTTTTGCTATCAAAAGTCTGGATTTTTTCCTGGATTTTGATTGGGGTTTCCTGAAACCGTTTGACCAATAAAAAATGCAAAACATTTGATATAATTGCAATGCTTTCAGAATGTTTATTTACGAGTGTCTCTAACACGAAAAGTTCAAAGTGTGTGATTTTTTATACTATCTG
The DNA here is from genome assembly GCF_963853765.1 of Magallana gigas. NCBI lineage: Eukaryota > Metazoa > Mollusca > Bivalvia > Ostreida > Ostreidae > Magallana > Magallana gigas. The sequence continues at coordinate 26,449,294 of NC_088862.1, forward strand.
GTTGCGCCTTTATTTTAGCATGCAATGGTGCAATAATGAGATCAGCCGATTGTGTACTAACGGAGGCATGCACTCATACGTGTATGTTAAGGGTTTACCGCTTCCAGTCTTACGTTCTTCTAATGAATTCGATAGATATGTAATATTTTATATTATTGGTCAAAGTTATTTACAGAAACAATTCCACATTTCCTGCATTGGAACAACTTCTTGCCCTGAAAGAATGTATCTCTTTTCTTCACTTTAAATCTTGCACTGTTTGTGAATGGTTCAAACAAGCAGTTGACAATTCCATTGGATTTGTCAAATTGCTTTCTTTTTTTTCTTTTTCATAACTTAGCTTTATTTATTTTTCAACGATTGATAAACGAGTACTGAACTTAAAATGATCTCTTGATGGCATGGATGTTAGCGCAATGAGTTTTGGTTGCAATACTTATAAATACACTAGCCAACTTTTAGGGGTCAACTAATTCTTTGCTTCCACGTGTTGCAGGATAATATTTTATCAAAATGGCATTGAAATTATTTATTAACCGTAATGAGCGAACAATCCTTTGGTTGTTGAGTTGCCTTAATCAAAGAGGCGGGAATTAAATCACATCGTGAAAAACAAAAGCTGCTTATCAATTGCTCTAAATAGTAATTATAACAAGGAGAGAGATTAAGATATGTTTTGCCAGAAGCCAAGCCTTACCGAACTCAAAGAGCAGCTTATACCAAAGAGACAAACAGCCTTTGACTTTCAGTTTATCTCTTTGTGTAGTAATAAGTCCAAATATAACAGTTATTTTTTCCTTTTACTTGGAGTAACTGTAAGGATTGGTTCATATATTACTGAATACATTACTGAAAAAAACACGTCTAAAATCTGGCAAAGGATCCAAATAAAAGCAGCTGACACAGATCTAGAGTGGCGGTGTTTGTCCCCACAATGATATAACTTTTTTTTTTTAAATTATTAGTATTTTTTTTTCAAATGTTTTTAATATATGTATTAGGTTTCCTTAACAAATTGCAATCAATAATCTGGTATAAATCTAGCGTAAACCAGGGATAAGATTACATCCTTAAAAATTTTGTTATTAATTAGTCGGAAGCAAAAGAGGCTGGTTATCCGCACTTGATACGCCCAATGTGTTATCATATATATTTGTATCCTTAAAATTTGTATCCTTAAAAATTTTGTTATTAATTAGTCGGAAGCAAAGAGGCTGGTTATCCGCACTTGATACGCCCAATGTGTTAGCATATATATTTGTATCCAACAATTAAAACCTGCTAACAAAACTATGGAAAGAAATTTGGATTATAAAGTAATGAATAGTATGCATAAAACACATCGTTAGAAATAAGGTAAGGTCATAGATTGACTGAAAACTTTGAGACAATTTTACAGTATTCATGTAAAAATTTTCGTTCATATCGATTCTTCATTTTTGTTTCAGTTGTAAAACGTATTTATATATACAGAACATACGTGATTTAAAATGTAATCAAAACAATAAATTTCACACTCTGCAGAAAAAAAACATATATAATCATATTATTATGTTATACGTGATAATGTATAAATGGTGCCTTTTAGAACAGAAACAGTGGAAATTGACACCCCGAAAAAAACATTTTCAACCAACTCATAGTAAAGTTGACAATGGTTTTCAATTTTATTTAAAAATATTTATTTTGTCGTACTGAATGTTTTAATTATAAAAATTTTAAAGTTGACAATGGTTTTCAATTTTATTTAAAAATATTTATTTTATCATACTGAATGTTTTAATTTTAAAGGAAACTTTACTGCTTTTATAAAGAAATGACGTAATGCCGTTTGTCTTTTCTGCGATGCTGAAAAAATAAATGTGAGTTATACAATATAAACCCTTATTTTTACTCAAAATACATGTACTTTTATGATTGATAGAAATATTACCAATTTGAAAATTCGATGCTTAATTTATTTATTGCACATAAAAATAACATGTTGTAAGTGTATCAGATAGCTTAGATACATAATACATTATTTCATACTGTTTCATCCTTATGTATCTTCTCAAATAGAACTCAGTGAATTCAAAGGCCAAAGTGAGATAAGGCAGTGAAAAATGTCCTTACGGAAAATTTCATACTAATAGGAATATTTGGCATTCGACTTATACCATTTGAGTAGTTATGATAGTGTATATGTATTCAACATATTGAATTTATCAATTATTATTATTATTAACTAAACACTGTTTCATAAAACAACTATGTCACGTTTGAACCCATGTAAAGCTTTTAAATTACTGAGTTTACTCATTTAGTTATAAATAAGTTGGTATTTAAGTATTACATGTACATATCAATATATGTTTTTAGTTGAAAAAGTTGTTTTAACGTTAGTAGAACACGTGCATAGGTACATATAATGTTGAACATTAGCCAATTCTTACGAAACCATAGCCAATCCTTACGAAACCAATAAAAGGGGCATGGTCATGATTTTAGTTAAATTTTATTTTTTCTGTTTTTATTATATGCAATGTTTTAGGAATGCATTTCTAATGATCAAATGAAATTTGTGTGCCAGTCGTTGAGTTTTAAGCAAGATACATGGCTCACAATTCCTCGTCATGTAAACAAGGCTCGTGCCCTGTTTTTGTTTACATAGGTTCAATATACCAGTAAAAATCTTTTTAAAGCTGGTTTGCCTTTCTTATTATTCATTTAAAGCATAAATAAACAGTTCCTAACAGATGTATTTTAGATCTAAAACTGGAATTTTCACTTCAACATTCGAAATGATATAAACGCTTTGTTTACATAGCGAAGAATTGTAAGCTCTGTAACTCGCTTATAACTCATCAATTGACACTCAAATTTTGTTTGCCTATTAAAAATGCCTTACTAAAGCATTGTGAACATTAAAATCAAGAAAAGAATTTTTGATCAAAATCGTGACCATGCCCCTTTAAATAAGGCTTGAAGTAACCTTAAACGGAACTATTCACATCGATACATGTAGTACCAACAGGATACTGATAAATTGACATAAACTTTAAATGAACCTTCGTGTACTAAGTATTAAACACAGCCAAGCAGTACACTCAGTTTATCTACTCTTTTGTTCATAATTAATAAGAATAAAATGACCAAAAAAAATTTAAAAAGACCACAGCTATCTTTCAAAGCTAGCTTTCCAGTGAATATATTAGTAGAATTTATAGTGATGCAAATTGTGTTTTGGACAGCCGTAGTTATAAAACTTGTGTATGTCTGGTTTTATTTTCTCATTCCTTAGTCGTTCATATGGTAAGATAAGTAAGTACTTTCATTCTTGATTATGATCCAAACAAATATCACATTGTCTAAAAAAACCAATATATTTCTTTACAATTGGAGTCTGAATATGTAAATAACCTGTATGTTGAAATCAAATGTGATTATTTTAATTAAATGGGAATGTACATGCACGTAAATCGATAGGGATAACTGTAGAAAATTGTGCATATTTTCAGACCTATATCGATTTAGTCAGATAAGGCTTTGACAAAGGGGTGTACATGCTACAAATACTTTCAATAATGCTAGTGTTATCGCTCTTAGACGTCTGTCAGACGGTTGGCACGTTCGTTACCACAAATACACCTGCCGGGAGTGCACGTGGATACAGGGCATCTACCTCACCAAGAGGTCAGTAGGAAATTTACGTGGGTAAACTTTTTGCCAAACCACGATTTGGAAACCTGCGTTTTACTCCACCTGTTGAGAGAAGGTATTAAAGGCCAAGGGTTCTTAAAGCCACTGAGTTTGGCGCCGCCTGTCCCCAGCAACTTAATTCGTACGGTAGGTCAGTAAGAAAGGCATATACCTGCTACATCCTCTTGCTTGACATCAAAACCATTCTTAGACCATATTTACCACCTTGAAATGAAGAGCACTGTAAAAATATATAGGAAAATCTTCAAATTTTATAACTATATTATATCGGCTATTTTCCTTACCCTGTGACCAAAAATAGTGTATTTGATTTTAGATTAAATTAAAGGTAAATCTGATAGGTCATAATGATCATCCAGTCTTCTAGGGTCAATTTTTACATTTGATCATAGCGAATTGTTTAATTGTGGTTCTTCACTATTATAAAGAGTTAGCAAACTTAATTAAAGTATAGCTGCAAAAGAAAGAACAAGATATTGTAGACTTATACAGAGGTTTTGTGGACTCTAACGATGCGATTTTTCTAGACTATGGCTTCCAAATAGAGATGCCATCATTCCCAACCAAAACGAGAAACAACATACCATGTAAGAAACCATTCGTGTAGTCGAAGCAAGGAAAAAAATAGAAATATTTTTACAGAGTGTTTAAAATAGTCAAATTCCATAATATGAGATTTTGTAGGAATTTTGTCCAGCATAATTTATTAGTTGCGACTGCCACTTAAAATCAACGGCAATGCACAAGATAATTTTTACATACATCTTAATTAATGAATTAAGACCATCAATTAAAACAAACAACAATGATCATCTAAAGCCTCTCTGATACAGTTTATAAAAAAGCACGGTGAGAGCTAATTCAAATTCTTTGAAAATAATTTATATCAATCGATTTTCCTACCCAAAGTTAAGATGAAGAAAGTGAGAGAACTAACATTTGTCTTTTATAAAGTTTAACAAGAAAACATTTATATCCTGGAGAACACACAACGAGCAGGACAACATAGTAGACATGTTCGAAATTGAAATTTTAAAAAGAGTGCTGGATGATTATGGGCATTTTTGGACTACCGTAACGTTACCTTTTTTTAAAGCAAATATCTCTGTATAGAGAAATAGTGGGGAAAAAGCACGTTTGCCAAAACAAGTCTATAAAACTGCTAATGTGCTATTTTCCTTTATTTATTTAGTTTTAAGAATACACCCAAAGATATCTTTGATTATCGGACCATCTTCAAGATACATAAAGAAGCTCACATATAAATGTTTATCCCAATTAATACGCAAGAACGAGCCATCTTTGACGTGGAAACACAGCACTCTTATTTTCACCAAATACATGTAATTGACTGGGTACTTGAACCGAAACTGCCACTTGCTATCAAAGGGTTGCGTTTGTGAAAATGTATCTCGTTCCTTCAATTCATATATCATTAACGTTACACTGAACTGGTATACGTCCGCGGATTACCTTCCTTTGCCTCCATTTAACATCAGTTCTACTAAATGTTACTATTGTTACATGATCAGAGTGTGGGTAGGTGAGTTCGTTAAATTTTATAAACACCTACATGTAGCTATTAAGTGTTTTTTCCCTTCAATTTATGACAAAAAGAGATTACAAGAAACTGACATTTAATAATTGGTACGTTTAAATAGACTGAGTGTTATTTCAGTAACGTTTAATCTAAAATGATGTAGCATTGGCCCGGTGTTTGAGAAAACTTTTTGTACCTAAATATACATGTATATTCACAAAGCATAAGAAAGAATGAATAAAAATTATTACTATAATTAAAATTGTTGTTTTAAAGTTTTCGAATCATCGACAGGATTTTTTTTTATTTAAGTGAATAAAGTGATTAAAAATATGCTATCATGTACTATGGGAGATAGCTAAAAACTTTGTATAATAATACATGCTTAATTCAATTTCGATGCTTAGAAAATAACTTCAAACTTACGAAGTACTTCAGCCATCCGAAGTCTTCCATCACTGTCATGGTATGGATTCATGGTGGATATTTTCAAGAGGATCGGGATCGGGATACGACGAAAGAATATTGGCTTATAAGGGAGAAATTATTGTAGTGACTGTCAATTATAGATTGGGGGATCTTAATAAAATTGCATTATCTCTGTGAAATTTCTGGTAAATGTGCTCACAAAACTAACCAAAAATTGCAATTTTAACGTTCATAATTAAACATCATGCAATTATTCTTGCATGTATATAAACTGAACATTTCGAAAAGGTTCACCGTGAACAATTGTTTTCATAAATATTGATAAGTAAAGAGTTACGTGACTGTGTCTCTATACTTTAAATGCATAATTAAGTAATGTACAAGTATGTTGTTGAATCAATTACATGCACAGGTATCTAAATAATAATTCTTTGATAAATGTTTTAAAAAATGTACATGATAGGGTTTCTATCAACATCTGATTCAAACGCAAGCGGACATCAAGCACTTCTAGATCAAATGCTTGCACTATTAAAGTGGATCAGAAGAAACATGCGTAACTTTGGTGGAGATCCATATCAAGTGACTATTTTTGGCGACCATTCGTTGACCATTTTTGTCTGTTTCACTCCATATGTTATCTTCTATTTCCATGATTAAATCTCTCTCTCTCTCTCTCTCTCTCTCTCTCTCTCTCTCTCATTTTTACAAAAGGAATATTTTATGGTCCCATCACTCAAAGCGGATGTAAATGTACACCTTACTCACAACTCAGAACACCAGAAGCCTGGCTCAGGTATATAACTTTCTCAATCACGGCAATGGTGAAGTGCTTGAGGACTAAATCAGCTGAATATGTTGTTGAAGTGAAACCAAAAATATGGTGTCTTACAATAATTATGATTAACCATGCATCCTAAATTTTGGGAGTTGATTTACTCTGGCAGACCGGAAGTGAAACAGTGTTTGGACCTCAGCACACATCACCGCCGCCGACGCAGTGTATTCAGATGCATTTTTTTTCAAAGAAACTTATTCATAAGTTCCTCGAAAATAATCAGATTTTAAATGGTACAAACAATTTAGATATTTTTGTGGTCGTATATATTCCTACATGTACGCCAGAGTTCAATATTGCTTGGACACAATTATTTAGAAATATTTCAATTACTTACACAAATGCATATCTTAGAGTTTGATGCCGTTAATTCTGTCTTTGAATATTACACAATATGATTCATATGGGTTTTTTTTTTGGTTTTTTTCTGTCTATACATGTTGCTCGGAATTCTTTTAAAAGCCTAAAAATTCATATTATAGAAGAATGTGCGCTATATTATTTATATACAGCTAATATAAGGAACTACTTGCCAAACAAACAAACATCAAAAGTAGAGTCACACAATGTATGACAACCTCATGGGAACTGTATCATAGAAAAGGATACACCCAAGTATGTTTAATAATTATTTTTCAAATTGAAAATATTGAATTTCGTTAAATAAGTAAACGGATATGAATGCTTAAAACGTTTTGCATGTGTGATATTGTCGCCTCTTAAATTGAAGTCTTGTTTCATATTTATGGGGAGTTTTTTTCACAGTAAAAAATTGTCAATAGCTCTTAATCTAAAATCTTAATCTTAATCTTCAAACTGAGTATTCACATTTTCAAACTTTAATAGCTTAATAAAAGAACGTCGCAGGCGTGCCGCAATTATCCATGCCTTGCCATCTATGCAATATGTTATCTTCAAAAGTTATCTTTATTTAGCATTGAAATTATCAGATGTGAATGAATATTATGTAGATGTTCCGAATTACGAATTCCCGTCGCTTCACGGTGACTTTTCTTGATTTTATCGCATCTGTGACATTACTTTTTGATAAACCCCAGTTTTTTGTAAGCTGTTATACCGGAATCTTTCTTTTAAATCGGTTAAATATTTTTAGTATGTACTTTCTGTTGAATAGCTGGCTTCTGACTACGAGTTCCGCATCCCACAAGTTGGCATGTCCGCAGACCTCACTATTAAGGGGGTGCCAGTTTAGTTATTACTTTTTGGCGCATTACCCTGAACCAAAGTGTAGAGGTAGAAATATCAATTGAAATAAAAGCATACATGTCCCAGTCACTGGTACATATTAAAGTACGTATGTACCAATGTCTTTCTTAAGGTCAGACGCGACCTATCGTCCAAAAAAATCCTATTTCTGCAATGTGAAGATTTCCACAAAGTAATTTCATAATCATATTTTTATACTGTATGTTACATTTTTAATTCAGATATAAAGTGTTCAATCGAAAAAATATAGTATAACTTTATTTATAAGCATTCAAATGCACTTTGAATTACTATATGAAGGAAAATTCTAAATAATCTAGCTCCGAATGGAGCCTTGTATTGTACCCTGAATTTTAGGAATTAACAGTTTTAAATGTTCATAAATAAAGAATAGTATATGAAGGAGAATTTTTATAAAATTGAGGAACGTCTCGTGTGTCCTTGAGAGGTTAGGATTGCTGCATGTGTTTGTATAAAGATTTTGGAAAATATTCATGTTTTATTCCTAAATATAAGGACTTGTTCTTTACTCAGTTATTGTGTATGGCGAAAAATATCATTATAAAACTTTCAAGGTAGATATCATGGGTAACATCAAGTCTTCTTAATATTATTTATGATTTCGCTCTGTGAGCGCTCTATAGTGGTCAGTCTGTAGGCCCGTCTGTCTGTCTGTCTTTCCGTACGGATGTCCGTCCGAGATCTCTTGTCCGGAGCATATTTCTCTCCCATTGGTCAAAATCTGGCTTATAAGTCAAACACAGAATGCCTTTGGGTAAAATGGTGTGCAGTGACCTTAATGTGTCTTAATTTTAGATTAAGATTGATGGGAATGTTTCTCGACTTGTTGCAATGCTGCTGTTGTCAGTCGGTAAATGTCCAAGTAAAAATAAACTGGCGACTTCGAGAGAATAATGACGTATATCTCCGCTAATTTCAGACCCATCAACTTGAAATTCGGCATGAGTGTATCTCAGACATTACTTTTCTGAAAAATACATGCATATTGCGAGTGTTTTAAAAATTAATTGATTTATTACGCTTTTGAAGCGAGCGGGTAGATTTTATCTGGGTCAGAGTTCGACCCCTTTCTTTATTTATGGTTACATTGAAATTAATGTTAAAACGGGCTTGGTCCCTGTGCATGTTTGTTGATAAAAATATGCCTTTTCTAATTCTCCCAGGTAATAATTGTTTAAAGTTTTTAAAATAACCACAATTATTTTGTAAGCATGTATTTTTCGTGTTAATCATAGGAGTTGCTACAACCTAAATTCATTTTTGTAAATGAGGCCACATGCGGGGTTATTGGACATATTTATGTTCATTTTAAAATGAACCGAAATTGGTAAACCATTTATAAATTATCGAGTAAGTGAGGATGTGTTCCGTTTAGAGAGTCCCTTTAACCTGGCGTATAACCGTATGACCGTAGTCGGACGAAGATCTTGTAGTTTTCAGCACGTTTCAATGACTGTCAATCAAAGTCCACGGGGTACAAATAAACGATATAAGATTATTCCGGTATGTACGACCCTTAAATTTCCGGAAGCTCATAATTACGTTAATTAAGTATGTGAAAGGGATTTCAATGTGTTTCAACTATTACAATCAACGTTAATTTTTTTTTTTTTCCTTACGATCCAATAGGTAAATCTGTTATTCACACATACGTTTTCAGCTGTACTGTCTCTTTAAAAATACATGTAGTATATTTTTACATGTACTGTTCAGATACAACATTTCTAATTTTTTCACAGAACTATCTTTTCACAACAGAGACTTCAGTTTACCAAATTTTAAAAACAGACAAACCAGTTCACAAGGCAATTTCAGAAGAAAAAATTAACTAATGTTATTTCATGACCTTTGCCCAAATAAATATGCTTTTCATGTTCCTAGCTAATACCAATATTAATATCAAAACAACAGACAATTATGATTCAGATATTTACCCTGATGTATATACAAAACTAAATAGACTTTTGTTTGTTTGGCGTAGTTGTCATGGCCGTTTAATCAAATGTGCAAAAATTAGATAAGTACATGAATATCAGATAGATATCAGTCAGATATATAGTACATGTACATCAGATAGATTTCATACATGTACATTGAACTCGACATGCGCCGTTCAAACAATATGGCAGCATATATCAAATATATATATGTAATATACAATATTAGAAATACTCTCTTGACCCGAGGAGCCTGGAAAAAACAGTGCCCCACGGAGACAGTATTCTAATCAAAATTATGCACTTTGTTGCCGAGTCCTTGAATACAGATGACCTGCAAAACCATTCCTTGTCCATATTCACTTTCCAGCACATCTTTCTTCTATTCTTCATGGCCATGACGCTGCAAAAGAAAACTCAACCCGAAAAAGCTATTCACAATGTATAATTGTACAAAAACAATACCTATGCAACTATTCACAAGTAGTTTAAATGGAAATTTATAATAATTTATAACCATGCAACCTAATTCTAAATAATGGGTTTGGGTGGGAGGGGATTTTTTGTGACCGACTCAGGGAACAGTTGAATATAAAAGGAAGAGCTTAACGCGCACGCTCCAAGACCAGGAAGTGTGGAGTTATTGCCCTTGAATTAGCATTACTAGAGTTATAGTTCTTGCTCCAAACAATATGCTTAACTGCATGAAATAACAGGGTTTATCCATATTTGATAAACCTAATTATTTCATGACCTTTGCCCAAATAAATATGCTTTTCATGTTCCTAGCTAATACCAATATCAAAACAACAGACAATTATGATTCAGATATTTACCCTGATGTATATACAAAACTAAATAGACTTTTGTTTGTTTGGCGTAGTTGTCATGGCCGTTTAATCAAATGTGCAAAAATTAGATAAGTACATGAATATCAGATAGATATCAGTCAGATATATAGTACATGTACATCAGATAGATTTCATACATGTACATTGAACTCGACATGCGCCGTTCAAACAATATGGCAGCATATATCAAATATATATATGTAATATACAATATTAGAAATACTCTCTTGACCCGAGGAGCCTGGAAAAAACAGTGCCCCACGGAGACAGTATTCTAATCAAAATTATGCCAAATGGATCACGGACACTGTCACGTGAACCATCCGCCAATACCAGGCGGCAATTTTGACAACAATGACACCTGTAGATATGATACATAAGAATGTCTATACTTGGACATTCTAGATTCAGATATATGTATATGATATATAATAAGATAGATAAGTAAACGGACCATGACTTGCCAGAGATATATCAGCTAGTATATTTTAAGGATAGGTGCGAGAGGAAGATGTCACAAACTGCACAATAGCATTTTTCAGGGAATTTATGTATATATTGTTACCCAGATCTGACAAATGCACACCATCTAATCTAAATAATTTCTTTTGAGTTATCTGGATATCTGTATATTTGATAGATGCACCATTAAGCTTTTTCAAGACAAATGTTGCAATGGCACTATTTATTCTACGTCTAGAGTTTTCACCTTCAATAGTTGATAAAGACTGCCTCCAATTACTTCTAGGTAATATATGTGACCATACAATGAGAGTGTTTGGCAAGAGGTCTGCTATTTGAGATAAAGTTAGTTTCATGAATTTTTGAATACCTTTTAAGGTATTTTGAGGGTCCCCAATATTATTACCACCGCAGTGAATAATCAAAATAGTTGGCTGTTTATTAGCTATTAACATACTTGACACAGTTGTATACAAGTACTCCCAAACCATTCCCCTTCTACCATTCCAATTAATGGTAAAGTGGTTTAATCCAAGGTTTAACTGATTTGTGGTCTCTGCATATTTCTGTGCCCAATGAATAATAGATGAGCCAATGATCCAAACTGAATCTGAAATTTATGTATGATTTAACAGCATAAAACTAAAAATACTATTAACATGGTCTTATGTAGGATTTGAAAGCCGATGAACTCCATCTACCCATATGCTTGATTTGTATTTCAGAAACCCCTTTCAAGTACAGGTAAGTTGCACCTCCAATCCTAAATGAGTGCGACTTGAATGAATTTGTAGGTACCTCTAGGAATTTTAAGGATTTATACAGCATGGATGAAAATTGATATTGAGTCAATGGTTTAGTATTGCAGTGGGCAAATAGATGTGTTGCTTGAATGCATTGCCTATGACTTTGAAATTTTTGAAAAATTTGAAACATCAAAAAAGAATCTGGTGTTTTGGGTATTCTAATGGATGAACCGTTACCAAATTGATCTGTTTTGGAGCAACCCACAAAAACTATAAACTCATCCTCCAACATTTGAACATGATTTCTTTCCAACGCCACTAGTTCACTTACTCTCAATAAAGCAAAAAATGCAATGAGAAATGCTGACTGAAATAAATGTGCTTCATACGAAGAAATAGTTAAATGTGGAATGATACTGGTAATTTGTGTTAATAAAGACAATGTAATTGGTTGTCTAATGTCCTGAGTTCTGCATGACCTTTTAAATCCTGCTAACAACTTTTTAACCAAAAAGGATTCTGTAGCATTCTGCCAACCATGTAAATTTACAACAAAACTCAAACCAGCCATATAAGATTTTGCTGTTGAAAATGCAAACCCAGATTCCTTCATATAAGCTATAAACATTACTATATGATCTATAGGTGGTGGCCACAAATGCTCAAAGGAAGCTTGAACTCTGAAATTAAAAAATGCTTGGATGCCTTGTTTGTAAACTTTACTTGAGTTTTTAGATATACTGGCTTCTAACAGCTGATCTATAGTTGATGAATAATCTCCCAAAATGGAGCAGGAATTTGACATGGAAAATTGTCTGCTGTAGGAGCCAACTGTCGGAATCTTGACCACTGAAAGCGAGAAATAGCATCTGCTATATTGTTATTTTTTCCCGGAACATGTATAGCTCTAACCTGGATATTATAACTAAGGGTATACAATACCAACGCTCGAATCAAAACCATGACCCTGTTATTTTTTGAAGACTTTTGATTAATAATATGAACTAATGAGAGATTGTCAATATGTAACAATAACTTTTTTGCATAGAGTTGTTCTGCCCAAATAAAAACTCCCAAAACAATAGGCACAAGTTCAAGAAAAGTAATATCTTTTGTTGTCTCATAAAACCAATGTGAAGGCCAAGCCAAATAACACCACTGACTGCCAAATATGACCCCACACCCTTTTGAACCTGAGCTATCTGTATAAAATTTGAGTGTCTCATCATCTTGCCATGTCAAAGATGGAAAAGGGGTTAATCCATTAAACTTTGTAAGAAATTCTACCCACATTTCTAAATCCAATCTGATTTCTTTTGAAATTCTTATGAAATGGAAAGATTTTTTACCTCCTGCTAAAGCCGCATATACACGACGACAAAATGCTCTTCCTGAGGGCAAAGCTTTAACCACAAATGCTAGTGACCCTGCTAATGACTGTAATTTTTTAACGGTGACCTTTTTACAACTTAAAGCATCATTAATTTTTTCCAAAAGTTCAGTAACTTTATTTTTTGGAACGAAAATAGTTCTTGAAACTGTGTCAATGCCTAATCCTAAGAAACAAATAGATGTACATGGACCTTCTGTTTTTTCTGGAGCTAATGGGATCCCTAAAATTTTTGATAACTTTATCATATGAGCCATTAACATCTCACAATCAGCTGTGTTTGCTCTACCTATAAATAAAAAATCATCTAAATAATGAATGATCCCCCTTGAATTTGACCTTTGCTGCAGCTCCCAGTGAAGGAAGGAAGAGAACATCTCAAATAATGAACATGAAATTGAGCAACCCATTGGCAAGCATTTGTCCACATAATATGAATTTAAAAACTTGAAACCTAGCAAGCAGAAATCTTCAGGACAGACTGGCAACAATCTAAAAGCACTTGAAATGTCCATTTTGGCCATTAATGCACCCTCCCCCATCTCCTGAATCAGTGACAAGGCTTGATCAAATGTAGAGTACGACACTGAGCAATATTGCTGATCAATGTGATCATTGATACTATTACCCACTGGGTGTGATAAATTAGAAATCATACGCCACCCCCCTTGCTTTTTGGGGAGGATACCAATAGGATTACACCGCAAATTTGAAATAGGTGGACAGGGAAAGGGGCCTAAAATTCTACCCAATTTTATTTCTTTATTTATTTTTTCATGTAACTCAACAGCATGTTCCTCTGCAGATATCATGTTTTTAAATTCAACCTTTTTTCTAATGCCTGTATATTGAAGTGAAAACCCATTTTTAAACCCATTTGATAGAACTGTTGCTATTTCTTTGTTTGGGTAATTTACCAGTAAAGAATCGAAGTTAGATGTATTGATTGGAGTGCTGCCAATATCCCATAATTTATGTAACAAGTTACATGTAGGTTTGCCGTCCTGTGGTTTGTTGTCGATTCCTGAAAAATTTGTTGTTGGAATTAAAATTTTCCGAACGAGCAGGTGCATTTTTGGGAATTTGATTAGATTGATTATTTTTGAAGCAGTTAATGGAGGGATGATATGCATTACATGTGATGCACTGATGCAAATACTTGCAATATTGTTTCTGACAAACACCTTCATAATTGTAGGCATAACATTTCAAATACCTACGAGTTGACTGATTTGACAATTGGGTTTTATTAACTGTTTGCATGTAAAACAACCATAGTTCAGCATCAATAGATCCCCAGTTTAAAGAGGAGTCTACAGACTTCTTTAAGCGAAATTGCACATCATAATCCAACCAACCTGAATTGTTACTAGCAGCCCCCCTTTTAATTGTTGACATATACCTCAAGAGTGAAATGGCTTGTAGTGGATGTTTTTCTAAGTATATAGAAGCATATATGAAAAATGCATCCATCCATTGCGAGAAGTTTGTAATTTTTGTTTCTTTATTTTTTGGTTTGACCTGGAAAACACCCCCCTCGAAAACAATTTGATTTTGCATTTCTGTGCAAGGCTCTTGAAGCAACAATTTGTTTAAATGAACAAATTCGCCATTCCAAATTTTATCTTTGAGAGCTTGGGATACATGGGATCCCAGTATAGAAGTAACACTGTTAAATGGGTTTGGCGTGTCAATATTATTTTCCAAATAATTTTCTGTACCTTGATTCATGTTGGTGGGAACATGTGACGACAAGGCACTTGGTGCGTCAGGGGTGGGGTTAACTATGGGCGGCATGTTGTGAGGAATCATCCCAATCATCCCGCTCCGTGACATTCCCTGGCCTGCTTCAGTTGACGACTGTGTCGCTGGTGTCGTCGGAGCCGCAGGTGTTGGAGGAGTCGCTTGTGTCGGAGGAGCATTAATATTGGAGCTGTTTGCAACGGGCTGTCTCACTTGACCTCCTCGACGATTTCCGCGACGACCTCGTGCCAATACACTATTCGAGGCAACTGTATTTGCTCCATTTGGCACGGCTGCGTATGGGCTTCTCGCCTTAGATGCCCTTTGGTTCCTTACTCTCAGCATGATATTGAAATAATATGCCGGTATAAAGTAATAAAACTCGCCGATTAAAACGATAAAACTTGATTATTTCTCTAGTTGAATTTTTGTGACCGACTCAGGGAACAGTTGAATATAAAAGGAAGAGCTTAACGCGCACGCTCCAAGACCAGGAAGTGTGGAGTTATTGCCCTTGAATTAGCATTACTAGAGTTATAGTTCTTGCCCCAAACAATATGCTTAACTGCATGAAATAACAGGGTTTATCCATATTTGATAAACCTAATTATATGCATTTTAAAGAGTGAAGCTCTTAATACATGAGTTTTAAGCTTTTTAATTACTAAAGATGTCATACCAATATTTTCAAAAGGTAAAACACACTTTAACCAAAAAAACTGACTAAGCACCTTAAACAACCGTTAAGGATATTAAGTAAATGGGCAATGACATTGTGGATATGTTTTTTTTTAATTTACGATTGAGACTTGAAAACAATATTAGTAATTAACGATATTTCTACTTGCATGGACAAAAATGGTGTTCATTATGCTTTCATATGAATACTTTTTAGATATGATATTAAGATAGCGTCCAATCTAATTAAAATCAGGACTTTGTTGTTTTTGTAATGGCATATCGGATATGACTAGGTTTGAATAAAATCGAGACGGACCTTGGAGCTACAGGTCTATCCGTATAGAAAACTTGTATTTATTTCGCTCAATAAGTTGCAGGTTTTGAACTTATTAAATAATAATCTACTTAAGGAATTACGGAAGCTTATTGAGGCCAGTTCAGTAAATAAATTAATTTATATTGCGTTAAATCGCAATAGTTATTGCGTTTAAATGCAATCTGTTGCGTTTATTCGCAATAATTATTGCGTTTAAACGCAAAAGAAATTATTCTTTCTGCTAAGCTGGCCTCAATGAGCTTCCGTAAGGAATACATTCTGTGGAAATTTAATGACAAAAAAATCTTGAGAGAATTTAATACCGATTCGTTACTTTACTTGCCTTAGAACTATTTGAACAAGAGATTTGACTTTGTGTTAAACAACATTGTGATGTAGGTCTGTCTATTTCATTGTCAGCCACTCAGCTATGGCTCTCTGAAATTAACAAGATTTTTCTGGCTTTTGAGCTAAGACTACGCAATCGGTGCATATTTTGCTTGAAACCGCGTCATTTCTAACTTGGTTTGACGCAAGAAATAAATAGTTACGTCCTAATAAAAATTCAGGGTCTTGTTAAAATGGTTCTAAACGTTTTTTCAACAGGATATGATTGCCAATATTTGGTACAGAGTTTTGTACCCTTTCAATTGGTAATTTTTCATGGGCAAATTACCCTCGTATTAAAAAAGTTTGACAAATATGACTTTAAAATGCACGTTAGCAGAAATCTATACAATTTTCTTGGTTTTTATTTACATATTAAATGTTAAATCATTTAACTAATGTTTTCATCGAATTAACCCAGGCACGCTTCCTAGAACACTCAGATATTTTGATTAATCTATATGTAAGGATATCTCATTCAGTATTGCTACAAAATCAGCAACACTATCTTTCGTGTTTTATAACACAATGCGACACAGTTATTTTGGAAATTTTTAATTAGATTTTGAGTAAAAACAATTTTTAATTTGGAATGGGTCTTTTTACAAGGCCCGCATGCAAGGGATATTATGCCCTGCCTAAGCACCCAAACCAACCTCGGAAAGTAAAGTTAAATTCATGTCGGAATCAAGGGTCGCCATTTTTACATGTAAACAAACTAACCGCTTTATTATACAGGACTGTTGAAAATGTTTAAAAGATATTCAGAGGCAAGTAAAGAAGTGATATATAAAGTAGAATGTGTTAGGAATTATTATGAAATTTTCACATAGCAACTTTATGTGATTCCTTTATTAAAGATTTAACATGTAGGTCCACGATCTGGTAACCAGAATGTTCTCGTGGAGCTACAGTTGTCTAAATTTGTTTCTATTAGCGTTAACGTCACACGTGCATGCGCGTGGGTATTGTAGAAAGTTTCATTTAGAAAAGACTATAATTATCATTGTCCTTTCCAGTTCTATTATACTTTTTGCAATTGAACAAAAAACCCTTGCAAAATACAAATAGATATGGCACACTGTGGATTACATATTGAATAGTCATTGGGGTGGTTGTAATAACTGACGGAACAGATCATAATTAATAGGTAATTAATTAAATTCTCAAACAATTTGTATCAATATTGATTTTAAAATATCATTTGTTTCAAAACTTTGATCACAAACAAAAACGTCCTCCTCACAATGTTAAGTATTTTAAAGATTGCATATGCATGGACGTAGAATTAACTTACGTAGTGTACAGAGAGAACATGTATAGATCTGTATGTTTAAGTAAGCAGAGACCTTGATATTTAAGCGATAATTAATCGATGACATTGACGTGAATGACAGATAATAATTATTGTATTGCATGGTGTTTAGAACCATTTTAACAAGAGCTTGAACTTTTGGTAGTAGTGTTAAACAACATTGTGACGTAGGCCTGTCTATTTTATTGTTGGCCACACAGCCATGGCTCTTTGAAATCAACAAGATTTGTCTGAGACGACGCAATCAGTGAATATTTTGCTTGAAACCAGCATCATTTGTTTTGACGCAAGAAATAGATAGCTACGCCTTACTGAAAGTCCAAAGTCTTGTTGAAATGGTTGTATTGCTCAAGGATACATGTTGCTCAATATATTAAAGTCAATGGTACGGATTTGCTGTGTGTCTTAAGGTATACGTACATGTACAATGTAGCTTCACTCTTGTACAATTGATACCACGATTAAGGAAATGTATGAATTGGTTAGCTCCTTTTTTACATATAATACCCGGTCATCATGTATAAATAATATTAATCCTTTTGTTTTATTATGGTTACAGTAGTAGTTTGATTTTTTTTAATAGTGTGTCACCTAATGGAGGTAATTTTTCACATGCATTTATTTTTTTTCTGAATGGCCGCAAAATGAATCGTTATCTGCAATTGAACAGAATGCAAGCACGTGCAAATGGATTTTTTAAACAAAAAAGCACACATATTTAGTTATAAAAATTAATGTTCATTTATCTAAGAGCCACAGTAAATGTACATACTTTTAGTAAAAAAAAAATAGCAATGTGTTTTACGCAATGTACACGATGCACACATGACATCATTTATCCAAAATATGTTATGGGGACTGGTTGGTCAACGAATTACCCACCAGGTTAAATCTAAGTTTTTAAAGATATTTTTGGATTTAAACTATAATTTAATCAAGAAAAATCCAAATGTTTTACTTTTGAAAACTGAGTATTTACGTCAACTTTTATGAAGAAGCTCTTTTGTCTCAAGAAGATTAATATAGTCGGCCATTCAGCCCCCTTAATTTGACATGGTTTTAAAATTCTTCTAATAAGGAAAGGGTTGCATATTACACGAACAGTGCACGTTATTCAATTGTTTTTATCTTCCTTCTTCTCTTTGAAGATCCACGAACGTGACATCTCTAGTTCTTCCCAGTGGCAATACGTGGAATCCTTTTGATGGAAGAAAACAGTATTTGGCCAATAATTCCTCCCTTGAAATACGAAACCATCCGAGGCAGCAGATACCAGCTATGTTGGATAAATTTGAATACTTAAATTTGAAATTCTATGCAGATCCTGATCCGGAGAGTAGTCCATTTAAGTTGGCTGGATAGTCGTGTTAATTTTTATTAGACCATATTAATCTCCTTGAGAAGGAGAGCTTTGTATAAAAATATGCAAAGTATTGTTCGGTTTACTAAGATACTCAATTTTAAAATCTAACATATAGGCGTTTTTCTATATTTTATGATAATTTATGAGTAAAAGATTCATATTTAATAGTTATCTAAAATTTTAAGGTAGATATGTTGGTGATGGTTGGCCGCCTAGCCTCCTTAAGGATATTAGATTGGTTTATCGTTGTTATGTCATGCCAACTTAGGTGAAATATGTCACCACTCACCAATAAATTAATAAAGTGTATTATATGATTATTAAATCATTAATCATTTTTAAAATGTTGTTCATGTGTTAATGCTTCCAAAGGCACCTCTTCCAGTATAACATTCCCCTCGAAAATGTATATGCCCACTGTAAATACCCAAACAGTAAATCGCAACTAAACTATTTTAAATTCTTGTGGTTAAAAAGATTTCAAGTATTATAAGGGCCCAGCTCTACGGGTGTCCTGTAGTGATCAGTCTGTCCGTCCGTCTGTCCTTCCGTCCATCCATCCTTCCGTCTGTCCGTCCGTCCGAGATCTCTTGTACGGAGCATATCTTATCTCCCCTTGGACCAATCTGACTCATACTTCACCCACAGAGTGATGTGCAGTGACCTTGAATGAAGTTTGTAGGTCAAGGTCATATCGGACCTCGAATTTTTTTTTCAAGATATACAAGTATACTCTCCACTTAGCCTGATTTGGCTCCTACTTCACATTAACATAGTAATTGTGTGCAGTGACTTTGAACCAAGTCAATGTGAAGGTCATATCAGATCACTTTATAATCAGTTTGAGACCGTAGATTATTTCCCATTTGCTTCATCTTGCATAAGGTTGAACAAAAATGCCTGTATTTAATGGGTAATGAGATTGAATGAAAAGTTTTATGCCAGCTGGACAATTATAGAACAATGTCAAAGCAAAATTCTCTGAAATCCTTTTCATCCTATTGTCCATTATTTAATCGGGGCCCTTTACGATGGTCGCCATCTCAATTTCTAGGTTTTTTATTTACCTTCAACCAATAGTTTTAACCCACATAATTGATTAAATTTTCTTAAACCTTTAACCCTGGGAATTGGTTTTCTACAAAACCATTCGCACATATTAAAGATGGATCTTTTTTTTTAGTTTTAATCCTAGTAAATATAATAAATCCTTGTTGATTACTTTTACTCTTTCGGTTCTGTTTTATGAAAAGTCCCTAACCCCCCCCCCCCCCCCCCCCTTCAACACCCCCCCCCCCCTCCTTTTGAAAAAAAGGAAAGGAAAATTAACCCGAAAAATCCGGTTTAACTACTAAGTACAAACGCTAGACCTACATTTTATGCGCCTACCATTTGTGCAAATAATATAATCCGGATTTTATCATCAAAATCATGTGAATTGGTATCAGCTGTGAGACTGGATAATACATACATATAATTAACCTAATTGTAGTATTTTTATGTGAGTCTGGTGAAATATAATGATTGTTAATTCATTTTCACGCATAAAAAAAAATGAAAACAAAATATAGCCGTTCTCGCGTACAATACGTACCGAATTCTTCAAAAATGTTTTTTTTCAAAATGTATTCAGCCATCAAATGGCCTTTAATTTGTACAGATAATATTGCAGTCTTCTCTCGATTTTAAATGTTTCTTTCTTATTTTTCTAGTTTTATCTAAATTGATAACTACATGTATCTAAAATGACACCCCCCCCCCCCAAAAAAAAAATAAATAAATAAAAATCAGGGTCATTTCTCACAAAATCAGTTTTTCAAAAAAAAAATACTAATCTTCTTAGCCAAGGTGAATAATATGATGAATTTTAAAATCGGACATCTAACAGTAGACTTATGCAGTTAAATTTTGATACCATCAGTGGGGTCGTATAATAATAACAAGAGATGAATTTATTATGAGGTTTTTTTATTTTGTTGTTACTGAAATGAGAAATTTTACTGAGTCGTTTTATTATTTATGTTTGATATCAAATAGGATCTCCAGGGGTTAAACGCTATCTAATCTTATAATCGATCTTTATTTTTCTGTCATGTGTTTTTATATGATTTTCAAGAGATATGGGTCATAAATATTGGTCGTTTTATTGTCTGTTTTATCGATGATAAAAAATATTATCAATTAGCTTGAAAATACCAGCGCATATGTTATTCAGATCAAATATTTATAAACTCGGTGAAATGTTTCTGCATGTTAGTCTAATGATTGTAATTACAATATTCAGTCACAATTCCAAGGGCTTTTTTAATATATTTAAAAATACTACGTTGCTTTTATAGTATCTCGCTGTGAAATTGTATCACCCCCACACCCCCCACCCCCGCCCAATTCCAATTCTCTTTTTATAACAACCTCCCAAGATACATGCACACATTTCATAATAGTAGAGGGGGGGTCGGGGGGGGGGGGGTCCTAACCCCTCCTAACTTGAGAATCAAGTTTCTGAAATTTACATTGTAAAATTACCAAATTTTTTGACTTGGACCCCCCCAGACCTCCTTGAAAACCTTGTGAATACATACATGTATCCCCAGGACCCCACCCCCTGGAAAAAAAATTGGATCCGCGCACGCATTGCATACATATTACAAAGAGTTAATCATTCACTAGATCAATGGAAAAATATTTTCTCCGCCACAATTAAAGATTGATTATACATAGAGGTTCCAATGATTCATCTAATATGGTAGTCGAATGTTTACGTCTAAAACGAATCAGAGATAACAAGAATTTTAAATAGTAACAAAGCCAACGAGGCGAGTAATAGATAGATGTGTTTTTTTTAAGTTTTTTTTTAATTAGGTTAACTATTAATTAACTATTATCAGTGTACAAGTAAAAGTTGTGAGTCTCTGATGATAAGGACCTAATTTCTGACAAAATCAATATTTGTATCTTGTTTGGACATAGATAATTGTTGTTGTAGTATTCATGAAACGATCGTGCACGTGGCAACAAACCGGGGGGGGGGGATCTATTTTTGTTGATTTATTTCAATTTATTTGTTGAATTCAAATATTTATGGATTTTTTGGTTTGAACATATTTTCTTGTGTATACATTGTATACATGTCCATTATACAGTGGGTTTGAATATATATATATATATATATATATATATATATATATATATATATATATATATATATATATATATATATATATATATATATATATATATATATATATATATATATAAGTTCTATTAATAGGTTTCTTTGTTGATTTTTATCCACCATACTATATTATACATAATTCCTAATGACAGTCGGTATAAAAAATGTTTCTGGCCTGGAATTTCGAATCCTTGAAGCTGTTATTTCTCACTAAATCCACGAAATTCGATGCCTGCGACCAATATTGAAAATACTTACAGTTAACACAAAGTCATTAGGTTGTACACGTACATGTATGTGAGATTTAGAAGGGGGGGGGGGGGCAATGGAGAGGATAATTGAGAATATACTCGTATATCTATGAGCAGATAAAGCCAATAAAATAATTTCTTAATTTTTGATTTAATATACATTGGGCAGTATATTGAATTCCTTTTACTTTAACTGGTACACCGAAAGAAGTAAACATATATAGGCTCATGCGCAGATAAGTTTTCATTTTCCCTAGGGAGGTGGGTGAGATCGAGAGATGATTCTGTTTGTATTTGCCGGGGGGGGGGGAGGTGGGGTGTGTCCAATACATATTTTCGCTTAAATAACGCAGGTATGTAAATTAATAAAGTATGAAACCCTTACCACCACCACCACCACCCTCTAGATCCGCGCATTATGTTTAATATTAACATGTGGTTGTTTGTTCTTTATTTTTTTTATTTTTTTATTAAAATGTATTTTTCTACAAGTTACATGTATTTACTTTGCACATAAACTCTATGTAAACTCAACTACCGGTATATGGTTTTATAATGTGCACTCCCCCCCCCCCCCCCCAAGAAACTTAAACTTATTAAAATCATATCGTAAAATTAACGAAAATAGGCATTGTTCCTCGACCCCCCCCCCCAACCCCCACCCCCACCCCACCCCCACCCCACCCCCGTCTGACATCAATTTTTTTTTGTTGCGAATTTTTATACACCGAATAAAACAAGTTCGCACACTTTTATTTGATACACGTGTTGCATAGTAGTTGAGGCCAGTACGGATTATTTTCTCCACCGTTCCCACTGTTCCCAAATTAACATCAATAGTGTAGGCAAGTCCGTCTATACTACCACTCGATAAGCGAGGAGAAATCGAAAAAAAGAAGGAGAGATAAACATGAATTTTTACTTCAGCGTTTATATTTGATAAAGTAATTTATCCATCTCCTGGTGTGTGTTTTTCCCCGTTGTTTTGGGGTTTTTTTTTAACATGAGTTAAGGGTTCAGAATATAATACACGAAATACTACTATGTAGACTCCTACATTTAATGGTTATGTAGGATATTTGCGCCACAATGTCAATGTGTTATTTGAAGCTCGCTTTTAGAGAGAGAGAGAGAGAGAGAGAGAGAGAGAGAGAGAGAGAGAGAGAGAGAGAGAGAGAGAGAGAGAGAGAGAGAGAGAGAGAGAGAGAGAGAGAGAGAGAGAGAGAGAGAGAGAGAGAGAGAGAGAGAGAATTAAAATATGCTTTTGGAAAATCTTAAAAATTGGCATCTGAGTCAAATTAAATTTGCTATTCAAATGCACCCCGATTCTTTATTTTCATACATAGATTTAGCGCCTATCAAATTTCTTGGAAATCAGCAGCTTTAGCCTTGAAGTAATCGTATCGTGTCTTAACGAAGAAAGAATCTACCGCCCAAGATACCTTTTTTTACTCATACCACTTTGACAACAGTACGATTTCATTAGCATGTTAATGCTAAATATTCGTTAACGTAAAGTTTTCTGAATACAAAAAACAAATCTTGATATTTGATAAACATTGCATGTAAATTGGTTGCTGTTTGCTTGAGTTTTTACGAAAAAAAAAGTTTTCGTCAAGGGAATTATTTAGACTAAGTCTGAACTTTTAAACTCTATAAAGCTGAGCAGCAGTGATTTAAAAAGCAGACAATTCGTAACGATATTGATTATGTCAGATATTGCTTTCATAAATACAAGAAATAACATTCCGTTAGGAAATTAAGAGGATTTTCTAAACGCAACATATGGGGCATATTTCTTAAGACAGACTGAAGTACATGTATACACACAATACACTGTGATCAATTCTAAGAATATCGAGACATGAAAAAGGGTCAAATTTTATATCTTGTTCATTCATATTGATGACCTGCAGTTGACGACAATCGATATAGGTGTGTTTAATTTGAGATATGTCGCATGGGTTCCGAATTCTATAAGCAGAAATTCAGCAATATACATTGTGTGTTCTTTTAATGTTTTATAAACGAGAATCGCACATGTGACAAATTTCTGTTATAGACCTTTTAAACGCAGGAGAGATTTGAACGCGAAGCATTAGTTGTGGTGTCAGCGAAGGGAGGGGAAGGGGAACCAACAAAAAAAAAGAAGATATTACGACATCAGAAGTTTATTTATTTATGCAGCGGTGCTCTTCCTTATATGACGCTGTTTTTCGACAGCGGTAGTGTATTAACAGCTGTCTTTTTTTTAATGTACTCTGGGGAATATCATATCTGATCATCAAAAACTAGTTTTGAGGAATTTTTTCTGCCTTTTTCCGCTGGACCGATTTCACACGTGGATATTCGACCGAGGTCTCCAGAAGAATGAACTTGCAGACGTGTGTCAGCCTGGGACTTAACTTCACAGGCATTTCACCGGGTGAGTCTTCTTAAATCGATTAATTGATTGCTCCGATCATCAATTTTTGTTTTATTTCTGGCAATCTAGTTCTCACTCTTTATTTTTATTTTGTTGGCAACCTTTCCTTCTTGCATGATTTCAGCAAAGTTCAATAGTCATCCTTTCTTGTATTGCAGAGGATAATCTTGAAAATCAGTATCTCGTACAATAAGCTTGCATCAATTGCAAGATATAAAAATAAACTTTAATGTATATGACTGATGGTTTGAATAAAAGAATGCAGCTAAATAAATGTAATTATCAAAAACTCTTTAAGAAAAAAATATTCATTTACAACCATTAACCCAGATTAGCACAGAAGATATTACATACTAGTAATGGAGTATAAACCAAAAGCTAATAATTGTTTCAAGAGAATGGGGTTTTGTTGTATATTCATATTGAAGTCCCTTTATGCTCGAGCCAAAAAAATTCTTTTGGATTTCTAATGAACACAATAAATAGCAATGGTTTATGAAGCAAATTTTAGCAGCAGTTGAGGATCGTTATGAATTTGACAATGATGAACGGCCTTTCCTTTGCATTTTATCATTTCAAATGCATAAGCGGAGCTCTATAATCGATTCATAAGCCTACTGTACATGATTAATTAACCTAATGCAAACTTACATTTTTGTTTTAAAGCCAAACATGTGTGGTATTTATAATGCATGATACATTTTTCCGCTAATGTGTTGAAATGGTGGTCATATATATTATTAAACAAATATATGTTTATATGTACATGTATATTCATCGTGTGTATTGTGTATTCACACATTAAGTAGTCTATATCCGGTCGGTTAAACAAGAAGTTACAAACAGACAAAATTCGTTGTGATATATCTTTGTTTGAGGGGGCTATAGATTCTCAACAAAAAATTCATCAGATCAACCCTAGAAATAAGAATATGAATTTTGTCATTAACTTAATAATTGAATAAAGAATATAATCTAAATATCTTAGATTTGAAAATTTAATATTTTTCGCATATGCATATAATTTTATACATAGCTCTTTTTATTAAGGAGATATTTATGGTCTAACAACTGCCATGACCTTCCAGTCTCCTTAAATATAAGAAACACGAGATCGCCATGTACATATGCCTGTAGCTAATTGGGTCTGTATATCGATTTCTTTTAACGATTGAGTTGAATGATTATCATTCCTGATTGATGGTTTGATCTGTCCAGGAACTCTTTGATCTTTTAAACATTGCGATTGCACTGCGATCAATCGCTTCTATCAACTTACAATGTACATAAGCATAGTCTAAACATGAAGATGCAAACACAATCTGCCATTTGCAGCATCGTCATATACATTTTTTAGACAACGCATTTGCAAAATAAATTGTATACATATACTTTGCACTTGACAATGAATGAAATTGACCAGATATGCAGGGATATGCACAATCTATAATTTTGTTATACTTTCATGTTAAATACTGAAATCTGATTGGTTAAGACGCAGTTAATAATATTTACTATTACCCTCAGCGTTAGCAACGCACTTGGCAACGGGTAACATTAAAAAATGTTACATACGCGAAAATTATGCGCGTACGGTTCGCTGTAGAATTCACGTTATTCCTATATAAAAGCAGTAAAATTTTCTTAAAATTTTTAAAAAAGACATTCAGTATAACAAAATAAATAGTGCCTGTTTGGGAGGATAACAGTTGAAATTGACACCCCTCGAAAACCATTGTCAACCTCCGCTTCGCGTCGGTTGACAATGGTTTTCTCGGGGTGTCAATTTCAACTGTTACCCTCCCAAACAGGCACTATTTATATAATAGCGCCATATAATATTGCATTAAGATATTTATCTGCCCGAATTAACATATTCACAATTTCTTTCACAAATGATACCATTTGACAACCTAATTTCTTTTCAGAATTTTTTTTTTTAACATGCATATGCCTTCTCAGATCCTAAGAAGCATCACGTCACTTTAACACGATTTTATCAACCTACACGTAAGCACATGGATATACAAACAAACAGATTCAGTCTTTAAAAAAACCCAACATTTTGTTTTCATTTCGAATTTGGGCTCGCCAGTGACGATTCCATACTCCTCAAAACAAACAGACTATAGCTGTCTTTGTCTTATTTTTATTTATTTTTTTTAGTATTAAAAGAAAATCTTTAGACATTGAGCTAGTATTAATTTTATAACCTTGACTTGTTATTAAGAGCTTATTTCCAATTATTTCTCCATTGTCAAAGAAGTTCGAAATGAACTTGAAAATGGCGTCAATCTAAGTATCATACTATTATTATTTGGAAAAAGCTTGTGCTAATGATGCTTCTTTTTTGTAATGGTTGGTAACTGCTTTTTCCTGTTACTCAAGCTAAGCATTTTTTTAATCTCCTACATGTATACCTTTAAAGTTTGCATCGATGTCAATCCGAGAGATGACAGACCTGGAATAAACAGAACATTACGCAATCGTTTACCATGATTCTTTAATTCATAATACATTATCCACAATTTAACTATTTAATGGTTTAGAGATAAGGCCTAACGGAACAATATGACCTCTATTAAACAAGGATATAATTGATTCCTCGAATTAAAAAAAAATGAACAAACAACATTGATATCTTTTCACAATTTACCATTTACATTTATACGATAAGATTTATTGGCGGCAATATACAGGGTACTTATTTGTTGAATTTGGTTTTCAAACTATAAACATACATCTTATATTAGGCATGACATGTATGATTCCGTATTCCGAAATCGCAATTTGGGTGTTTTGATATGGTCACTACTATTACCCCCCTCTCTCTCTCTCTCTCTCTCTCTCTCTCTCTCTCTCTCTCATTATTTTGTAAAAGATATTATGGTCATAACATGTATACACATTATTTCTGATGCATTATAAGACAGCCGTATTACTTCCGGTTCTAAGTTTACGTCAACAACTCTACATGTTCATTGGTATTTCAGCAATTCAAAACCCCATTTACATCTGCCAATTATTACAGGTCGACGTCTCCACCTTGAAATAAAAATCAACTTCAATAAGAGGTTTAAACTCCCCAACACCCAAATCCAGATTGAGACTTTGATATTGTATCGACTTTTAAAATTCAAAACTAAGATCCCCGTTTGTTTTTCCGCTTAATTCCTAACAAACATATACCGAATTCAATCAAGGTTGAACTTCTCTTTACTTTCTTGTATTGAAGAGAATCTAAAATGTTTATTTGCCGTATTATCAAAGAAAAAAGAAAGCGAAAACGACACACGTACATGTGTACCCAAGTCGCATGAATCTGGCCTCAATTTTTATTATAAGGTCATTGAAAAAAAGGTTTGGTCTAAGGAAGGTGGGTGGTGAACAAATTAACCATTAGACCCTTGAATTCTTAGACATGATTTGTTAAGCTATAATCCGGCATTTAGTAAAGAGGAAATCTACATATTTTAGCTTTGAATTTTTTTAAATATTTTTCTCTATCTTTGTACAATCGCAACTTCTCGGGTTTTTTCCGAGCTTGGCGGAAAGGCCCGAGAAGTTGCGATTGATCTTTATACAGAGTTCTTCTTCTTAAGGAGATAAATATAGACTAAAATGGCCATGACGATCCAGCCAGCTTAAATATCCTTATCTGGAAATGTCATGTAATTGTACATTGTACAGTCTACGGTTGTTGTATTTACGTGTATATTCCGGGGCCTGGCTGTCCGGCTGCACGTCAGCACGTTCTGTATTGTATTATGCGCAACATGAGATGAGTTGCCAACAAAAGTGGGTCACGATAACCTAGATATGAATTCAAAAGGTTTTTGATTGGCGGAATCACCTTATACTCAATCATAGTTTACACTATAGCCATGTTAAACTCGATCATCACATTCGTTATCACATGACATGATGCATCATACAAGGGGGAAAGTGTTTCACAATCTGAAAGTGGGTCATGGTGGCCTCATTTTAGAGTAAAGTAGGGCAACAGATACATGTATGCAACAGATATAACAATATAGGTAAACGAAGGGCAAGCATTATGATAATACATGTAATACTTTAATAGAATTATGATAATGGAATGAAATGTGTTACAACCATAAAAGAGGTTATGATTAATGATTGACTCAGCTTAAATGTGTAACAGTCTTAAAACAGGTTATAATGTCTTCACTTTATTAAATGCGTTACAACCTTTAAGTATGAGTAATTAATGTTCTCACACTTTATATTAATTGTCTTAGAACCTGAAAACGGGTTATACATGTACATGTGTTACAACCTTCACATAAATTATAGTGTCCTCAATTTAAATGTGTTACAACCTTAAAATAGATTATAGTATCCTCAATTTAAATGTGTTACAACCTTAAAATAGATTGTAGTGTCCTCAATTTAAATGTGTTACAACCTTAAAATAGATTATAGTGTCCTCATTTTAAATGTGTTACAACTTTAAAATAGATTATAGTGTCCTCATTTTAAATGTGTTACAACCTTAAAATAGATTATAGTGTCCTCATTTTAAATGTGTTACAACCTTAATGCTTCAACCAGGTATTCATATCATTTCATTAGTGATGATTTAGACAATACATGAAGTAGTAATTTATAAAATGATAAAACAGAATACATTAAATTCAATCCTTTCGTTTTTTATCCCATTATTTGTATAAGTGCTAGCATAATACATGATATGAATAAGACTTAAATATGCTTCTCCATGTCGAAAAGAAAGTGACTGATAAAATATTCATAACATCGAGAGGAAATAAACCCAGTGTTATCACAGCGGTTAAAGGTAAAACACAACAGGTGACGCGATCAATGGATAGGGACGGAACAGCTGATTACTGAGTGGCGACAGATGGCATCGGGAGAGAGAGAGAGAGAGAGAGAGAGAGAGAGAGAGAGAGAGAGAGAGAGAGAGAGAGAGAGCACGAAAGAAGAACGTGGGAGAGAGAAACATGAAAAAAGAACGAGAGAGAGAGAGAGATAGAGATTAAATAGAACTATTTTAAAAAGAGCTTGGACTTTGGGTAGTCAAACAGCAATGTGAAGTAGGCCTTTTACGTACATTGTATTTGTGTTTTAACATTATGTAGTTGTAACATACTAAAGCTTTCTGTGATCATAGTCGATGAATTTGAAGTGAATTGTCTGTGTGCAAATTACTGCGACACATGATGCATCCAAACCTGTTCACAGATCCAATTAAAAAATGCATATTTACTTGAATTCAGTTTTGTAAACAAATGTACGCAGGGTACAAGTAACATAACACTTGTCACGAAATCAATTAGTTATTAAACAAAACACGTTAAAACAACATGTTGACGTTGATGTGGTGATATCTACTGCGCACTGTTAAATGAAAAATACACTATTGATATAACTTTAGATCCTTGATTAAGTTCAATTATTAGTCCTTGTATTTGTGTTGTCAATCATTAACATTCAATGCCGAAATAAAATGAAATCGTGATGTATAAAAATTGAATATATATTTTTTAATTACTAGCATTTTGTAATGGGAAATATATCACTAAAACTTTTAAGGAAGCGGGATGGTTAACAAATGAACAAATCCACTTTAAATTTTAAGATCTAATTTTTTAAGCTACAAACTATCATATTGTGAAGAAAATTCGATTCAATTTAGCTTTAGACAGAGCTCTTCTTCTCAAGGAGATAAAAACAGTCTTAAAATGACCACGACTATCGAGCCTTCTTAAGGGGAAAACACACAACAAGCAAAATGTTGCATTGACGCATACCTAGCCCCCACCCCTACTCACAACCCGCCCTACGCACACATCATTATCAAGTCTATATATCTTGGATAAGTAATTCAATTTCAAACGACATGTTGTTTTCGAGGCTTTTTTTAAAATAATTTCCGTGGTGTCATTATTGTAGTATGATTTTACGTGCATGCTAGCAATCTGATGGCGATAACTCCTCTCCTTTGACAGTTTAATGTTTTATCCCTCGGTAATCTATGAACATGTCGGTAGTGAAAAAATCTAAAACGTCCATTTTATTAAGATTTTCCGGAAATGACAGATTTTTTTTGGGGGGGGGGGGGGGAGGTGTAATATTGTCCGCATATTTTACGATTCCAGTTGATATACTACGCGTAGAACCAAATTTAAATTGACATGATGTCGAAATGAAGGGAACAGTCTTGTTAATTTGTGTTGGACTCGGGGTCCTTTGACCTGGATAACAATACGTTATTCGGGCTTAACGATCAATGCAACAAACGCAAATGCCCTCGTCGAGTCTCCGTTTTTGATTGTTGAACCGGAAGGATAGAAATCGTTAAGTGGAATTAATGCTCTTCAACGAATATATCATTCCGTTCTTTAAGAAGAGGCTGGAATTTATTCCATTCCATCAGTGAAGTGGGATCTTTGCGCCTTTACTCGTTTGTTTGCTTTGGCGATTCGGTTCTCTCGGGGTTTTTTTTAACCTTTATCTTCATGTAACAAATATAAAATTAATGATTAATAATTGTTAACTTATGGGAGATAAAAGAACCATCAAACATCATTGACAGCTTTTCTGGTGATCACACAGCTGTTGCTGGGTATCAGTGCATTTGGTCGTCTGCCGACACCTTACGTGTTGACTTACAACATCACTTCCATTAAAGCGTTCCTACGAAGCGGATCTATCAGTCAATGATTTTTCTTTTGTTTTTACATGAGGAATTTAACCCGAGATCAGCAATCTCTGAATTCTCGTCATTTTTGGGGTCTAATATAGACTCAGAAGTCCTTCACAGCTCGTGACGAGCGAGATTATGAATATGCAAATACCCATGAAACGCCGTTTCATTTGCATATTTTTAATTACCATTATTCTGATAATAATTGGTGAAACCGACTGTAAAGAAGAAAAAGAGAGGCTTTCAGAAAACTCTCCCAGATTTTCACAGACATTAAAGAGTCGACCTACGGTTGCTGGTGGAACTATCTTTCCGGATCAAAGTGTTACGATCAAAGACGAAGAAAAAAGTGCGCCTCTGCGCACTCCAAGATTTACCCGACCCCTGGATTTCGATACACTGAACTTGACAAATGATGGCGGGATAGGATTAGGATTGCTAGCAATGTATAACCTGACGGACTATCCGTTTCTGTGTTTAAACACTTCTAGAACACCAAAAGGTAGGCTTTCTAATTTTTCCTCGGTAATTCACTTATTTAAAAATCGCTCGTGTTTGCTGTGTAACTAAAATCTAGAATAAACTTTTTTTTTATTCAGAAATAAAGTTCGTCAAACTTTTATTTGAAATTACGCTAGTTAGAAATTTTTTCGGGGAAATGTGTCATCTGCAAAGTTTATTAATTTGTTATCCAAGGAATTTTATACCTTTTCCCTCTATGTACATGCGCGTAAGAAGATTTACTATGTAGCAATACATATAGACCAGCTGTTATAACGTGCATCGACTGTTGTCAAAAGTAAACACAAGGCTCATATCTCTCTGCGCTTCTCTGTATGTATGCGATATCACGCGATGCTCTTCCGATATTCAAGGAATTAACTTTTTTACTTCGAAACAGATCACCCGAGATACTTATAGATGACTATTATAATAATAATATTTCTGTATAAAAGAACGACAGACCGAGAATTCGACGCAGCCACTTGGTAAATGAAAAAGGGATTTTTGTGCATTTTGTATTCAATCGTACAATTGTTTTCTCTAAACTACATATTTTTTTTTTCAAAAAAAAAAGGTAAATGTGGTTTTACTTTCTAGTTATATTTTTATAAATCAATAATTATCACTTATGTTTGCGAACTCCGTACATATATAATCGGTGGTATTAAATATGATGCAATAATTTGTTGCCAAAATGAAAAACATTCCCCGGCTGACGGATTGGAATATAAGATAATGGCTCAATGACAGACGAGTGAAATCTGTCAGGATCAGGCGTTGCTCTGCAACATACAGAGAGAAATGACAGTTCCAGATTCGATTATTCAATCAATCCGGAAAACTGGATTTCACCCAAATGTTCTAGATTCTTATTTGACCTTTTAATATCGGGGATACATGTAAATACATATATTTACATTCTACTGTGTTTTTCCATAAAAATTCAGTGATGTTTAAATGCCTCTAAATGCAACACCTATTCACTGCGTATGAATTTACGAGTAATTTAAATAAGTAGTTCTCAAACAGTGATTTCTATGCTATCAGTTAAAAATGTATTTCATGAATGTTGTCAAAACACCATGTTTTATAATTATTCAACAAATAAGTTGACTTTATTGTTAAAAGCAACATTTCAAGAGTTATTTATCATGGATTATATTTTCATGCTCGTCGATCTTATCTCAACAGGCTATGTGAAATTCAGTTTAAACCGGTTTTACAAAACAGCTGTTCTTGCTGTTACTTATTCACTCCCTCCGTGATCTGCACTTTATATCGATTTATTTAAGTAAACAATTGATTTCCTCAGTAAGGGAATGTAAATATAAGCATTAAATGATTTATTTTTGACGTCGTCGTGTCAATAACTGCCGTCAGGTGAGCAGACAAATTATCATAACGCGCTAACGCGCGTTATTCAATTTGTCTGCTCACCTGACGGCAGTTATTGACACGACGACGTCAAAAATAAGTCATTCAATGCTATAATATAAGAGTCTACAGTATTACATAATCAAAGAACTACTTGCATACAAAATGTTAATCCTTAATGTAGACTTTTTAAAGCTTAATCCATTAATGAATTGCAATTATCGTTTAATAATTTGATCGCATTTATGAAGTTTATCGTTTATCTTTGCGTAATATCAATAATATCAATAACCGATCTCAGATTTCTTTCATAAATTTAAGCCCGAAAGAAAAAGGCACATATCGCTTAAAAGTATTAATAATTACGTCATGAACATTTCAAAGCCGTCAATGATAGAAATGATTTTTTTTTGGTCTTAATTTCAGTGTCTTCAGATATCATATATCTGGACATAATATCTAAATCTGTGACCGATCTCGATTTTTTTATATGAAAAACCTTGGGGAAAAAAAACAAAATCAATTGAGCGTTTAAATCAAAAGAAGCATAAAATATCAAAGCTGTCAATGTTAAAAAAATATTTTTTTTTTTTTTCGGGGAGAAGGATAAGGTCCACAAGTATTTGTATGTCAAGGTCGACAAAAGTACAAAGTTCACTCAGATATAAGATAGATTATGAAGGCCTTGGAATTAATGAGCACCTTTGTATAAAGTGGCTTTACTTAGATTCCTCTTTCATCGGCACCATATCTATCTTCGTGAAATATTTATAACTTCAATGATTTTGCTACATCAACGACGCTTTTTAAAATTAATAAAACAAGACGTGTTTTTGCATGATATTGAGTGTGTTCTCTCTTTCTCGTTCCCTCTCTCTCTGAGAGAGAGAGAGAGAGAGAGAGAGAGAGAGAGAGAGAGAGAGAGAGAGAGAGAGAGAGAGAGAGAGAGAGGGGGGGGGATATTATACGAATCATAACCAATGTCGGTCAACTTTTTTATGAATGAGAGAGTGATATTGTATGTAAACTTAAACATTGTCATTTAAAGCTTTAAATTTTAGAATTTATATATCCGTGCGAGATTCCAGGCGAGCGTTTATCAAAACCATATTCATCTCAAATACGATTTTATCTCGTCAACAACTACATGATTGTATTCATAACATTTTCATTTACTCACACACTGTGCTGGCAAAAAAATGAAAATAAGCATTGTTATCAGCTAACAATATCATGAACACATTAATAGGTACATGTAATTTGATTTATTTTAACCAAAATCCAACATAGCTTGTTTCGGGTTCGGTTGTAAAATTCTAAATGGATCTCTCAATGAAACGTACATGTAATGATGAATATATATATATATATATATATATTTGCATGTTAAAAAATTAATGTAATAGCTACATAGTACATGTAACAAAAGAATTTTTCTGTATATAATAGGATCTATCAATTGTGTTAATAGGTCACCTCATTTACACGGGCAAGTTTCTCATCATTACCGCCAAAGTGTACCAGCTTGTACATAGATACATGTATACAGGATGCAGAGAATCATGTACAGAGAAGCGCCCCCACGCGATCAAACGCTGCCTTGTCTTTAATGTCGATTGAATTAGTAACATACTTTCTATATGAGAATAGCTTATTTACACCAAGGTGTTACCTTTATCAATTATGACCATTAACTTTGATGTTTTAACTCTGTTGTTTGGTACCCAAGATTCATTAATGTGCCAGTCTGTATCATGTCGAAGTCACCAGTTTTACATTTGAAGCGTTAGTTGAAGCGTTGCTAATGTATGTTATATGGGTAGTTAAATATAGTCCATTAAAAATCATCTTTGAAATAACCACTAAATTGACAAAAGCTTATGAATATTTTAAGCACAATGAAATCAGCTTTCATTCTGTTGATTAAATTTAAGATATTAATGTAAATATATCGGTGAAAAATCCCCTCCCCCAACAAAAAACAAAAAATAAAGCTTAGTACTTAGATTGAACGAAGGAAAGCGACATTTTTTCCTGAACTCGACTTATTAAATGCAGTTCTTTCTGAACGAGTATATCCCTCCGGATGGTAAAAAAAACACATCAGATCTAGATCTACCTTAAATTCTGAAATATAATTGTTAGTTACTAGTATTAACAATTAATTGCTAAAAAAAAAAGAGGAAAAACAAATACAGTAAAACACGGATATGGCGAACACACTTATAACGAAATGACGCTTATAGCGAAGTGATTTTTATTTCCCGCGAATTTATAACCTGTTGCAGACTCAACGGATATAACGAATTTAGCTTATCGCCAAGCAAATTTGGCCCGTCCCTGGCATTTCGTTATAAACGTGTTTCACAATATATCTTTTTGTAACTTTTATTTTCCTCAATCAAACGCTCTACTTCTTCAGCAGATTATATTCAATTTGTCTAAAAAATGGTTACTGCCGTCCACCTTTCTTAACCACGTACAAATACTTACCTGTATGTACGCCAAGGCTGACGGAATTAAAGCGAAAATGTTTCGCATATAATTCGCGAAATGTACTATTACGGATAAAGAAAAATATCGCAAATGAGATGATCGGGTTTTTTTTTGTCCATGTGCTGTGAAAAGGATACAGAATATTACCGCAGTAATGGAGAGATGCTCTCGGAAAATAATCGTCGCTGATTATTTCGTTATTTGGTATTATACATGTATTTGTGAAATAATACACCAGCTTACCGCTTATAG
The DNA here is from genome assembly GCF_963853765.1 of Magallana gigas. Classification (NCBI taxonomy): domain Eukaryota; kingdom Metazoa; phylum Mollusca; class Bivalvia; order Ostreida; family Ostreidae; genus Magallana; species Magallana gigas. The sequence goes on from NC_088862.1 coordinate 26,485,410, forward strand.
AATAATTATTACAAACTTGTATGATTTGTTTTTTTTTAATCAGAGCTATTAGGTGCACGATATGAGCTTATACAAAATAGGGTTGACCGATAACCCCCAAGGGGCACCGGATGATTATGCACTTATGATAGAATCTGTGTGTGTATGATATTGACTAGCTCCAGAACTGTGACCCTTAGGGAAGAAAGGCAGATTAACAAGAACGCGGATATCTAGAGTTCCTTACACTTGCGTGCGAATATTAATTTCTCCAGATATTTAACAACAAAGAAAAAATCTGTTGAAGACATCCAGTCTGAATAGAAACTATTGTCATCGCCTCATTTGACTTATTATTTTAAACATATTCATTAAAGAAGGTGAAATTCCTGATGACGTGCCGTCTTACACTTACTACCCTCTAATGACGTATATGTATATATTTCCATTTTAATTCTTGTCATCTGACTTATCAATTTAAATGTGTACATTAAAGAATGTGAAAATCCTGATGACCGTCATACACGTCACTATGGAGACAATTTTCTTTCCAGCGTAAATAAGGTGACGCGATAGAAACAAAAACAAGTGACCACGCATCTATCAAAACGTTACAATTATCTTACAGGTGTAGTTCTTTAGTATGTCAACCCGAATTTTATAAGTCCTGCAACTGCATCTCGTTTGACATGCATATCGAATACCAAATATATACTCAATAAGTGAAGGTTTCGAATTTTGTTTTTTACAATTAAGAATAATGTTTCTTTGGTGATTCATTTGTGTAAGAATCTAGCTAGCATTTTAGGGGGGAAAACACAGGAAAAACCCCTACCAAATACATGTTTTAACTTATGTCATTAGATTATTTTGTAACGATCATTATCTTCAGAGCTCGAGCCCTATGCAACTTGAACATGCATTATACTATTTATATTACCTTTTCAATTTAATTGTATCTTCACTTATCAATATAAAATAAGGCAGTTGAAAGCACGTTGATTATCGTTATATGTAGTTATATGTTGTAGTCGATGCGCTCGTCGCACACGGACAGAACATCAAAGTATTCCATAGATGGAAAAATCAGTCTACCTGCCGCTGTCGATTGGTACCATCTCCTAGTGATTTAGGCGACATCAGTCGAAGTGTTCCGAATGTTAGATGGTTAGCTACTTGGAGGTCTGACGTCTGTCGATGACGTCATTGATTCGTTTGCATGCGTTCCTTGTCCTTTTCTTGTGCAGCGAAAATGTTCATTTTATGAGTAGTAGTACAGGTGTATGGGGTTTTTTTAGAGAGAGAGAGAGAGAGAGAGAGAGAGAGAGAGAGAGAGAGAGAGAGAGAGAGAGAGAGAGAGAGAAAGAGAGGGGAACAGTATGATAGAAAAAAGCTTTCCAACAACGATATTGGCACTTTACATCAATCATCCACGGAACAGGCTGATCGTCTTAGACCGTTTATCAATATGGGAGAGTGTCATTGACCGTTTACATTAGTAAAGCTAAATGTTCCATTTGTTTTTTGTTTCATTTTGGTGAAAATCTTATCTCCCTTATATTTTATCACCTTATTTACTCATGGTTGACGATTGAAACATCCTTCTGTTGATGATGCAAGCAAATGCAAATCAAAAAGCACAAACATAAAAAGGTACGTGGTCAATTAATTATTCAAAATGCCGACTGTAAAAAATAAAAGTTTGCTCAAAGCAGAATTTATTATACCAGACATGCATTTTAGACATGCACATCAATGCAAAAACCATTTTTGCAGATTTTATTGTCGGAGACACAAATTATACGGTTGGCAGTAGATTTAAACGGATAAGGCTCGCAGTTCCTGTGCATATTGATACAACGGTTTAATAAATTCACGAAACCTTATGTCATACAAATAAAATCTGTTTTGAAAAGAAAATATTTATGTCATACTGATCGTAGAATTCAAAAATATTTCGCGAATTTTTGACAACCTAATCGATTCTAGCGGCTTTATATCGCAAAAAATAAACTCCATGAACATTAACCTAAATTACAGTGAACGTTGCATAACATGTTAATCCCGTAGCCGTTTTGCATTTAATTATGCGATTTGCATTTGTTGTTGTATTTGCCGTTCTTCAATGATGCTGTAATTTCATAATCCATTAAATGATGTTATGATTTCGAAACATGCATCATAAAATTGAAATTACCATGAAAATTGAGTCAAAACTTTTTAGTTAACCTTGACATATATGAGATTGTATCTTTTATTTTATTTTCAAATCAATTTATAATCTTTTTTTTTACTCTATAACTATTCCCTTAATCGGTATACATAATTCATATTGAAATTTTAATCAATCATACAATTCCTTGTCTCTCGTGCTCTTCTTGTTTCGTGCTTTTTTCGAAGTCAATTCTTAGTCACTTTGTCTTATAGATCATTTGTAACCAGCTGTGTATTGGGCTTTGTAAGCCTACTTTTTTCGCGACAACTTTATTTCGCGATTTACTGGAGATCAATTGGTTCGCGGCGACTATATTTTTCGCGACCCCGCTTTATCTACACATGCTCTGATATAACATCAATATCACAAATAAAAGTTTGCGGGGAGAAATATTCGATACGAAGAGGCTCTCGCAAATTTTGCGAATATTCCTCGCACGCAAATAAAAGTTGATTTACAATATTTGAATACAGTTTTGCTTTCTTATAAGAAATCTAAAATATTAGGTGACATTAGTTTCCCTAACAGATTCAAAGAATCGTTAAAAACCGAAACATTTGGCGTTTATAATTCGTATAAGGATGAAACTTTCCGGGATATAAAATTCAGATAAATTGTCTTCAAACTGTTCTTAATTGACTGATGAAATTAGACATAGTAAGTTTATTTTTGAAAAAAATAAATGAAGATGAATAACTTATAGTAACAGGTAAAAAAAATTTGGTATTATACTTAAGGTTTTAAAGAGAGAGAGAGAGAGAGAGAGAGAGAGAGAGAGAGAGAGAGAGAGAGAGAGAGAGTGAGAGAGAGAGAGAGAGAGAGAGAGAGAGAGAGAGAGAGAGAGAGAGAGAGAGAGAGAGAGAGAGAGAGCATTTTTGCTTTCCGACTTGGTCTGATTTTATGGAAGGCCGTAACCCCGGTCTTTGTACGAAGTAGAATCCATCAAGTTGAAGTGGGATATATCGATATTGATACATGATCTATGATCAGTAGATTTACATGCTTTATGAAATAAAAATACAGAGAATATCAAACACAATATCCAAACTCATTTTTCCTACCAGCAAGCTGTGACCAGGCGTAACACATGTTTAGGGTGATGAACATATGACAAAAAAAAAAGAAATAAAAAATGTTGCTATTTTCTGTGGTCTGAACTGCATTTTCATCATCTCGAATTGTAATCTCGTTGTAAAGTATCGCGTTTTCTCAGATATCTGGATGATTGTGGTCATTTTTAAGACTATATTGATCTTGAGAAGAAAAGCTTGGTGTAGAGATATAGGAGAAAATCCAATATAATCAAATTTTATTGCTAAAAATCATTGAATTTTTCTTTTCTAAATAATGATTTATAACTTACAGCTATAATAATCATCTCTATAATTTTAATGTAGATATGAATGGTAATTTGTTGACCAAGCAGCCTTATTAAAGCTGACATGAATTCATAAAAGCATTTGGTCGCCATATTAGTTTCGATCGCTCCTCTACTGCCACTGGGGTATATATACCGGTTGAGAAAGTTACGGTCGGTTGCTTTCCGATCGAGGCATTCACGTTGCGCGGACTTCTAAATGCATGAACTACACATTGTACATGTAGTAAAATGTAGTAATAAAGAATAAAGAAAACAACAATCAATGAAATACAAAATATATTTATTCTTTGAAAGGATGTCCAAGGTATCTGTATTATTTTGCACAGACAGTGCTGCCTTACTTCGCATGCACATCGAACACGTGTTTCGTTCATACAGAGTGCATAACGTCTGCATCTTCTTGAAAACCCTGGCGACACTACATCCAACACAGTAGCTAAATGATAGTAAATCCAAGAAAGTAACAACGTTTCTATCCGTTCCTACAAAAACTCCCCGTTTATAAAATCCATGCGATAATTGACATTGCTCGATCTGCCACAGTGTGTGGTTTGCGCATGTGCGATGTTATAACATACACAGGAAAACGGTCTACAATTATCGAGGAATTTCTGAAGTATCTGCGCTTGGATTTCAGTCTGTCTTGTTTTGTCGTTTATTGGATATATCTTGCCAGTGAAGTGGTTGTCATATTATTTTTGTTCAAAACGCGTTTTTACAAGTCTTTTCGTCCAAGGTAACGTGTTCGGTGTATGAAATTCCTGAATGCGGTGAAGCATGACGAGGGCTCTCGGCCTTATATAGGGGGTGTGTAGCGATGAGCAGAACAATAGAAATCGACAACTAATATGGCGGTAGTCGGAGATAAAAGGGAAGTAATGCGTATTTATGAATTCATGTCAGCTTTAAGGAACGAGTTGATATATTAAATTTTCTTTCCGATCTGAAACGATGTGTCAAAATATCCAGTATGCATGCTTCTGTGTACATGTACAAGGATGGATCTGTCACCGCAATAAATATCGATAATGCCAGGTGCTCAAAACACTCCTTTTGTTTATTAACCAGGTTTTAAAAGGCCAGGAAACTCATCATTTATCGAAAGTTTAATGGGGACAACAATAAAAAGTTTGTTCTTGAGAGATCTTTGTAATTTCAAAGTGTTTTGTTTTTAATGTGAGATATATCGGAATTTCATTTGCTTCCATTTAATTGTAAAGAAACAGGTGTAGATAAAACGGGGAGAGGTACCTTAAGTTAATCGTAATGTATTCGATTTTAGACAAATCAAAATCCAATGATAAAATTGTTCGATAATGACTAGAATCTTTCTCCAATTGTCACACAAAAATTGCTGGCATTGATTGCTACCAAATGTTTGTAAAATGGATTTTTAACATCGAGACGAACATTGCAGCGACTGCACTATCTGTACATGTTTATCTAGGAAATTTTTTTTTATCCTATTAATTGAAAATATGCCAGACAGCAAAACTATACACCAAAGTTTTGCTGTGGTTTAATCAAAACAAAACCACTGCTTTCTCTAGAATATGCATTAAAATGGTTCAACAAAATATAGGTTTCTATGAAAACAAAAAATACAGGATACTAAATAAAATGAACGTTTAAATCAAACGAGATTAATTGCGTTAGAAAATTCAATCTGTAACAAAAAACTTGAAAAAAGAACAAGAAATGACATCGATGTTTCTTGTGATATAACGGTAGTTGTACCCTCTGAAACCGAAGATCTGTGCTATTTCCATATGCCAAGATGGCTGTCCTAGATTTGATTAATCTCATCGTATGGAACTTGTCTCTGGGCATTTGTTTATTTGTAACGATGACAAAACTCGTAATCTAATACGGTGCGTCTTATATTCCGAAACAATTTGGATAATTGCAAGTCATAGATGTTCTCTTCGTAATGTTTTATTTCATTCCAGAAATTAGAATTAATCCTTTTGTACCCTGTTTGAAGCATGATGACTTTAACATTGAAATTAGATATTCAGTTTTTAACTCATCCCTTTACAAAAGACAATTACATTGCCTTTGAATCTTCTTAAAAGCACCAAAATCGCCTTCAATCCCTCAATCAGTTTATTTTGGGTTTTTTCTTAGATGTAATTCTATTTCAATTAAAACACATCTAGATTCGGAGTAAATTTGATAAAAAAAAATCCTCTTAGAATAACAATAAGATTTTCTCCCTATTACGTGATTAGTTTACAGATGTCATTTATCCATTCATCGCTCCGTATTTTGACATTCATTTGAGACACTACTGTTTGGGGACGTCAGATGCTGTTTATTTCAACCAAACCATCTTTTGTCAATTACAATTGGTTCCGACTGGTTGTGTGTGGTGAGAACGAAGAACTAGATGTCAAGACTAGTTCAAGCAGCTTTCCTTGGCCAACTATGACTATCTTATGTTTTCTTCTCGCTCATTCATATTTTGCATGCGTTCATACATGAACATACAACACAAATAAATTTTTTTTCATTTTATGCAGTAACTATATAATATAATTCCGGAATTTCGTACACTATTGATCGTGGTTTAGTATTTACCCACGCTGTTTTTGTTCGAGATTTCGATTAAATGCTGCACTTTCAACAATGAAAACCGCGATTTGAATTTTGTTGTTTTCCCCCCTCAGGTTTTTTTTTTGAGATATTGCAATGATGGGTAAAGCAAAATAAGCTGCTTTTTTTGTGAAATCAGGGATATTTATCTGAGTTGTGATCAGAGTCCGTTTACTTTTAACGTCATAAAAATATGAAAACACAAAAATAAGAAGTATTGCGTCATTTTATTAACGTAAAATAAAAGTACATTTTTGACTGTTGGTTTTTTTTTATATATATACACACTGTAATACGACATGATATTTGTAGGCGTGTGACGACAGATGCAAAACAATGGGTCTTTCAATTTTATATTTTTCCCGTTATACTTTAAAAAAAAAAAATCTTTGATTTCCTTAAGTGTACTTTAAATGCGAAAAAAACAAATGATATAAATCGTAAATTTTACTTCATTTCAAGAGGATTAGATGACCGTGGCCATTTTTAGACTTTATTAATCTTCCACGAAGAAGAGCTCTTATACACTTATAACGCACTTTCAAATTTAAATCTAAAATATTTATTATTTTTATTTTTTTATTCATTGATATCTATTATAATAACAAAACAAATTACATCTGGGAATTTAAGGAAGATCTAACGGTTAATTTGGTGAGCACTCGGCCTCAGTAAAGGCTTATTTTAAGTTCAGAAAGACTCGCATAAAGATGTGCTATGATCCCATTTGAATGTCGGAACCCAGAAACCCAGATAGAGTCACAAGAAAAAAACGCCTTAAGTGACCTAAATTGATTCTCTAAGAGCTAATAATGAAAACACGTGTAAATAATAAATGAATGGATTACAATAAAAAAAAATCCATTTCACACTTTAAGAGGAATAGCGAAGGCATCAAAACGAAACAAAGAAGTATACATTATACAAAGAAGAAAACAAAAAACCCTTTTGCGTCAACCAGAGATGCACAGATATGACCTTGCATAATTGTGACGTCACTTAGAGATTTATCTTTATTCCGCCGTTATCCCCTTACTCCCACGTAACGTAATATTCATGTTACTTCTCCCATTAAAGGCGCATAAATAAATAATCTTAGTTATTTTTTTATATTCCAAAAGACCCCCCCCCCATAAAAAAACAGTTATAGATGAGCAGCAATGGGATTTTTTTACTTCTTTAGGAATGGTTTATCATATTTATTCATTTGATTGACATACACGTATGATCTTTGCTGCTTTAAATGAAGGAGGGGGGGGTTCTTGGATTGGTTTTTTTTAATTACAATATTTTTTTTCAATGAACATGCTACTTATATATTGTAGCTAAGAAAATAAAGAAAAACAAATTTCTACAATGCAAGTAATCTTTACGTAAAATGAATTGCATTTGGCGTATTTCTTAATTGAGTACATTAAATATAAAACTGTGTGAAACGAATTTCAACATTAATGTTATAAATAAAATTATTTGTTTGGTTAAATTCAAGTGACTTTTGTCACGTGATGAAATGCGCTGTATTAGAGCCTGGATGGTAAAAAATTAACAATTTTTTTCTAAAATTTTAGATAAAAATTTTTAGCCTTAAACTTTCTTTTACCGAGAAAATTTCCATATATAATTTAGCTATCAAATTCGAATTTTTCTCTTTGATCTCAAAGCTCTTCTTTTTAAGGAGATTCATATAGTTAAAAAATGGCCACGACAAACGCATCCCTCTTAATGTGAGTTGCGAAAATTCGACGTCGTTTATAGTGTATTTCACATTCATGTTTCACATTTTAACATTGATTCGGTTGAGGCGCTGTGACAGCTCTGCTGGGTGATTTAGACATCAATTTTGGATTCTCAAGTAATTGCCTCACGTTGAGCTGTTGAACCATAGGTCTTCAGCCAAATTCATTCAAACTCTTTGTCTCTAAACTATTCAGAATTTAACACGGTTTTCTTCAAATGATCAAGTACTTTTATCCTACAGAGAATTTCTGAGAATTTTCACAGATAATTGGCTGTTTCCTATTCATGAGATCCCTCGTAGAATGACCAGGGAAACACAATTCTTCAGCCAGTATGCAAGAATAATTGCCCCGTGTCTTCCCATAATGAAGGCACTTACATATATTGTATTATGGCAGGACGAGGATTGGACTTGTGGGCTATAACGAAGGCTGAAATGGAAATGAAAGGACCTCTTACTAATAGAAATGATATAGATGTGCCCCGTTAGTCTGGACAGATATTTACAATTTTGATGATAATATTAAGAGGAGGAGAGAAATAAGAGAATGGATTTTTTGCAAGACTGTAGGTAGACTTGGTAGGTGTTTTGACGTATAACGTTTAGATTGAATACTATACACATGGTTATTTTCGCCCCGTGTAAATTTTCGCCCGTCTACACTCGCAAACAACTAATTTCGCCCCGCGAAAGATAATTCATTTTAGACGTTGGTTTCGCCCAGTCTTAATTAAATTCGCCCACTGGCAACAAAAGCGAAAGGGGCGAAAATAAAATAGGCGCGAATATTTCGTTCTATACAGTTTCTTTTGCGTACATGAAATCAAAGTATCAGTCATTCTTTTATCTTTATTGTCTAGTTTACTGAAGGAATGTTGCTTTCGAATACTGTCAAATAAGTAAATGTAAATAACTATGGAACAAATCGAAAATAATGATTAATACTTGTATATGATTAATTTTGCCATAGAAACGATTTTACATATTGTTATGTGTATTAATGTTTATTAAATTTTTAATTAGTGTTTAAAGGGGGGGGGGGAGTATTCATAGTCATCAAAGCAATTACTGAAATGATTACATTTAAAGAAATCACAACCTCAAAGCCGCTACTGATGCCTTCAAAAGATTTATTTATTTGTTTTTCAGATGGAGTTAAGCCGTTTCAAATTCAGATTATTACGTCGGGTTTTCTTTCCATCTGTCATTATGAAAAAAAATATAGTAATTTTCTTCTTAGAGATCTTGGTAGACCAGACATCTACTATCGTTTGATGGGATCAAGGCTTTGATAGATCCTGGCGTGCTCTTTTAATCAGATAATCCGAGCTATTTCACGCATTCCCACTTCCTATAATAAGTATGGTAAATACAAGAGGTGTATAATAACGAAAACCAATAAATCAAACTGTAGGGGTTTTTTTTTCATTTGATGTTTTCCGGTTAATGGTGAGAAAAAGTGTGGCTCTAATTTTCGTGAATTAGCATAGAAAAACCGTTTATCTTATCAACCGAGAAAGAAAATACAATTCAGAGGTATGTGTAAAAGCAGGGTACTGGTGCGCTTTTTTTCCCTCTGTATCGTAGAAAGCAGGCAGGGAAATGGGCTTTCTTATTGGTAGTTTTCTCGGATTTAATAACCGTTATCTGGTTTTTATATTATCTAAAACGATAAAGAATGAATATAAAGAGCTCTACCCCCCCCCCCCCCCCCCCCCTTCATTGTTTATTGCCTAGGATTTCTGCTGTTAGCCAGTAAATTTTTCATAAAGTGTCCTTTTTTTAGTTCAATTTGAACACGTAGGTGTATAGTCGGAATAAAGCCTTGATAAAATCATGAAATCAATGGAAAATACAATATTTTGGTTTTCGTGCTACTTATATTAGCTGCTAGTGCGTGTATTTATACCACAAGGTAAGATTGCTGTTGAAAAATCGGGCCTGTGGCATTTGCAGGTTACATCATAATGTTGTATAGCATCATTATGCAACAACGTGTGAGAAAGCACAATATACATTTCTAGACAAACGATATAATGAATTGATAAGTAATCATATATTGATTACACAATTTAATTAGATATTTTATTTCCCTTCTTAACAAAGCAAATCAAACCAAAGTACTGATAAAACTACAGTTGTGCAGTGTAACCTTAAATATAGATCGACCATAATCCAAATGACAAGTTATTTGTTTTCAATTCATTGTTATCTTGAGAACTTAAAATCTAGAAATGTAGATGAGGTTTTAATGGCTTCGAGACGGCGATATCTGGTCCGCTGTTGTCACATATTACGCAATTGAACGATGATGTCCTTCGTTTATGCCTAATTTTTTTTTTTAGATGTTTTGACTTCAGAAAACGCATCAAACTGCTTTATGACACCCAGAGGCAGGGCTTATAAATCTTATTTTTTTTAATTGCATCTTGTAACTGCTTCTATAATTTAAATGTGTTCATGTAGAAAAGCATTTCCGTACATCGTGTTTAGCGAGTTAAAAATTTACACGCATGCTCAGACGTAGAAGCGATTTATTTTTAGCAGACACAGTTCCTAAACGAATATTGAAGGATGTCATATGGTCAGCGATTTTTTAAAGATTTTTAAGATTTTTAAATATATTAAAGAAAGATTTAAACCAGCTTCAACATGATATATTATATAAGCCACACTTTGCGCCCACTATATAGCTTAACCTGATAAATACATTGTTTTTCTTTTCAAGCTTTCAAGTTGTTTGAACCATAACGTTCATGGAGAGGAGCATCTAATAATACATGTACATGTAGATGGAGAAGACGTTCGCCTTTATTCTGGATGCACTTCTAATGCTTGTAATTAACACTGCCCAACTGACGATGAAATGTCTGAAATTTTGAAATGAATATACTGTACAATACAGCGCTTTCAAATGTTTTAAAAGCTTAGAACTATTTTAACAAAGCCTTGGACTTTCTTTCTGTAGGACGTACATGTATATAGCTATCTATTTCTTGGTCAAAACAAGTCCCACGTAAAATGACGCTGGTCCTGGCTTTGTGGCCTAAAATGACATAGACAGGCCTACGTCACATTGCTGTTTGACACCAATTACCCAAAGTCCAAGCTATTGTTAAAATGGTTCTATTACAATTCATATTCTACCACTCATGGTAGTAGTATAGGCAGTGTAGGAATTGTTATTCCTCATAATCTGATATAAATTCTTTCAAATGAATAAATTAAATATATATGAACACATGTAGCTCAGCTTTATTGAAATCTGCAAAAAACTGGTTGCTTTTTAAACCTTTATTTTAATGAAGCAACGATTAGTTTTTACACAAAACAAAGTATGAAAGAGAACAGCCCTAATGCATGCTAATCCTAAAAGTGTATATAGTGTTTGCGAATTTTTGGTGATGCTTACTGGGTTTTAATGGCAAAGTGAAATGTGTACCGATCTTTTTTTTGTCCCATTCCATCAACTTCCACTTTTCCAATAAAACTTAAAGAGTAAATATAGACCAATATCCAATACTGCCCGTTCCTGCGAAGACCTACAAGAAAGAAAGCATAGCTGGGGGTAAACCCTAGCCAATCATCAGCTAATAAATAAGATCATTAGAAGACCAAGAGCAAAAGATGACCGATCACGCGCACTGCTTCACAGTTTCGATTGATGGACATAAATAAAGAAAGTGGTGAGAGGGGATGACGAGATCATCGATTATTGAGCCCACTTGTTTGATCTCTCATTAATTGTTCGTCGATTGTTGATAACCTGTCGCTAAGGCTTCCTGTCATTGCATTGTGATTGGGTTGAGGTCTAGAAGTATTTAAGGGAGCGCAGCCTTCTGTACGGTGTATGAATTGTATGTCTCTTCAAGGAGGCAGGCTATGGGTGGTCAACACACCAATCGACTAGACGGTAACCGATGGTCATGACCTCTTTTAGACTGTAATGATCTCCTTTAGAAGAAAAGCTATATACAATGTATCAAAGTACAGGGAAATGCCCAATTTAAAAAAGAAAAAACGTCTACCTTTTCTTCCTTTTTCGTCACCTTTAAATAATAGCTTAATGCTGAACATACATCTTCCGAAAGTTTTAGGAAGATCTGATGAGTAATTTCTTGACCACCCAGCCTCCTTAGATTTGTTTAGTTGTAAACTATTGTTTCGTTTCGTAAAAATCCACTCATTTACCTTTAAAATTAAGGATGTTATCTTTATGTGTACATGTATAAAAACTCTTTTTTAAGGAGATTTATATTGTCCAAAAAAATGGCAGAAACCATTCATTACTCTTAAAGAAGGTTCGATGGCCGTGGCAATATTTAGTGTGTGTTGAATGTTTGAATGTTTCGGGAGCTTTTGAAATGCATATCTCATATAAATATTTAATAAATGCTATCAAGCTGTTCACCGATGTATTACAAATATAATCTATTTTTATCCAAAACAGTGAAAAAAAAATAAATACAAAATAAAAAAGAATATTGAGATTGCTAATTACAATGTAGAATATAAAAACGTTATCGTCAATCTCAATTTTTCCGAAAAAATACATGTAAAAAAAACGAGCGATTTTCGTGAAGGCTGTTTATACATTCAAATCCATTGCTGCATGAAAGGTGCAATCGTAAAGTTATCAATTTTTCATCAGTTTATGCAATACGGATGCATTTTATTTATTAGTTCGTAAAAAGAATAACACACAGATCAAATTACGGTGTGTGATCTTCGTATTCCTACCTGATATAGAATTCATGAGCGCCCCGAGTTCTAATATGCATTTTGGAGCATTTTTAGCTCCTCAAAGTATTTTCCCGAGTTGAGTTAATTGGTTTGTTATTGGCCTGAAACTCTCGTGAAAAGGTATGTTGATTAGAAAACATGTAACACTCTATATCATCTAACATTTCATTATTATTTTTTTTTGTAGACGCAGTAAATCATTGGCAATTCTAACACTAAATGAATGTTTCTATATTCTTCTAAAACTATCAGACGATTCATTTCGAATTCTTTGTCATCTTTTATCCAGAGTTTATAATCAGGGTGGGTTTTTTTTCTTGGACTATAGAAACAGAAATCCACATTTCCGAATTGTTACGTCATAATGGATTGGTAAAACATTCATACTTTAAACGAAAATAGATAAATGGTACATGTATGAGTTATTAATTTTAAAACAAGGTGCCATTTAATTGTTGATCAATGTGGTATAATTTTTTTTCTTTTGTTAATATACAGTAAAATAACAATAAAACAAAACACACCGAGAGTTGTTATTCTCAGAACAATATCGCTTCTTCCGTTTGCAGCAATTTCATATGCAATTTCAGTACTTTTTTAACTCCTTTTAAACTCATTTTTTAAAATACGATTTTTTTTTTGGAAATTTGCCATTTAGTCTGTAAAAGAAAAAATGAATATTGCATCATCCATTAAATTATTTCAAATTACAATTTTTTTCGAAAATTATAGAAGAACGAGTTTGAATGTCCTTTATTGGAACAAAGGGTATAATCAACTAAAAAAAAGTGTTTTTCAAATGGCATTCGACCAAAAATGTTCAAAGTGTAGCTGATGATTGGAAGAGTTTATGGGAGGATAATATGAGTTCAATCTTCCCCACCCTGCTCTAATTAAGGTCAATGGGACCAATTCAATAGCATCCTTACTGTTGGTTTTTTAAACGGTATTAAACGTTTTCTTTCATTTGTCATTTGTTTTACTACCGTTCAATTTGACTGATGATAGCAGTGACATAACTGTAACATTGTTTTGGGGGCCACTTAATGAAGCTTCAGTCTTCTCTTGCAATAAATGACAGTAATCTACATTGTATAACATAATACAGGCACTGGGCGGGTAAATGTTTCATGGGAAGACAATATAATAAAACCGTCGCTTAAATTGTATTGTAAACTCATGTAAACTAAATTACAGCAATTTTTATTAAATTTAGACCAAATATTGCAAGGATCTGATTTGTGCACTTTACAAATGTTCTATGATGGTAAATGTATAACTAATTAACGTGACCCATTTTAAAGGAATAGTCAGAGATATGCCGAAATTGCAAAAATTCGCTGATGAACAAACCGCGTTATGCTTGTGATATTGCATTAATAATTTATTAGGCCCCATCTTTTATTTTTCGATTAGGACAAGGCCACTTTCATAGCATGTTAGATGCAGATTAGTTAAGTTCTACCAAGTTGCAAGATGCGCTTTGTATCTGAAATCAACAATTTGGTAGATGTAGACTAAATGGCCGGTTTTAAATCAAAGATTTTTTATCATCAAACCAGAATGAATGGGCCAAGTTGTCAATAAATTTAATTATTGAACAAACAAGTTTGTCCTTTACAAGCAATTTAAGTTTGGACTTGGGAGATATTTCCAAAGAAAGTAGGCGCTTAAGATGTACATTCGGCAGGAATCTGGGCGCACAAGGAGAGTGAAAATTTCATCAATTAATTTTGAATATTTTTCGAATTATAACCGTTATTTGGTTTCTGTTGGATGTGGAATGAGTGGAAAAATATTTGAAATGCAAGGGGTTTTATCATAATATGGGTCTAAATATAGCAACACGATGCAATTCGTGCAAAATCCTACTTATTTACAACTGTTTTTAAATGATTTTGTTGTCTCTGGGTCTTCTCTCCACAAATTTGAAACGTGTAAAGATATCATATTTCAACATTAAGAATGTCGCTTTTTAAAAAAAGCTGGAGAGATGACCCAGAGATGACTAATTATGTACTTTTTCAAATTATTTTTTGAAGGATAAAAAACAAAGTCCATTGATATGACAATGTTGTTTCAAACAGTACTTTATAGAGCATATTGACAAGTCTCGCATGGCTCAGTGGTTTCGTCCTGGATGAGTGAATACAAACATTCAGTGTTTTTGGGTTCAAATCCAACTGGTGATCTTTTTAAAAAAAATTAAACTTTTTTGTTTTAAATGTTTTTTATTATAACATGGTGTTGAATTATAATATGCCGGTATATTTTAATTTGTTGTTATTGATTTCTAGATCTGCTGAATGAACACTATTTTCTTTTCTTATTACTAGCTTTTTAAGGATATACACAATATAACTTCATTAAAATATGTCTGCATTAACATTTCCAACTAGTTATCGGTTTACCTCTCATTGCCATTGTTTGAAAGCTTGTGAGTTTTTTAATAACCGGAATAGCCATTTACTTTGACTCTCAACATAATATATTTTTGTTAAAACCTGTACATAGCCTTTCGAGGTTATAGACATTTAAATCCCAATTGATTCGTGTCGAGGATTCCTGCAAACTTACAATCTTGTGCGCTCACTTTCTTTAAATTGTTGCAATGTCGGCTCTTAGAAGTTTAAATCATTTTAATATTTGCTAAAAAAAAACTTGTGTCGTCCCAACACGTTCATAATATTATTACTTTATCAGCCGTTGCATCTTAAATTGTTACATATATATGCATCGCTGGCTTTTGATATTAGCGACATGATAGAATATACCACAGCATTTCATGGCGAGTACTGAATTGTTCTTTCGGAGTATGTAATATCCAAGATGATAAAAGAACATAACAAAAATATATCAATAAATAGAAAAGTAAATCAAAGGTCATAAATTGAGGTTAGTTAGTATTATATATAATTCATAATTGGGTTCCATCTTATTTTTTTTATTAGAACAAGGTTAGATTTGTTGCATGTTTGATGCAGTTTAGTTATTAAGTTCTACCAACTGCAAGATGTGTTTCCTATCTATAATAACCAATTTGGTAGATGTGGCCTAAGGGTCGCTTTCAAAGAGATTTAATATCATCAAATTAATCAGAATCAAAAGAAATGGCACAATAAAACCAAACTTAATTAATGAACGTTCATGCAGCTTTTTTTCACATCAAATTAAGATTTAGAATCGTGATGATATTTCCAAAATTCGTTGCAATGAATAAACTTTTAATCGTTCTAATATCTTTCCAAGAATAATGGCACCCCAATACCTTGATGATATTGTTTTATCGGTCATTTCATCTGGTTACATGCATCTGCAACATGAATAGTACTTATATATATAAGTGACATGCATATGGTCGAATCCCCTACGGCACTTGATGCCGAATACTGATAGCAAAGGAAATTCGTTTTCTTTCAGGCTATATGATATTCAAAAATAACAGAACACTTTACAGGATATTAAAATATATAAATGAAGAGAAATGATAAGCAAATGTCATAATTCAAGGCTATTTAGTATAATACCCTGTGGCGACGTCTGGGGAAAAATCATTCTTGAGAGGACAGTAGTTCTGAAAAAATAAAAATGCACAGAAGAAAAAAACTGTAAAAGGGTCATGTACTAGCATTTATAATCAAAGTGGTTTTAAATGAACAAGAAATTAAAGCAAGTTTATTTGCTAAGAATTGTATGCTGACTTGCTCTAACGACTGAACACATAGAAATATTACATTTGAAGACAAATATTTTTATGACTTATGATCAAATACACCCATGCATTAGGGTTCTGTTGTACCCTTCAAAATGCTATACACTTAAAATATTTTTAAAAAAAACCAACCAAACACTTCCTTCTTCTAAGCTTGGTTTAAGTATGAATTGATTGAAAGAGACTGCGGACATGCTTGATGTTTTTATATGCTGTTATTCTTATTTTGTCTTGATTTTTATCTTCGCACCAACAACATTCCACCTGCAATAAAACACGGGGTGAATGTCCCTGCAACTATTTATACTCTCCCTTTGAGGTCGATCTTTTACCTCCCAGCATGCATCAGAGCTGTTCTATGATGTAAAGGGGGGTCACATTCCGGTCGAGTTGGATCGAGTAAGTTTCAGTTAAAGAGTAAAAAAAAATAGGTCAATTTATCATATGCGCGGATGATGAAGCCCCCCTTCCCTCCTAGATAATTCAAATTATCAAATTCACATTGTTAAAATGCCCCCAAAACCCCAGTCATATGAACCCCCCCCCCCCCCCCGCCCTCCGCACGAAAAAAAATTATAACTCGGACCCCCTCCAATAGTTTTTTTTTTTTGCATCCGGGCATGCGTATACAATATACAGTAAAGAAATAGTTCCAGCTAAGGAGTAAACGAATAGTTTAAATAATCTGTGCTTGTGTGCTTATCTTGCACTTTTTTGGTTCGTTGGCGTTTTCGTTGTCTTTGGTATGTTGCTTTGATTAGTTTTATTGTTGTTTTTTTTAATTAGTTTTCTATTTTTTGGAGGTGGTTGCAACTTGCTGAATTTTTCTTTGTGTAAACGTTTTGATTGAATTCCTATTGATATATACACTTGCCAAATGGATCTTTTTTTCATTTTCTGCCAATAGCTAGCTCTTAAGAAAGAGAAAAACGAAGAGGCAATTTTCTCTTTCTCAATTTCAAACCAAATCTGTTTGCAAACACATTTATTTCAATAACAAAATGCCGCTATTTATTATGTACTTTTTTTGTCAATAAACAAACGTTACCAAAGCGACGGGAGCTTGAAATAAGGAACGTGTCAGAAACCTGTCATTAGATAGAAAAAATATTATATATATATCTCTAATTATTATGACATAACTAGTATACCGTCTAGACTTCTCTGGGGTGATTTTTCTTTATGGTGACGAATGAAGTAAGATAGCATGATATATCACAGTATAGGGACGGATGTATAACTGCAAATTAAAATAGCATGAGATATCACAGTATAGACACGGATATATAACTGCAAATTAAGATGCAGTGGCTTGATATATATGTAATAATGTACCATGATCTTGCATGGAGAAATGGAAATGCATAAATCAAAATTGGACGTTATATGAAGACAAAAATTATTAATCACTTTTTTTTTATAGAAAGAGTAATATGCTATCGGAACTAATATTGAAGCATGGTCAAATGCATGTATCTTAATTACTTTAAGAATTCTATGATGTATGACATCAAAAACCGGAAACGTCGTTTTGGCTGCGAATAGAATAATTCAAAGCAAAAGATCGGTTATCAATTTATGCGCAATACAATTATCTATTTATACTTATCAAAGACGGCAAAGTATACTTTAATATATTTAAAAAAAATATTAATGAAAATGAGACTCAAGAATTGTAGATATTTGGTGTGTCAAGGAACCTTAAGGGAGTCGGCATTTTCGAGATTGCCATGATATTTTGGCCTCGTAAAGAATTCATTACGGTTCATAAAAAAAATTATGACAGCCAATAACGCTAACAAATAGTTTTAAATCCATCTTGTAGAAAGCATTTTCATTGTATTTTTATGTACCAGGGGGTAGTTTTCTGAGATGCGTCCTAAATATAAGTAATAAAACCTTTGATAAACGTTTAACAAATACACAATGTAGATGCGCGCGATAATATCGTTCTCACACTCAGAAGAATTACAACAATGGAACAATAGTAAATAACAATAAATTCTCTGAAGATTGTCAGATAAAAAAAGCTGTGAACTGTTTTTCTCAATGTCGTATTTATGGTAGTAAAAAATACTCTTTGGTCGTGTCCAGGGAATATGAATGCCGTGTTGCCATTTTGAAATAAAGTTCGCATATATGTGAAGTCTTTCAGGAAGCACTTAAAAGGGCTAGGATATATATAACATACAAGAATTCTTTTCCCTTAGGTATATTAGAGATCTTTTCCCTTAGGTATATTAGAGAGAGAGAGAGAGAGAGAGAGAGAGAGAGAGAGAGAGAGAGAGATCAATGTTCGCCAAATTTGTAAATCTATCATCCCTGTCCATAATAAGAGATCTGTTTAAGGTCCCCAGCGCCCCTTCCTAATAATAATAGTAAATGCAGAAAATACCTTTTTTCCTTTGCCGCGTTAATATTCAGAAACAACTATCTGTTATTTGTCATATGTATTAATCTCTTTAGATATTTAACAGACATAAGTATAATGCATATGGCGTTGGTCCATGATATTTATATTATACTTGTATTTGATTACATTGGTTAAGCTTTAATAAAAAGGCAGCAATGCAGATTACGATGCGAATTTTGGTACTTTATCAGCGAAACTACGTTTTATCAAGACGAAATATTAATTGTTTTACACGCTGTATGATATATTAAGAAAACGAGCCACGTATAGTGTATATATATATTGATAAGTATGTATTCAGACAATAAATGATAAAATTCATCGTCGCAAACTGCTGCTGTCAGATAATCTGGAGGGCCAAGCGTATGGTTACGTCATCATATAATTGTATAATGATGCACACTATATAAAGAATCTTTGATATTTACTAGACAGTTGTAGTTTGGTATTTTGGCCTAGAATAACCACGTTTACGGAAAGACTTGTTTTTCATTACATTAATAGCTTTGTTTTAAACTGGCAATATTGAAAATGTTGGCATTGCGCAGCGTACGTAATTACAAAATGAGAAGTCTTTGTTCCAAACACCGTTTGTTATACCAAATTCGAGCCATGTATGTCTTCATGCAAAATGATAAATTCATCCTTGCCAAATGCAACTCTCACATTATCTGATTTTACAACTAAGAGTCAAAATTTATGATTTCTTATGATGTGATTTCCATTGCGGAATGAGCTATAAGCAGACTGCAGACTATGATATCGTAACAATTTATGATGGATTAACCGGCGATCTTCATAAAACTCGGCCACTTTATAAATCAGATAAAATGAATGCCAGATTTACATTGTTACTTAATGTCTGTTTTGCATCAACATGCACCATTTTTGGTATTGCTGACACTGAGCACTACCGTATCCATTTATAATTTCTCTTAAAAGGTTTTATTTTCACGTTGCTGAAAATCAGTGGCTTTGATTTATGAATAACACGATTTTTCATTGATATTTTTGAAAGCCATTATTTACCTATTATAAAGTTTTTATGCTTTTTTGGATATGATAATTACTAGTATCTTAAGCACTATTATATCAGAGTACGCATGCAAGTTATGTCTTTTTACCAAATGAATTTATTGGTTAGTTTTGAATATTAAATTCCTTATTACTTAAAGTGCAACGTGACGAGATTTGAGCTGATGCAATTATAGTGCAAGTGAAGTTTTCAAATGAAGATATCAAATTCCCCGATTGTATGTGCCCAGTGTAGCTATAAATCTGCACGTTTTGAAATACTATCGAAAGTGGAAATATTTTGTTCCCAAGTTAAAATATTGTTTCAATCGCCGAGGACGTCATTAAAATGTATACGATTTTAATCATCACATATACCACCAAGTCTTATATACATGTAGCTGAAAAGGTCCAAAAAATATCTTTCTTAATATTTTCACGAGTTTGATAATGAACAAATTATTATACTACATATACAGTTTATACAATGTATATAATATGATACCTTATATTCCGCATTTTCATATGATAAGTACAGTTTGTTTTTACATATTTCATTGTATATATGTGCTATACACATAAGTTTCCACATTAGTACTAGCAATTTACTAGGCTCTCACTTTGATACAGTTAGAAACATTTTAACAAGGCCTTGGACTTTCATTAGGACGTAAATAGCTATTTCTTGCGTCAAAACAAGTTTAAAACAAGTGAAAAGCTGTCAATGTGACAGCAAACTGGGTTTTCTTTTATGTGTACTGTATCCATAATCCATGACAACCCGTATCCATTGAAATGGAGTACCGCTATATGCAATATTTTGCCAAAAAAATGACCAAGTTCAAAAGCTGGTATTTTTTTCATGAATTATCAGAAATCAAAATCCTAGCAATATGCACACCTCTGATATATGTAAAATTGATCTCCAAAAAGAACAACTTCCTATCTTGAGAACTGTAGGAGGAGTTATCCGTATAATGAGGGTACCCTATATGCAATATTTTGCCAAAAAATTACTAGGTTCAAAAGCTGGTATTTTTTTCAGAAATTATCAGAAATCAAAATCCTAGCAATATGTACACCTCTGATATATGTACAATTGATCTACAAAAGAACAACTTCCTATCTTGAAAACTGTAGGAGGAGTTATCCGTACAATAAGGGTACCCTTTTGGCAGCCGCCCGCCCGCCATTTTCACCATTTTAATAACCGGTTTTTTCCGTTGGAAAACCTGGTTAATGACGCTAGCTTCTAGCGAAATATACACCGAGTCCGTAGTCTTAGCTCAAAAGTCAGAAAAATCTTGTTGATTTCAAAAAGCCATGGCTGAGTGGTCAGCAATGAAAGAAACATGCCTACGTTACATCGCTGCAATATATTTATGGTACAAAATGATTTTATCTGAGATCATTTGGTACTTTTCTTATACAAGATTTTTTTTCGTTATTAAACGTATTACTAATAAACAAAAACGAATTTCGTGTCTTGCAAATCCTGGAAATGGTATCGAGTAGATATATAGAAATAAGTAATAAAATCAATCAAAAAAAAGGGAAGACAAAATAGCGCTCTCAAGAGAAACAAAGTCAGATTAAACTTGTCTTCATTCGGACAAAAAAATCCCAGAAGCGTTTTTTTTTTTAAATATTGCCTTAGAAAGTGTGTTGTCCTTAATCTTGACAAATGCGATATCACAGACCAATCTGTCTGACTGTTCACCCATGTGAATTGGTGGTATAAGATTTGTGTCACTTTGCCGGCGCAAAATGATAAATGTCAAAAATTTGTCCCCTTTCATGAAAGGTTTCACGAACTTTATTTTGTCATGACAAACACTGATAATCTCTAATGGATTTTTTTCTTCTTCTTTTTTCCCCTTTTTTTGGTTAAAAATTATTGTCGTTTTTTCGACTTTTTAGTTCTAACATGTATTATATTTATTTTTACTTTCATTTGCACCCTAGTTTGGATTTTTCTTTCTGGTGTTTTGTTTATAGGAAAGTATTTTTCATCAGAATCATATCTAATTGAAGTGCAGTTTCAACAGTTACCCTATGATAAAAAAACACACAAACATAAAGCACCGCCCTCTGCTATAATTTAACACCTACATCATGCATGTAGCTATAACAACATACATGTAGCTATAGCAATTAAAGAATTTGATAGGTTCTAATTTACTATGTCAGTTTAATCAAAATATGTATTTGTTAAAATGTTAAACTTCGTAAAATTATTTGTATGAATTTACCTTTCTTTTATGATTTGCTAAATCAATAAACATGACTCTCAATCGCAACTTAGCAGAAAAGTGAGGGGAAAAAATTAACTTCATAGGATTTAAAAAAAAAGAATTAAATTAAATTAAAAGAATTAAAGCTTCATGGAAGTTTGGCTCTACCTAGCAGAGACGATACAGCTCATAAAAAAAGTACTGAATTGTTTGTGCGTGTATGAACAGTATCTCTAGAAAGAGCCAGAAATATTATTCTGATTTGATTTGAATCTGATAAACGTGGCCCTATTTATCAAATCAGAAGAGTTTTATTCAGCTGTGTGAATGCATTGACCGTTAGCGTGTGTGGATTGCATCATAGCAAGTTACTGGTTTGGTCTACAGCTGTAGGTTGTTTAAAAACGGCTGAAATCATGCTAAATTGCTTTCGGTTTTCACATCCAGACAAATATAAAAAAAGATAAATCTGATCATATCATGCACAGTGGCATAGATTTAGACCTAAGATATTGGCGATTCAAGTAATTAATGCCATGTTATAAATCAGGCGCGAAAAGTGAGATTATGCAAGATTTTATTCGATCCTATACATACATGTATAAGGAGGCAAAGCTCGATAGCACAATTATGGCATGTGATTTTTATTATATAAAGATGTACTACATGCATGTGCATGCAAGTATCTAAGCATTGTTGATGTATCTCTTTATAGTCAAAATGTGTAATTTATGGTGCCCACCCATGCGCAGATTCAGATTTTTTTTCAAGATGGGGAGCCCAGGGATAATTTGTAATTTTTGATTTTTCCGATCCCCCCTCCCCTTCTACATCTGCGCATGAAACCTAATAGAGAACTCAGATTTTAATTCATTTACTAAATTTGTTGAACAATTGCTTATCTTAAAGCAATGTCGACTCCATTCTTTAAATTTCAATCGTCATAGCATTTAATTACGATGGTAAAAAGGGTAATCCTTTTTGAGAAAAGCTTTAATGTTCGGGTTTTTTTTTCTGTCATGAAGACTATATCTTCCTACGCTATTGATTGTCTTAACATCAATTTATAAAACGTTGTGGAAGACGTGCATTTGTCATTCAGGCAGGCCGCACAAGTTTTGACGATCTTCATCGATGATATCTTAATTGGAGACAGAAGGGAGTTTTGTCTTTAACAACAGAGTTTAGCGTATAATGAACAGAAAAGCAATCGACTTTTTGTTCTGTCAAACGCGACGTCTTTAACACTAAGGTTCGGCAATACTGATCACAACGACTTTGTACGGAAACAAAATGAAATATATAAAAAAAGAAAACCACCACCAAACAGCAACCGATGAACTATTAAATCCGTGGATTTTTTATACCTTAATATGACTTTTGCTTCTGGCAAGAATTTGCTGAACTATACTTTCAAAAGGACAAGATTTTGTGTTCCAAGGAAAACGAACCTACATCTGCGTCCGTCGTGCAAAGGATAAAGGGCTTGAAAAAGTTAATCACTTGTATGTGGGGGATATAATAAACATGGTGCTCACGACAAATCTATCCTTTTCAGACGATGGGAGAGTCTATTGTAACGCGACATTGGACCCATTTTCGTGCTGGCCGGCGACCCCTGGTGGACATTATGCCGTCATTTCCTGCCCGGAGGTCCCAGGAGTAGATGCTTCAAGTATGGTTTTCGATATTTATTTTAATGCATATATTTAATTTGTGATCATCTCCCTCCTTGAAAATATAAATTTATAAAAAATTGATCTCATTTTTAAGTATGAAGTGCCATAGTTACAATGTAAGCTTAATTTTTTAAACAATCATTTTCTTTTTTCATGTTTTGATGTTATATATAAGAATACATCTAAAAGGGTGATAAGAATAATCAACTATAAATCTTTGAATGTCAATCGACGTGTTTTGCGCAAGATGCATAAATCAATGCAGAAATCAAAACTCTTTGTTATTCATAGAATCAAAGATCATTCCACTTTTTTGTCTACATGTTGAATGCTGAATAGAAAATCGAATATGGCAAACTATAGCAATGTGGGGGGGGGGGGGTGTATTCATAACACGGGAAAATGGTTTGAAACATATTTAACAAAAATTAATGTAAACAAAACATGGCCGATCCTTTTTTACAAATTAAGCATTGTGAGCTATTTTTATTTCGTATAACTCGGCAACTGACAATGTTAAATCTAGTCTGAGCATAAAAAATGCCATTGAGAAAGCATTTTTTACTAAACATATAGAAAACTAAAATTTAGAAACAGTTTCCGCTCAAATCGTGACAGTAACCCCGTTAAAGAAGTTTGAAAGGTTTTTTTTTTGGCATTGCAGAAAATGCAACAAAATATTGTTTTCCGAATGGAACATGGATGTCAAAGGCAAATTATAATGCCTGTATGCCTCACGGGATAGCTGACGAGAATGATATTGAATTCCACGGGGTAAGTATAGGATGCCTCGCATGATAACGACCGTCGACTTGTGTTACTAGTATGTGTATAATAAATAGCATGGGATTAGATAGGAACGTCGTCAGTATTATTTTTGTATGTATAGAAAGACAGCGTTGCTAATCTCCTCTCAACTATAGACAGTTAGTCGGTATGATAGTGATTTCTTGGTGAAAGCAAGTTTTATAATCTATAGTACCATCAAATTGCAGATAAACCAAAGTGAGTAAATGAAATGAGTTTTAAGCAGGAAGCAGATTACCGGAATCTGGTAAAATTGAAATAATAAAAAAAGGAATGCACTAAGATTTTACTATATAATATAAATACTGGCATTTGTCCATTTGTTTAAAACCTTGCAACTTTGGATGTTTCATCTGTGGTTTTATTGATCAATGAGTTTGTTTGGATGTTTCTAAAGACACAGTGGGGAAATCTAAAATCAAAGTACATTGCAAAAAATAATGTGCTATTAGCGAATTGTGGGAAACAATGCCTTATTAAAGAAGGAACAAAATATTTAATGAAAAAATTGAAGTTGGGGATTTGAGCAATTTTGCTACGCTTAAATGGTCTGCATTATAAATGTGAAATAGAGAAAATATGCTACCGGGTGATTTGACTTGGTAGGAAGAATGGATTTAATATGGGGAAAATGATACCAAAAATTACATTATATATTTCTATTGGTTTAAGTGATAATGGTCTTTTATAAAATTGTATATAAAATAAACAAACAGGAAATATTTTTGGTCAAATGAAATTCGACATTAATTTCGGAAAAAAACCGAGACTTTTGTGTTTAAAAAAGTATATAATATCTATTATAGCATTTTTTTCCTTTTAAAACTAATCAAATTCAAAGGTATATTTCAGTTTGATTCTATTTTCTTTCTAGAAAGGTAACCTATAGATTCCTTAGCAACTCTCGTTCATCTTCCGTGATTTTGAAAACCACAAACACCTTTTTTTTGGTCTCTCATAAACCCAATCTGATCAGTTTGATTATGTTTCCTGCTTAAGAAGATTGTCCTTACTCGTTATCTCTTACGGCAATCCGAAATTGTTGCCAGCTTAAGCCGTCTAGCACAAAACTTCGGATGCCTTCCCTTGTTTCTCTCGACATGCGCATAGTTCCGTCAAAAGAACTTCTTATAATTGTACAGAAATAATTGACTTTTTTTGATGAATGGAAAAAAAACCCACAACTCCCAAGAACTCATTTCCTTTTCTGTTTGGAAAAGGTTCTCGTAAATATGAATGAATTGTTACGAGCATTGTTATAAAGGTTTCAGTCAATGTTTAATGTAACAGGCGCTTCTTTAGCATTTGCGTTGTTTTTTAGTTAATCGTTCGTGGGTTTCTTTTTCTTTACTTGCAGGAACTGGCCACGGATTATGTGTCAAGAATTATCTACAATCTCGGTTTTTCCATCTCCACGGTAGCTCTCGCCATTGCATTATTCATCTTCACACATTTTCGGTGAGACATTACATGGATCTTTTGGTCTATCTTATCTATTTAGTGTAACTATATAAAAAAATTAAACAGAAAGAAAAGCAATATAAGATAAGAAACCATACACATATTGCAAACAAATTGGAATCAGTGTCTTGCAGTATTTTGTCAAGTGGAAAATTATTTAAATTTTTGAAGTGTTGAGAGAGAGAGAGAGAGAGGAGAGAGAGAGAGAGAGAGAGAGAGAGAGAGAGAGAGAGAGAGAGAGTGTGTGTGTGTCAGACAGACAGACAAGAGGCAGAGAGAGACACAAGAGAAAGAGAGAGAGAAACATTCAGACTGAAACAGAGAGAGAGAGAGAGAGAGAGAGAGAGAGAGAGAGAGAGACAAGAGGCAGAGAGAGACAAGAGGCAGAGAGAGAGAGAGAGAGAGAGAGAGAGAGAGAGAGAGAGAGAGAGAAACATACAGACTGAGAGAGAGAGAGAGTGGGAGAGAGAGAACTTTTATAAAAGCGGTTGGTTGTAGTTTCCGTTAAACATAACGCTTTCAGACTAACTGCCATTGATTTCTGTGAGAGTTTTATTTTTTTATTCCGTGTTTGTAGGAGTTTACGATGCCTGAGGAACGTTATCCACTGTCATCTGATCGTCACCTTCATATTGCGTAACGTTGTGTGGTTCGTTCTGCAGCACACCTTGGTCCCAATCGTTGCAAATCAAGAAACGGTATGACCTTTTTTCTTCTTTTTTTTAAATTAAAATATCACTACGTCGTCGAGACTTTAAAAAATGCCATTTACTGTTAACTTCATTACGCATTAAATTCAACATGAAATTGAACTCAGTTTCAATCAAGCATATATAATCTTTAATGTAGAAGAAAAATCGACTTTCTACGTAATTAATGTCATCTTGGATTCGAGGATGTTGTATAACTGCATTCCTTGTTTTTTGTTTTTTAAATATTCAACATTAATATTGAGGAATTATACGAAACTTCATTTTCGTCATCAATTTCAAGAATGAATGAAATATCTATTAAAACATTTTTGTATCTTGTATGCATATATATATATATGATTATATCTTCAACAAATATAAGGACACACTAATCAATTATCTAAGATATTTTACGGCTGTATGTTTCAATAAGGTTAGATATGGTCAAACTCACTTTTACTATGATTTCCTCTTTTCCAGTGGGCGTGTAAGTTACAGGTAGCTGTATTTAACTATGCTCAGATGACGAATTTCTTCTGGATGCTTGTTGAGGGCCTTTACTTACACATCATCATCGTGTGGACATACTCGGCGGACAAAATCAGGAGATGGTACTTAATCGTTCTTGGTTGGGGTAAGTGTGAAGAAGGTAGATGTTCTCTGCTTCTTATCTAGAAAAAATAAAAGTTCAAACTGTTAATTCGTGCTATCGGGACGAATAATTATTAAAAATAGCTGTGACGATCAAACATGCGTTTATTCAATACACATACCACATAATTCAATCATACACCGAACCCGACCTGAATTCCGAACCCGTTCCAAATATAGTATACAGCATTTCATCAACATCCCCTTTTCTTAAGAAAATTTGTCAAAATTTCATCAAAACATCAAATTTCATCAAACAAAATAGACTTTCATCATGTTACAAACATAAAATGAATAGTGCACTTATCTAGCACAAAATGTCACTGAAATGGTAAAGTATCTGACCTATAGACACAAAATGATACAAAATTACATGTACACAAATGACTAGAAAATCACTTGACTTAATTTCATAAAACGAAGTCCATTAACCAGTAATATAGTCTTTCAGATAGGCTGGTTTTCTCCTTTCGCGAACAGGTCTTCCTTCACGGAGTGGTTCATTTTGCGTTGGTATGGTAAGTTCAACGGACGGTGTTTCTGGTGCGCTTCCGCTAACAGTAGAGTTAGGATTGTTCACTGGCTTAGAGTCTGTCACAAAGTGTCTCTGTATGCCCTCTGTATCATCATCTGGGACTGAACGCATCGGTGAGCGGTCACGACTGTAGAAATTAACTGTGGTAGGTCGCAAATGAATTCTGTTTCTACGATAAGTGGTTCCGTTCTGGTCCTTGACAATGTATGTCCTTGGTCCAAGAATACCATTGATCTTTCCGAGTTTCCAGTTGCGTCCCTCTAGATGCTGGAAGAATACTGCTTGACCAACGTCCAATTCACTCTGCTCGCGAGACTTCTTGTCAAACGATTTCTTTACTGTCTGTCTGCGCTGATTCCTCTTCCTGATGAATGCATCACTTTCTGGTTTCTCCAGTTTCTTTGGAAAATGTGGAATCATGCCACGCACTTTTCTGTTAAACATGATTTCTGCAGGACTAATACCAGTATCCTGTTTTGGCGTATTTCTTTGTTCAAGAATTGCTTCATAAGGATCAGTCTTCTCCACTTCACATTTTCTTAACAAAGTCTTCATGATTTTTACAGCTGACTCGGCCTTGCCATTGGCTTGTTGATGCATAGGCGATGATGTCATGTGAGTGATACCCCACTTCTTTGCAAAATCTTGGAATTCTTGGCTTACGAACTGTGGTCCTCCATCAGACATGATTACATTTGGAATTCCAAATCGAGCAAATTGTTTCTTGAGTAAAGCTATTACTCTGGAGCTTGTCAAAGATGATAGCAAGTCGATTTCGATGAAACTAGAAAAATAGTCAACTGCAATCAAATAATGCTTTCCATTCAGCTCAAACAGGTCAAGTCCTATTTTCTGCCATGGAGTAGATCCTTCTGCATGCTGCATCAATGGAGCATTTTGGTTCATTGGTTTTCTCTCTTGACATATTGAGCAACAATCAGCCAACTGCTTGATGTCTGAATTCATTCCTGGCCAAAATATTGTTCCTCTTGCCCTTCTCAGCATGCTATCATATCCAAAGTGAGCCTTGTGAAGTCTGGCCTTCATTTCACTCCTCAAAGATTTAGGGATTATTACAGCTTCCCCTTTGAGCATAAGTCCATCACTGTATGATATAGTGTCTCTAAAGTCAAAGTAATGGCGAATTCTCTGTGGCGTTTCTTGTTTCTGCTCCGGCCACCCGTTCATCACAGTTTCCTTGAGAATTTGCATTTCCTCGTCACTCTCTGTTGCTCCTTTTATTTCACTAAGTCGAGCATCAGGAATGTCACATGGTTCGTCACTTTTCAATGCCATGATTCTTAGTCTCTCACTAAAATTACCTTCCTCACTCTTCAGATATGCGCGACTCAATGTATCTGCAATTGTAAGGTTAGTTCCTTTGACATACACAAAGTTAAAATCGTACCGGTTCCATCTCATCATGATGTCCTGTAGTCGCTTCGGTGCCATTGCAAGAGGTTTCTTCAGGATGGCCTCTAATGGTTTATGGTCATTCTGTATCGTCACATTACGGCCATATGTATATTGGTCAAAACGTTCCAGACCGTATAACACAGATAACGCTTCTTTCTCGATCTGCGCCCAGTTTCTCTCTGACACCGTCAGTGATCTAGATGCATACTCCACTGGTCTACCGTCTTGAAGGAGAACTGCACCAATGCCGTCTTTACTACTGTCCACTTGTACTACTACTTCCTTCCCAGGGTCAAAGTAAGCTAGTACAGGAGTTTCTGTCAGCATCATCTTGATCCTCTGAAATGCTGCTTCACAGTCTTTAGACCAATGCCATGCCTTATCTTTGCGAGTAAGTTCTCTGAGCGGCTCCATTATGGTAGAAAGGTCTGGAAGGAACTTCGCCATGTACTGAACCATGCCGCATAGTCTCTTAATTCCTGAAACATCAGTAGGAGGTTGCATGTCATTAATGGCTTTTACTTTCTTGTCATCAATTTTCACTCCATCTCTGGAAATAACATGTCCATGAAATGAGATTTCTTTCAGGCCAATCTCCTGTTTTTCTTTATTCAAGATGATGTGTCTCTCCTCACATCTCTCCAACACTTTTCTCAATTTCAAAGCATGGTCTTGCTCAGCTTCTACATCGTTTTCGCCACAGCCGGCTATTATGATATCGTCTACCACGCTGAAAACACCTGTCATGTTTCCGAACACCTCATCCAGTTTCCTCTGGAATATTTCACTTGATACCTTTAGTCCAAAAGGTAGTCTTGCCCATCTGTACCTTCCAAAAGGGGTTATCATTGTTGTTAGTCTGCTGGATTCCTCATCCAACTTCACATGCCAAAAAGCCTCCTTGACATCAAGTTTTGTGAAGGTTCTGGCCTTACTGAGCTGCGGTAGAATGTCATCAAGAACAGGTAGGCGATAATGTTCTCTCATCAACGCTGTGTTGAGTGTTTGCGGGTCAATACACAATCTTAGCTTGCCGTTAGCTTTACGAGCAATAGCCATCTGGCTGACCCATGGAGTAGGCTCTGTAATCGGAATAAGTACTCCTCTATCTTCAAGCTTCTGAAGTTCCTCATGTACCAAGCTCTGGAGTGCGATAGGGATCTTCCTGCAGGGAAGAGCTTTGGGTTTCACATTTGGGTCGACATGTAGATGGGCTGTTCCCAAATCACCTAAGTCACTGCTTGATACACTGGATATGAATTTCTCGTTATTTATGGTAATCAACTTCAATTTCTGTACCGCCTCAAGTCCAAGTAAACATGTGTAATGATATGGAACAACAATGAATCTGAGTTGGTGCTTCTCATTTGTACGTGGATTGACGACTGTCAGATCTGCCTCACCAAGTGGTTTCATGTTTGTCTTATTCCACATGTTCAAGCGGATTTTGGTAGGCTTGCATTGCTCCTTGCGGACATAACGCTGAGAAATTGTATTCACATCTGCGGCACTGTCAAGTTGAAATCTAATGTCACACTCATTGATACGCATTATTGCAGTTACTTCTTTGCCACCAGAACTAACAGCTTTCAACCATTGGTCCTCGTTGAATTCTTCTTCCTGACTGACTGAATGTATCTTCTTGCACTTTGCTTTGAAGTGATTCCTTCCACCACACTGTTCACAACATTTTCCCCATGCTGGACACTTTTGTCTCCCTGGTTCGTGTTTGTACCCACAGAATTCACAGTCTTTCTTCTTATACTGAGTGTGTTTAGTCTTTGGAATTTCCTTCTTTTTCTCTGTTTTCGGTTTGCTGTGCATGTACTTTTCAGATCTCTGTAGT
This sequence comes from Magallana gigas, assembly GCF_963853765.1. Lineage (NCBI taxonomy): Eukaryota > Metazoa > Mollusca > Bivalvia > Ostreida > Ostreidae > Magallana > Magallana gigas. The sequence continues at coordinate 26,516,521 of NC_088862.1, forward strand.
TTGTTCACTTGCAGAGTGGCTTCACGTAGCTCCTTTACTTGTCTGTTGGATTGTTCATACGCCCTACAAACTTGTATGGTTCTTTCGAGTGTAAGTTTGTCCTCTCTGAGTAGAAGTTCCTGTAACTTTCCGGTAACTGTGAACACTATTTTGTCTCTCATCATTCTGTCAGGTTCTTTGAAATTGCAAGATGCTGCACGGGTCTTCAGATCTGTGAGAAAACTATCAAATGGATCTTGGTATGGGAGCTTCCAAAATCTGTGTGATTCGAGTACCTCATTTGATCTGGGGTTACAATAAGATTGTAATTTCTGAAACAGTTTATCAGGGTCATTCTTGTCATTACCATCGTCCCACTGGAATTGGTCATAAATTTCAACCACGTGGGGGCCTCCACAACTTAGTATTATGGCTACCTGCACTTCTTTGGCCTTCTCTGTGCCACCGGAAGCTGCGAGATACACCTCGACCTGTCTTTTCCATTTCTTGAAATTTTCTGACACATTTCCTGTTGTTAATTTTAACTCAGGGGGTAATCGAAAAGGACAGTTATATACCTGCACTGGGGTTGGTTCTGCTTCGCCCATGTTTCATATATGCAAATGGCGGATGCACGTGGTTGCACAAAAAGTCAAACTTTGCTCTTACAAATATCAGTTTGTAATGTTCAAAATCACCTTAAGAATGCCGATATGGAGCGTTGAGACGTTATCAGAGTCCACACATCGCTGCCACCATGTTAATTCGTGCTATCGGGACGAATAATTATTAAAAATAGCTGTGACGATCAAACATGCGTTTATTCAATACACATACCACATAATTCAATCATACACCGAACCCGACCTGAATTCCGAACCCGTTCCAAATATAGTATACAGCATTTCATCAACACAAACTATATTTTTTTTTGTCTTCACTATATTTAAAATGTATTTATAAACTTGAAAAATATTCTCCTTTTTTTCTCTGGGAAACAATTGAAGATGATTCTTCTTTGTTCCATGTTTGAAAATTGTAGCAAAAATAGCTCGTCTTTGCTCTTTTTTGAAAAGCATGAAAAGGTCATTTTTGCATTGTTCCTTTCTAAAAAGATTATTAACAAAAAGTGTTTTTTCGTGTTCCTTGCTTTAGAAAGCCAAACGTAAAAAATATATTTTTTTTCAGGTATACCATTATTAATAATCGCTGTTTGGAGTTCCCTTCGAATTTATTCCACTTCAATTCAGCAAATCAAGAGTTCCGACTTACAAGAGTAAGTATTCTCTCTCTCTCTCTCTCTCTCTCTCTCTCTCTCTCTCTCTCTCTCTCTCTCTCTCTCTCTCTTTTAAATTGATATCCAGTTTACATGTATAAATGATGAAATGATGACCGATGTAAACCAAAAAAATTCATGTACGCTACAGATAATTCGATAGTAGTTTTCCTACGTAAGCATTCTTGTGCTAAAAATGCTTTTTTATCAAGAAAATAATCAATTAAAGTGTCGATTGAAGTATGATTTATGAGTTGAAAGATTCTAAATAATGGCGCTCGGAAATTAATTGCTGATTTGTTTGTACAGCTGCTGGTTGCCTTATAACACCTCACAGATGGATCCCCTGGATTACATCCATATCGTACCGACGCTCCTAGTGTTAGCAGTGAGTATAGGCATTATACATTATTATACTTTCATGTTAAATACTGAAATCTGATTGGTTTAGACGCAGTTGATAATCCGTTCAATTACCCTATGCGTTAGCAACACACTTGGTAACGGGTATCACAGCGAATTATTACATGCGCGTAAATTATGTGCGTACGGTTCGCCGAGTTACCCTCCCAAACAGGCACTATTTATATAATATAGAAACTAGTCCGTCCAAAGATATCTATGCTGCACATTTTGACCGATTTTTTTTATCAAAATGCACATACCTGTGAAAGAAGTGCAATTGAAATCGATGAAAGGGGAAATCTACAAGATAACCTCATTCACACATTATTATTTCTCCCTCGTAAAAATGCACAGTAACGAAAACAGATTTCTTGCGGAGATCTATGATGGGGAATGTTGACATCTTTTTTTTCCATTCTTGGAAGTCATTCGGAATACCTCGAACAATTTTTCAACGTTTTCATCCAGTTACCTTCATCTCTTTACCAATTGAAAATCGCCGTAGATTTTATATTTTTAGCCGTGTACTGAGACCTGGCAAGCTAGAGGGGCGTTTCAAAGGGAATTTTTTTTTGGATTTTTTCATACTATTAAAAAAACATCGTCAAAAACTAAACTGAAAGGTATTTGTAAATTTGGAATAATTTAAGAAAATATTCGGCAAAAATATCTTGGGACATATGATCCTTATATTCTGAGTTCGAATCCCCGAGGGGCTTTTGTTGTTAGTGAATGAATTAAATATTTTAGATATTCATTTTCTATCCCCAATGCTATTGCAAATTTTTCGTTTATCTATCTTTACATCTTTCATTATTAAAAAAATACTTTTAATATCATTCTTATTATCAGCTATTCATATTAGTTGACCTATGATACACTTTAACTTTGGTTTTATTTGTATATAGTTTGCTTCCAATATATACGAGGGTCTTCATCTTATCGGGATTAAAAGTTAGTAAAAGTCAACTGTTTATGCACAATGTCATGCTTATGTACTTTTGATTTCAGGTTGTTCTATAATCTTATATTATCGTATATATGTTTGATATAAAATTATTGGTTATAACGTATAAGGCTGTAAAGTTAAGTTGTATAACTCTGTCGTACTAGATTCAGCTTTAATTTATGTTTGATCAAATATAAGCAATGTTTTTTTGTCTTTGATTAGATTAATATGCTGTTTCTCGCTACAATTATATGGGTTTTAGTGACGAAATTAAGAGCCTCTAATAGCTTGGAAACGATACAATTAAGGTAAGGAAATAGGAGAAAATCAGGCTTATGATTTTAATTTAAGAAAATTCTACTTAAAAAGATTACTGTTATATTCAATTTTACGCGTTTTTTTAAGAACCTTATTTACAAAAACCAGTTTATTGATACTTGCATACTTGCGGTATTGAAAAAAAATCGAGAGAGAGAGAGAGAGAGAGAGAGAGAGAGAGAGAGAGAGAGAGAGAGAGAGAGAGAGAGAGAGAGATGATAATCACATCTTTCAAAGGAGAGAGAGGGAGAAACAGACAGACAGACAGCTGGACATAAAGTTGGACAGAGAGAATATGCTTAACGGCTATTATTACGGTATTATTTCTATTGACTACTAACATCCTATGTTTATAATCCAGCTCTTACCTTTTATATGTTTTTGAGAGAATATAATTTTTTTTTGACTGTAGAAAAGTCGTGAAGGCCACATTGCTTTTGCTGCCTCTGCTGGGGATCACGTACCTGTTATTTTTATACTCACCCACAGACGATAAAGCCGTAGTGGAGGCCCATAAATTCATCAACACATTTCTTCAATCATTTCAGGTATATATACTCATGTTGTTCCCTTTTTTAGGAGGCTTATTACTCATCCGATTTTACCTTAAAGTTTTACTTATGCTATTTTTTGGCCGTAAACTAAGTAAAGAAAAATCCAGATATTGTATAGATTTAAAATTTGAATGTTTATCAATTATCTTTATACAACATGGACCCTCGTCTTAAAGAGCGAAACATTACACAAACCTTAAATCAGATTTATAATGACTTTTACTGAATGAAGCAGGAAATAAAAAAGTAAAAAAAAATTGATTATCTAAAACTTTACACTAAATCAATATGATGAACAGGAAACACACAGTGTTGATTGTCGGAAAAGACCTCTATCTATACTTGTTTTTAATACAAGTACAACATTATGAATATTTTGAAATGGTTTTATTTTGCATGCAATAAATGATTAAGTGATCATGAATAGGTAGAATTATTAGAGTATCTATGATGTTATACAACAATTAATTTCGGACCCAAAAAGTGAGGTTCTTTTCTTCTTTTGTTTCAGGGCTTTTTTGTCGCTTTATTTTACTGTTTCTTGAACGAAGAGGTATGTTTCACAACTATCATTTTTAATTTGATACATTGACATTCGATTACAAGCAAAATTCAGATTTGAAATGTTAGTCAACGACTTTTTAGATTCTATTTTAAATTTATTAATAATTTTTTCTCGTCATTTCTTTTTCAATTTAGGTGAAATCTGTACTGAAGAAGAAGTTCAACACCCTTCGAGAAAATCGTACCTTGGCCACAAGATGTACAAAAACTTCCATTGGCTGGGCCAATGACATCACGATACAGAAAGACCACGTGGCCCTCACCAATGGCAACCGCCAAACGAATGCATACAATCACAATGATAGACCGGACCTTAAGATTTCCGATCACTACAGTAGGGAGGATGGACTAGAATCGGAGAAAATGTTGTAAACTGTTTAGAATATTTTATTTTATTTAAATAATTTCATTTCCATTCCATAACAGAATACATGAAATTAAGTCTTGCAAACTAAATGGCATTAATTTTTTTTTCAACTATTATACTCAGTTCTTATCTAGCATGATAATTGCGATATTATAATTACTATATTTAATTGGAAATGTTTTATTCATATATATACAATATTAGTATATGGCACATTGTCATTTTTTTTTCAACTGGAAGAAAAATTTATTGTATGTATAAACATTTAAGAATGCATTGTTAAGTTTAATTATATACAGTTTACATATATCTGACTTACAAGTCTGAAAACCTAGTATATGTAAGACTTGTCCCGTGTATTATTTTGTTATATCGGTATTAACCAAGTGACTTTTTATCTTTAAATGACGTCACAGAACCAGCAATGGGATGTATTACGTCTAATAATCATCAATGTATTAATTAAACCGTTTTATATTTGTTCTGTATCATCAGTTATATGTAAATGTATATATGTCATAACGAAATATTATTAAACTGTTTTGTTTGGTTTCGGATCTGTTATAAATTGTTCATTATGGAGAGATTCGGTTGTTAAAACACAAAATAAACAAAATTAATATATGAGCCATTCCGTTAACTGAATGTTAGATAAAAGGTCCGGAAGAGTGACTGAATGACATGAGTTTGCCAGTCAGCCTCGTGTATTTACTATAACTATTAGTTAATATATAATAACTTTCATTAGACAAAGCTTCATTGAGTGAAAAAAAAATCGATAGCGAAAGACCCCTTATATCAAATATGAAAGGGAATACATACATTTAAACAATAAAATACTTTCTTTGGTGATTCATGCGGGATGTGAAGTTGGCGACATTGCAGAAAAAATACATTACCAGCGTTAGCATTTTATTGTTTATATTTACAATTTATTTTGACAAATTAATAAATTGATTGTCAAAAGTAAGTAAAATTCACTAAATTAATGTTAATGTACATCAGTACGCGGTAGCTAAAAGCAACAGCTAGACAAATCGTTTTCATTGGGAGTTTGAGTCTGACATCATCATGGTTATTTCGTGCAGTCCGTGAATTTTCCGCGGTCACTGTAGGTTTCGACCAATCGATAAACGGGGCGTGTAGATTTCAGTCCTGTTAGTTTCGAAAGAGCTATGAATTACGAATTAACAGTTTACCATAAGTTTCAGTAAGAAATAGAGGGAATCATACTCCGTGCATATTGATGTAAATATAACGATGTATCATAATCTCAGAGAGAAATTTTTTTTATCCAATTTACCTACAGTGATTGTTAACAGAGGATGCTTTTATTCAGTAGAGAGGCGAACATTCTGTACGTATTTTTTCCTATACAGTGTATGTAGTCTATAAAATAAGACAACTTGACCTTATTATTCCGTCCTGTTTCCGTACCTTACTATTGTCGTTTACTTATCCGTATATAACGAATACATAAGCAATTGTGTGTGTAAATAAAAGGGGAAAAGTTCGATATTTAAAGGGTAATTCAAAAGTTGGTCAAATATTAGGCAATTCTCTTTTTCATTTCTCTCCAAAGAATTTGCTAAAATCATCTCTTTATATTTACATCTACCATGTATAGTTTCCTCTTTTTCTTACGGAAAATATAGTCAATTCATAGCTCTATAGAAAGAGCCAAACTGAAATTTACACACCCAGTTATCGATTGGTCGAAATCTACAGCGGCTGAAAGTGACAGGACTGAAATTGACACGCCCTGTTTATCGATTGGTCTGAATCTACAGCGACCTTAGTAAACTCACGGACTGCACGAAATAATCATGATGATGACCGGTGGTCATTTTTCAACGTTGAATATTGACCCGGGGGGTCATTTTTCAACGTTAAAAATTGAGACCAAAATCGTGAAATTTATACCTGGGGTCATTTTTCAACAGTATGAGAAAGATTTTTCTAAACTCTGATGTCCTCGACCCGTTGAAAATTGAACCTGTTGAGAATTGACCCAAACCTCAGAGTTTTGATCTAACTGGAACTTTCTCTACACGGTTTAAATGTACAATCATGCACATATTTGAAAGTTTCAGTTTTAAAATGTACATACTGTCCGATACATATGCGGACGTGGCTAATTTCTTTTAGGCTGATATGTCCAATTAATCATTTAGTTTTTAGATTGAAAATATGATATCCATTTATTATTACATGTACAATACTATGTATAAAAGCTAAGAAGATGACCGTTTGCTTCGGAATGGAGCAGGCGAGAAGGGCTAGAATATTTTTTGACATAGATGACATGGTTTTCATTCCCTCATGTGACAGAATTTAAAGTTTAAACTTGTCACAATCTCTGATAAATATATCTAACAAACATATTGTCTGTCACTTTTAAGGCAATTCAACAATTTTCATATATACTGGGTTTTTTATACGTATATATACAGCATATACATATTTACACATGTTTTTAATTTTTTACGACTTAAAAATGATTTTTCATAAACTTGTCTGATTAACTTTATTGAAGCACCATCCAATTTTCTGCATATACAGTCATGGTTCTTCTTAAAAATGCAATTTATTTCTATTATTTTGAGTTTTCAATTCTATTATTTACCTGTAAATTAGAAACACAGGCAACTGACGTAATGTATTTTCTCAAAATTAAAAACATATACCCGCTACAGCAAAAATATTATCAATTTAAATAAAAGTAGGTTTGCATCTAAATATACAGTCGGAGGATGGTTGATCTAATTATATTAATGGTATATACATTAAAAAGGTATGCGAAAAGTATACAACTGATAGATATGTTGTTTGGAGCAGCTGTATCAAGGAAAAATCCGAATTGCTTAAACATGTACAAATTGAAGCAACCAGGACAGTGACAGGGATCAGAGTTAATTCTTCTAAAATAATTTTATATAGTGAGCTTAATTTGGAAACCTTGCAATCTCAAAGGGATAACCATAAACTAATTATATTCTACAAGAATATAAATGGTTTAGCACCACAAGATATGTTAGATTGAATTCAATCATATTTTCTAACTGAACATGCATATAATCATAGATCGAATTAGCTTTTTTACTATCTACCACTATATACTTATTACAATAGATTTGCTCCGTCTACATGTAAATTATGGAATAAAGAAAATTTCATCAACTTTACCTTTCTATTAAGTCAAAACTTAAAAAACAAATTCTACCTAGAGTTTACAAACCTTTCAGTTAAGACAATAGGAAATATTATTTTACGTCAATTACGGAATAAAGCTAGTAAAGCTTACTTATTTAAGGATTTTTTTCTGATGTGAGTCGATGTTTATACTGTGGGTCTGAATCTGAAGGAAATGTGATTTTTCCCCTGGATATCCAAGATACACTCAACAAAGAGACGAACTTTTTAAACAACTTCTTGACATTAGTGTACCATTTTATATGAACTATATACTTTGTGGTAGTTCTGATTTTTCAAATAGATAAAATTGTAAAATTGTTTCCCATGTTTATACTTATATTAGATTTCCAAAGCGTTTTTGATTCTCTTAAGGTACACTGTTTAAACCTATTTAAGTATTATACCTGTATATTTACTTAATATATAGTTCCCTTTTATTTACTGTTCTTTTCAAATGGGCTGGATCATGAAAATCTCATTCTTATGTTTGTATTTCTGCAGGTATAAATGAAGGTGATATGTTTGTTAATATAGGTGTGAGTGAACATGTCTACCAACAATATGTCATACAATCATACATCATAAATATTCAGATAATTATTTAATATTCAAGTTCAAATAAGAATACTTATTTTTAACTATGTCTAATATACACATAATATACACATTTAACACGTTTAAATTCAATCAATAATGTAGGTGGGTCAATCATCTACTCCAACGCTGCTGTATGATCTTCTACTACTTATTTCTATTCAAAAAATGCAATTTACCAATTTATTGACGAAAACAAGTACTGTTAGTAAATATGATAAATTTTTGTGATCAAAGCAATTTAGAAACTTTAAAGTAAAATTCTATTGCCATCCTGTACAAAAATTAGGTTGCTAACTTGCTACAGATTCCATGAAGCAGAATTGTTAATGCCTAGAAAAATAAGCGATTTGATTATACTTAGTTACATCAAAAGTTATTCTAACGGAACAAATAAAACACCAAAATTCGGCTTTCAAGGTATAGTTACTACAGCATTGTTCATGAAAGAGTACAATCATGTTAGCATATCATCATTTTGTAAACTGTTATTGGCTGGATGGGTGTGAATACAAAATTCAGACAGTCACAGTTTTAACAAACTGAGTGGGTGCAAACACAAAAATCTCAATATGACATACTGTAATTGTTTTTATTTACATCCACTCAGAAAATTTACAATGAACAATATCAATATTAATTTGTGCTTCTTTGCTGTTGAATTTTGAACCGGTTTCATGATCAAAATTTCACGATGCGGGTCAATTTTCAACGGATTAGGGTCTTTATTCAACACCTTTGGTCTCAATATTCAACGTGGAAAAATGACCCTCGGGTCAATTTTCAACCCGGGTCAAAATTCTTCGTTACACCGGATCTACTTTTCTCAACGGTTCTGGTCTAACACTATTTATAGAACGGGTATTTCCAAGATGAAGACTATCAACAAAATGTACAGTTGTGTCTGTTTTATTTTCAGCATAGAAAATGCAATTTTGTGAATAAAAAAACTTGAAAGTTTAACCTTCAAAAATGAAGGAAACACATTATTTGATTCACGAAATAGAAAATTAAGCGTCTTCTCGCGATTTCGTCTGCTTGAGATCAATCAACATTTACAGCGAGGCTGGCTGTTCCTTTTCCAGGAATATTATAACGAACATATAGGCCAATAAACTTTCACGGTAACACTGCACTGCTGTTCAAATTTGGTAACGATAAGTTTCAAATTTACACACGTACATGATCGGTCATCAGAAATAGCGTCGTAAAGAAAAGCTATGAGTAGGCCTAATGCATCAATTCCTTCGGCGCATTCCAAGCGGCAGATATACCATTTAAGTACATCACTGGCTATCTAGTTACAACAACGTTTACAAAAGTCGCTTATACATATTATTCTTTGTCGACATATCAGCTATTTTCGTAAACGATCGCCTTTCCTTGGATGGTTATGTCCAGTTGCATATTCCAGCGATCTCACACGAAAACTAGTTTTTATACGAGTTTTTCTGCACAGTGAATAATATCACAAGCTATCGCATGTATTTTCCTTTCGTTTTCAATTCAGACGGTTCAGATTTTAACTCACTATTTGTGTTTAATCCATTTAATTCAGCTCAATAGCTCTGCATCAGCTGAAGGCGCATCCATTTTGAATACTGTTGCTGTTGTTGTTTTGTATTCATACGCGCCGCTTCATTTACATTATTTACATTTTTGATCAATGACACTTCACATTTTTTTATTTGAAAATGTTCTATTAAATGATAAGAAATGAAGATAATAATTTTTCTATTGATCGACGTATCAAAGAAAAAATTGACCGGAAAACTTTTTCATCAATGCGCTACGCGCATTGATGAAGTTTTCCGGTCAATTTTTTTCTTTGATACGTCGATCAATAGAAAAATTATCTTCATTTCTTAACTCAAAGTCTCACAAGAGACGATTTGGCTGTTTCTTTTAGCTAACGTACTTATGTACATTAACAGTAATTTAGTGAATTTTACTAACTTTTCATAATCAATTTATTAATTAGTTAAAGAAAGATGTTAATATAAACAATAAAATGCTTTCTTTGATGATTCATGCGGGTTATGAAGGTAGCGATCATTGCAGGAAAAATTAACATAACCCGCTAACGCGGGTTATGTATTTTTCCTGCAATGTCGCTACCTTCATATCCCGAATGAATCACCAAAGAAAGCATTTTATTGTTTAAGTAAATAAAATTGAGAACGCTCTCTCTCTCTCTCTCTCTCTCTCTCTCTCTCTCTCTCCAAATATTCGCATGAATATATTTTCCCATACCATTTAATACACATTTAATACATGTAGTAGAAAAAGATAGAAAAAAGAGGTACTAAAATTGATCGGATGATGACAGGCTAAAAAAAACCAGTTTGATTTAGCATGTATGTGTGGCGGGGGTGCATGGGACATGTATGCGCTTGGATCCAGAAGTCTGGCAGGGATGGGGGTGGGTCTGAGGTCCGGATAATTTTGTTCGCCCGAGGCTAATTTTCAGTACCTTTAAAACTTTCAGGTCTCCCGACCCCTTTCTAGACCCGCGCTTGGAATTATTGTAGCTCGCATTTAAATGACACCCATATGATCCGCCCTAGTTTGTCACTTTTTGATCCTTCGATCCAAGTTCCGGATCGGTGAAGATACCGTAAACAAACAAGAGTCCAGAGATATTTTGTTATATGATACGTATTCATTTAAGAGAGGAGAAGATAAATGTAAGTACATGTATACATGCATTTTGAGTTTTTAACTACTGTGTAATTTGTTATTTGGTATTTGGTATAAGTGCTATATTGTTATTCTAAAGTACTATACAAAGTGAAGAAATACAAAACGAAAGTAGACTCATAATATCGACTGTTGCAGCATTATCTTTGGAACATAATTAAGCTTTATATTCAAATGATCGATAAATTCTTTTAAAATACTGACAACATGCATATTGTATAGGTTCAGATAATTAATTGTCACTCAGTTGTACATGTATATACATGTATTTCGTTGTACATGTATGCCTATAATATATAGTATAGATCGACACTATATATTGTGTTGAATTTTTATGAACAAGATTTGGCTACATTTCAATAAATATTGTAGAAAGACTGAAGAAAATGGTCATAAAAACACAACAAGCCTTTAAATTTGTAATGGATGCATGTAAAAATATAATTCACCTTCACCAAGAAATAATCAATGATCATAGAGTTATCTTTCTTTGTTACTCGATATCTTAGTGCAATATATAAAGACTGTAACTGACCGTATATTCTGTTTTACGAGAGTTCTGAATTTCGCGATTGCGAGAATATTAAATCGCGAGGACCAAACTTGTTATAATTCATATACTATGTAGTTCACAACCTACTGAAAAAAAAATGAAATTGAGATTTTGTAATCTGCGAAGGGTGTTTATCGCGATTTTATGCAAATATATTTCTCGCGTTAGAAAATTACAACATTGATGCTAAAATTAAAACCCATGTACCTTTTTGCTTCCAGAAAAAATGGACTCAGAAAGACAGGGACAGCATCACTTAGAATGTCAAGCCTGCAGGGTGATACCAAAGGGCCCCGTGCAATGGTACTGCAAGGAACACAAAATTGATCTTTGCGACAATTGCAAAAGCTCACATGCATCAAAACCTTGCGAGGTCGTGACCTACAAAGAAAAATTCCAAGAACGTCTTATGGAAAACCCAGTTATGTCAAAGGAAGTTAAATGCCCCTTGAGCTTTCTTAGAGACATAGGAATTGCCGGCAAAGACCAGTTCTGGCTTTTGAGCTCGAGGAGTGACACCATCAAGCTTATTGATTCTAATGGCAAAGAAATCAAAAGTGTCAAGGCTTCTGCTCAACCAATGCGATTGGCTGTATCACATGACCAGAAGTCAGTTTTCTTTACCGTTCCCAGTGAAAATCTTGTGATGAAAATGGACGCGAAATCGGGAAAAATCACTCGCTTGTTTTCAACTGGCGACTTTGAACCCATAGGAATAGGTTCATGTAGATCAGGCGATCTTTTAGTTTGCCTGTATAATTCAAAAGACATTTTTGGGAAAGTTGTCAAATATAGCCAATCAGGTCAACCAATTATGGAAATTGAACGAGACGGAAGCAAAAGGAGCATCTACACAAAACCGCATTACGTCATCGAAAACAAAAATGGCGGAATTTGCGTTTCCGACTACAGTAAGCGTGAGGTTATCCTGGTGGCCGCTAACGGAGAGTTTCAGTTTTCCTACGACGGAAATAAAGCCAGGAAAGTCGTCGAGAATTTCACCCCCGAGGGAATCGCTACGGATAGTCGGGGAAACTATCTAGTGGCTGATCATTGGAACAACACCGTGCACATCATCAAGGAAAATGGCGCCTTTGTCAGCTATCTACTTTTTGGGAAAATCGAGGGTCCAACGGGGATTACTGTTGACGACGAGGATAAGCTCTGGGTGTGTGAGTTCGGTACAGATGACGGCACTGTCAAGGTCATATCCTACCTTGAATAACATAATTATGACGATATCAATATTTTCAAGGTTCTGTCATACCTTCAATAACATATGACGATATTGTCAAGGTCATGTCCTACCTTCAATAATGGATAACTTTTTCATTTAATAATGCATATGTTTTATTTGAAATAACACATTTATTGTTTACTAAATATACTTTGTTTCACTTATGTATCAAAATAAAAATATTCAAACGCTTGGTGGGATTTTTTTCATTTTAATAATTTACGAAATATTTTAAGCCAGACAGCAGGCGAAGACAAGTACATAATAAGGTATTTAAAAATAATAATAATAAGCTTATTTTTTTTCTCGTGAAAAAAAGGCATTTGTCATTCAGTTTCAACAACGCAAATGCTTTGTGAAAATATATGAGAGAAGCGCTCAAAAAAAAAAGAACAAAAACTCATACACGGACTAACTTGAGATAATTATATGGTTGTCTAATAAGATAAAGTAAAACCTTGGATTGTACTTGTACAAACTTAACACTTTACTTTGAACATCTGCCCCTTTACCATGCATGTTGCGTAACTTCAGAACTATTTTAACAAGACCGTGGACTTTCGGTAAGATGTAACTAATTATTTCTTGCGTCAAAACAAACAAGTTAAAATGACGCTGGTTTCACGTATAATATACACAGAATGCGTAGTCTCAGCTCAAAATCCAGACAAATATTGTTGATTTCAAAGAACAATGGCAGAATGGCATACAATGAAACAGAAAGGACTACGTCAAATTGCTGTTGAACATAACTTCCCAACGTCCAAGCCCTTGTTAAAATGGTTCTTAAAGCCACTGTCCGATGGTTGCTGTTATACACGTCACACCTTTTGTTAGTTTAGGATAACATTGAGCAGAAGTGGTAATGTGATGGTGTCTGTTGATATTATAACATCAATTTACAGTCACATCTGAATGATGTTTGACATAAAATTGTTGTCGTATTTCAGTTAAAGACAAAAAGCGAGCTGCGGTGAGCTGCTTGTTACAGGAAAATAGTGTCATATATGAATGGCATTTTGTGAGCAGATCTTGAGACAATTATCTGTTTATGTACATCGGTAATGGCCTTCCTCGAGCGATGATGAGAATCAAAATTACTACCATGATGAAGTTGTTTTTATCAAATGTATAATCAGTCAAATGAGATCCTAAATATCTTTAACCTAAATTTATTTAAATGATTTTGATGCTTAAAATTAAGACTAAAAACTTTTTTTTGGAATGGTTTTGATGAAACAGATTGCTTGGGGCTGTTAAATGTCGAAAATCTACAATTACATGTATATCTTGTTCAGTTGAAATAATGTCATGTAAGTAAAACAGTGTAATTATTCACATATCCATCTTATTTTCGATAAAAATAGTCACAATGCTACTATATATTTTGCAAAGAATTTAAAATCATTCCAATGGTGATGGATTCCTTTTTTATTTTAAATTTGGAAAACCAATTTATACAAACTACGGCTCGTGATAAATAATGCATGACGTCAGCTTTTTCAAGGACAAATTTAAAGCAACATAAACAAAAGATATTTCAATGCATTTAATCGGTCAGTGACACATACATACAAAAATCTCCCTAACAATCTCCACTGTGTTAAATAAACATATATTTAAATTTAAAAAAAAAACATGTTTACACTACGCACTTATAACAGACATAGATGTGCGTGTACTACATGAAATAAGATATCATATATAAATTATGCATAAGCAAGCATGATTAATATTAATAAAAAATTATATAGAATATTCGATTTATCTTAGTTAATTATATCCGTCTATATATAGTAATCTATCAAACAACATTTATTCGAATTTCACGTTAGCAATATTTCATTTATATAAGCATCAAGAAATGATACTAATAGATATATGTTTTAAGTATTGAATTTATCGAATACAAACCGCAAATCGATATTTTGAAATCAATACATAGTTCAAGAAGATATTCTCGATCGAAAGAAACAAAAAGGCTTTATATTTCCAACATTTCATTTCCAATGTGCGTTTGATTCGCTTTATTCACCAATGTTTAAAATATGAACGATTCAAATATTCAAGAAGGACATTATTACTCAAAAATTAGAAAAACACAATATGTTAAGAAATGTCATTCAACTTGTTCTCTAATAACGATTGCAACAACTTAATACAAAGTAATAAAATGTTTCTGTAGAGTAGCTCAAACGTTGGTTAGGATTTAACCTATAAAAAACTCATTCAAATTTCCCGAATCTGTAAAACTGCTGCTACCTGAAAAAGATAAACGTTTGTACGTGTATTATAAGATTGAATTGAAGGACAAAACAAACATACGAATATGATCATTTGTTTAATATGAATTTGCGTAAAGATGCACTTTTTTGCATTGATAGTATCTTAAGTTTATACAGTTAAATGAAAATATTTATGAATTAAAAATATATTTTTTAAAAAAATACAATACAATGGGGTGGTCAAGATCTAGAATTCTCCAAACAAATATATTGTTCTTCATTTCACTTACCGGATGAGTCAGGCAAACCGCCACCTGATGAAAACCCAGGGAGTGATGATGACGGAATACCTGTCCCGGATGAACTTGATATAGGTTCTAGCTCGGAAAGTCTCATTGGTGATTGGACCACTAGTTAAAAAAGAACTTGAATGGTCAGTTTGTATGGGTTTTTGTGCTTGGTCTTATCTCAATTCTGTGTGTTTGATTTTGCATTTAGACAAAGGGGTTTGATAATTACGCAAAAATAATATTGGAAATCTATATTGGTAAGCAATGAAGGTTTCCTAGAAGAAAACATTGTTAGAATTAAATTGTATAAACTATTCAAAGTTAAGCTATTAAAAGATTTTTATACAATAAATACACAATGTGTCCTTTAATTGTGGTAAATCTACATCATTACGAACGATTCTAAATTAGAATCACCCAAAGTAAATGAATTTTAAAACATCAGATACGAAACTTACGGACTGGGTCTGTGCTCCCAGCAGAATCATAAAAGCTGGTTAGTTCTCCAAAAGGTGCATTACTTGATGTATCAGCAGAAGGAACATTACTTTGCGAATCGAAAAACGGCTCATTGCTTGTTATTCCAGAAAACGGAATATTGCTTGTTGTATCGCCAAAAGGATTATTACTTGCTGTGTCAGTAAATGGAATATTACTGGTATCAGCAAATGGATTATTACTAATTGTGTCACCAAATTGGTCATTCATTGTAGTATCAGCAAATTGAGCATTATTTGTTGTATCAGCAAACAGATTATTATCTGTAGAGTCAATAAATGGTCCAGGACTTGATGTGAATGGGATAGAATTATCAGATAAGCTATCCACAGGGTCAAAACTTCGAAATGCAGCAAACGGATCATTACTCGTTGGTTCGGTAAATGGTCCGGAAATTGTTGTATCAGAAATGAGATTGTCATGCATTGTTACAGAAGAGCTGTCTCGCACGCCGAAAATGTCTACTGCACTTGTCGGTGGATCTATAAATCGAATATTATTAGTGAATTCATAGTAACATAATACATGTATGTGAATACTTCATGAAAACACATTTATTTCCATGAAGAGAACCCCAATGTTAGTATGTACAATCTTATCATTTTCTTTTTAGGTTTGTTGTTTAAAAACTAGTTTTTTGGTTTTTCAGTAAGCTCATATTGCGTTTATGCGAATATTTGCACTTCCTTTGTGTTTCAATTTTCTTAAAGGTGCATATCGAAATCGTTCAGTGTACCGCCAAACTATTGTGTAAGACATGTCTTGGAAAAAATGTTTAAATTGGAATTAAGCACTAAATTAAAGGATATGCATGATGAATTTGTAAAAACGAAAATCTTGGGAAGGAGGTAAAATGTTTGTACAAAATGTAATTAGAACGTACTGTATAATAAAAATCGACATTTTTGTTATTAAATACTCTAGGTTTAAAAAATATATAGGTTAGAATACATGTAATGATATTACATGTATAAGGTTGAAAATAAGTTATGTATAGCAAACATATTTTCAGTTTTGCACTCTGTTAAACCCATGCAAAACAAATAAATGACTTAATTTTAACAACTAACAATACAAGAAATGCAGTTTTGAAAAGCGTCTTCATGTACAAGTAGCATGTTTTTTAACGTGTTGTACTTGAAAGGTGATATTAAGGTTAGCGCCTAAAGGAACAAAAAAAAATCTACAGTATAAATTTTCTTTAAAAGATATGAATGAATACCGTCTGATTGTTGGTACAAATAGCCAATGTACAATTTGCTTGTGTATTAACTAAAGTAAATGAGAATAGAACCTAAATTATATGTGGAAATAAAACACGACCTTCCATAGTTTTTTTTTTTAATTGATATAAACGCTTAAAAAGGCTGAGTGGTCAACAAATTCCCCATCAGATCGACCTTAAAATTCAAATATGAATATTTACATTCAACTGTGTTTTCCCATTAAATTTTGTGATCTTCAAATGCCTCTTAATGCAACAGGCAGTCAAAGGTCAAATTGACGAGTTTTATTATGACGTCACAGACGTTGAACGCTGTAAACTGCAACGTCACAAGCGAAAATCAAAGTTCACCCTAGTGGCTGTTACTGTGGCTCTTCCATTAATATTAACTTAACCTTAGGATAAGATAGGAATTTTAAGGTATGAATCACATTTGCAGACAAGGCAAGAAGTTAAAAAAATGTAAATATAAGCATTAAATCATGATTGTTTGAAGTATACACTCTCATAACTGCAGCGATGTGTGCATTCAAATTTTCATAACGCGCTAACGCGCGTTACTCAATTTGTATGCACACACCGCTGCAGTTATGAGAGTGTATACTTAAAAAAAAATCATGATTCAATACTATACAGAATCATCTGTAAACTACCATAGAGTAGAGGACAACTATAAACAATAAACAGCCTTAAATTCGAATTTTTTACCTATTGCTTTTATACAGAGCTCTTCGCAAGGAAATTTTAAAAAAGTCTTAAAATGGCCTCGACCATCAAGCCCTCTTAAGCTACCTATGAAAAAAAATTGATGAAGCAGATTTTTGATTGCAAACGATGCACTTTCACTTAAATTTCATTGCATAACAAGTTACGAAAATACCCTAGTTCTCGAAACCTTTGAGATTAAAAGTATACAAAAAATCTTACCTAATCGACGGTTTCTATCATTGTCTGTTAAACTTGCTGGTAAAGCGGGAACAGAAGGGCCGAACGAGTTAATAGGTCGTAACTGTGGTACATCAACAGGCACATCCGTGTTACCAAACGCAGAACTGAACACACTATCTGCAAGTCCGCTGTTCCAAGAGTCTGGAAAATTGATTGAACTTTGATTAAAAAGTAAATATTTAAACATATTCAAAACCATTGACTATGCTTTCTCCAGTTTTTATTCAACATTCAAAAATAAATAAACGAAACGCATCCCAAAAAGGCTTTCAAAACTGACAATTTCTGAAAATTCAATTTATTTCAAGATTGTAGGCTTTTTTGGAATCCAAATTCGTAATTTAGGAACTTATTGACAGAATAAGCATAAGTGAAGAGAAAAATTCCTTTTTTTCCTTTTTTAGAGTTTGTTGGCAAATCGACATAAAACGATGTGTGACATTAGTTAAGCCTTTTGCTCTTCATATTACTTACTATGATTTATTTACTTCAAAATGGACTTTCTATAAATTGTATTTATCTATTTTTTTAATTCAACTCAAAAGCCCAAGGACGATAAGTGCTTCTGAAATCCTTTTATCTTTTTAATCTTTTTTTAATTTGTTAAATAGCTATTGGAAAGTGTGTTGTTGCCAACT
This sequence comes from Magallana gigas, assembly GCF_963853765.1. Lineage (NCBI taxonomy): Eukaryota > Metazoa > Mollusca > Bivalvia > Ostreida > Ostreidae > Magallana > Magallana gigas. The sequence goes on from NC_088862.1 coordinate 26,535,036, forward strand.
GATTTACTTTTTACGAGATTTCAACTGAATTAATATATGTTGTTCTTATCATCGTAGATATATAGAATATATCAATTAGTTATTCATTTATATGCATGTAGATGTGCAAATTGCCCAATTTATTTAGTTTTGAACATAATAATTCTATCAAAACATCTGAAATACATGAATTAACAATGAGCTTAATTTGATTTTTTAATATGCATGCTTTCGCCGGAGTAAATTATTTGTATTTTGATTTTAAATTAATGATCTCAATATCTTACATAAACACAGATAAAATTGTTAATCATATGTTATCTAGAAACAAATTAGTGTTTTCACATTTTACAAGTGGAACCTAAGTACCATCATAACAAATTTTGATATGCAGAATACTTTGACAAAGCTTTCATTTCAATTTGAGAATTTAAAGATTGCTCTGTTCAATACTTTAAAACAAACATATGTGTTTTAGAAAAGTTTTATTATACGGGTAAAAATCATACAAACCAAAGGAATTGTCTGGATTGGATATACCCGGTAAAGGTAAAGCTGGTATTTCGCTAGTTTTACTCGGTTCAGGTAATAGTGGGAAGGAACCAGCATCAATCCTATTTGAACGGGACCCAGAAAATAACGGTAAAGGTAAAGTTGGTATTTCACTAGTTTTACTCGATTCAGGTAATAGTGGGAAGGAACCAGCATTAATCCTATTTGAACGGGACCCAGAAGATTCCCTAGATTGTGTCTGCGGCCAATGTCTAGTTGGTAGCCCAGAAGGTTTCTTAGATCGTATTTCTGGCCAAACATCTGTAAACAGGATTCTTATATTGCTTACTATAAATATATCAAATTGAATGTTTCTTGAGAAAACAAAGTACATCTTAGAATACATTGCACATTGATTTTGTTTAGTAATAATATTAGAGGGTTTGTCAATTAAATATTCTTTTTTTTTTTGCAGGATGTTTGTGTGATATAGTTTGTTTGCAATGTTTATAATATTAGAGGGTTTGTCATTTAAATATTCATTTTTTTTGCAGGTTGTTTGTGTGATCTAGTTTGTTTGCATGACTCGATTCAAAAGAAATAAATAGACTCTGCAATAAAATGTCATTTTATAGACTTATCCAACATAAAAATAATATATTGGCCTGCAAAGTCACTAGTGATAATTACAACAACAACACATTAAGATAAGAGTAAATTTTACGGTTTTTTATGAATTACATCTAATTTATATAATTTAAAATCAGATACTTTAAAATACATTTAAATATATATTTGTACAACAAAAAGACGTCTAAGATTCAGAAGAGGTACTGCACATAAATCTTATTGTTCACTGCTTTTATTTCGTCGATTTACTTTTTTATCCAATGTTCATTAGCGTTGTCTTTTGTTGCAAATCCAATGATTATCCTATCTTGTCTTTGACGATAGAACAGTAGTTTTGTTACTAGTTGATGATTTGCAATATTATATATATATAGGTTGTTTATTAAGTCAGAGTTATCAGATCCTTTTTACTCTGTTCCTTTGAAAGTCCCTTAATATTCAAGTTTGAATAAATATTTCTCATAATATACTTTTGTGGTATATCATTTTTCATTGTATTTTGTTTGGACACTTTTTACTTAAAGGATTTGCAAAGAAGTTCAGGGTAAAGTTTTAGGAGTAAAATATATATAATTTAAGCAATTAAAACTTTGTTTACTTCATCATTTGGTTTATTAATAATAGCGGCAAAATGGTTCCTGAAAAGTATGTTTACGATTTGTACTCCAGATAATTTGTCAAGAGGGATAACCCAAATATATATTTATTTTTAAACAAGAGGCCCATGGGCCACATCGCTCACCTGAACAGCAGTTCCTTGTAACATTACATTTCGTAGCATATGCTTTTTCTATTTTAAACATTGAACCCCTTTCTGGGGACCCAGTAATGGTCCGAGGTTTATGGTTGGCTTGAACAACATAAATAGTAACATAGGAATGAAAATGTGTAGCACTGCGGTGGGACCGCACATACACAACCTGAAAAACTGAACGTAGAAGAGTTCCACTTCACTACAATAGAGTTTACACAATTTGAGGATCCTTGCATAGTAATCTCACAAACTGTAGCATTATAGTTCTCGAGAAGAACTTTTTAAAAACATTTTCAATATATCTTTCTATGTTAAACTTTGAACCCCTTTTGGGGCCACAGTATTAGTCCAGTGCTAAAGTTTTAATTATTTGGAATCTACATTATTTAAGGATGCTTGCATAGTTATCTCACAAGCTGAAGCATTATAGTTCCCTAGAAAAAGATTTTTCAACATTTTCCCTCTATATTTCTACGCTAAACTTTGAACACCTCTTGGGGCCCCAGTATTAGATTGAGGTCACGGCTTTTATAATTTCGAATCTACACTATCTGAGGGTGCTTACGTAGTTATCTGACAAACTGATGCATTGTAGTTCTCGAAAAGAAGATTTTTAAACATTTTCCATATATACCGGTACTTCTACATTTAACTTTAAACCCATCTTGGGTCCCTAGTATTAGTCCAGGGGTCACTAATTTAATACTGTCGAACCTTCATTATCCAAGGTTGTATGCATGATAGTAATCTCACAAATTGAAGCATTGTAGTTCTCGAGAAGAAGATTTTTTAACCTGTTACCTTTATATTTCTATAATAAACTTTGACCCCATCTTGGGGCCCCATTATTGGTCCGGGGGTCACGATTTTACGAATTATGAATCTACCTAAGCGAAGGATGCATGCATAGATATTCCACTAACTAAAACATGGTAGTTCTTGAGAAGAAAATTTTTAAACTTTTCCTTTGTTTTTTAAAATGTTTAAATTTTGAACCCCTCTTGGTGCCCATCAATTGTCCGGGAGTTACAATTTTTTGAATCTACATTATTTAAGGATGTACATGTATGCATAGTAATATCCCAAACAGTTGCACGATGGTTCTTGAGAAGATTTTAAAACATTTTCCTATATATGTTAAAATCTAAACCCCTCCTGGGGCCCCAGTTTTGGTCCGAGGGTCACGATTTTTTCAATCTTCACTATATATACAACCTTTTGTGTATGTATTGGCATTTTTGGTGAAGTGGTTGTTGAGAAGAAAATTTTTAAACATTTTTCATATGTAGTTCTATGTTAAATTTTGATCCCCGCCTGGGGCCCCAGTTTTGGTCCGAGGGTCACGATTTTTACAATTTAGAATCTTCACTATATATACAAGCTTTTGTGTAAATATTGGCATTTCTGGTGCAGTGGTTCTTGAGAAGAAGATTTTTAAAGACATGCACCCTATACTCACTGTTTCGCAATTATCTCCCTTTTGAAAAGGGCTGTGCCCTTTATTTTAACAATTTATAATCCCCTTTCCATAAGGATGCTTTGTACTAAATTTGGTTAAATTTGGCCCAGTGGTTTTTGAGAAGAAGTTGAAAATGCGAAAAGTTTACAGACGGACGGACAGACAGACAGACGGACGGACGGACGGACGGACGACGGACAACGGGTGATCAGAAAAGCTCACTTGAACCTTCGGTTCAGGTGAGCTAAAAAGGGAGACTAAGTATTACCTGGGCTAGCAGTTGTAGTTGCAATTTCTCTCAGAGCATGAAAGTTTCTTCCTGCAATTTAGATTTCTGGAGTTTAACATATTTGAGAAAATTTGACATGCTTTTATATACATGACTACTAAATAGATTTCACCATATTTTAAAGAAATAATATTACTCATATTCCTAAGTCAGTGATTTGTTTTCCACTCCGCTATTCAGAATTATTGACTTAAGAAGATGAGTTTTATGAAAATGAACGTTAACTTTATCTTTTTCGGAAAAAAGTAGAAAAATTAAAACTGAAATCAAAATTTATATACATGTCTTATGTGAATTTATAGCAATGAATGGTTTTAATATGAAAATGAAATCATGACAAAAAAATCAAGATCAAATTCTTTAAGCTCCATTTACTTGTTTCTTGGTTTTCTGCTTGGTGGAAGAAGCTTGTAACTGTTTTATCCTCTTGCAAAGTCCTTTTTGTGTTTGGCTGCATTTTACTAAACCTTCTTTCTAAAAATATCAAAACTAGTTTTTTTTACCACTGCAGATAACGTCCCGAAAATTTAAATTCGTTTAATATCTGTTTTAAATCTGAGAGCATAATTTAACACAGCTGAATGACAATTTGCCATATCACACATTTAAACATTGCTGTCAAAGTGTGACCCTAGATTTGTAGCTATATGTAATCTTCAGGGACCATAAACAACATAATCACTAGTACTAAATATTAATGTTATCGCTGGCCCCTTTAAGATACACATTGTTAGGAGATTTAAAATTCATCATTTTATGTTATGCTTTGTATTCTTTGAAAGATTTGTTTTCATTTTTGAAATAAGATTTGCTACTAAATAGTTTTTTTCTCCATGAACACAAGGGATTAGAATATTCAAATTTAATAATACATGAATCGGCATATACACGGGCTGTTCGGAAAGTATTCAATGAAATTTCCTTCGTTTTCAAATTATCAATTTAAAATTGGCATATTGGCATAAATGTAAAAAAAAAAAATCCACAAGTATTTGTCAAAAACATTGATTTATATTTGTAGAAGGTAGGCAAATCAGATGCAGATATCATAGGATATTTGTGACACATTCCATAGATTTTTACTCATTAATCTTTGCCACAAGCTAAGCTGACCTTAACAATAGGTGCTAGGTCATACCCTGCAGAGCTGTCCAAAAAGCTAGAAGCATGTGCGTGGAGGGGGGGGGGGAGCGTTAATGAAACATATGAGGAACATTTATAAGTAACACTGTGGCAAAGAAACGGGAATCTGACCGTGAAAAGTTCCCACATATGCATTTGATTTTAATGGTTTGAATCGTCCCGTAAAATCACCTTGGCTATTGTTCGCCGTGTTACCTGTGTGTTATATTTAGCTTAGGTGTGACTTTAGCGAGAGTGTTTTCTGTATTAATGCACTGAGAATCTGTGCTTAAAATGTTGTTTTGCTATACTTTATTTTATGTTACTTTTAATGCTACATTCTTACTGAAATATTTTGGCGGAAGGTAGGTACGCGTCACCGGAAATATGACTCATTTTGCCATTTTATAATAAGATAATTACGCTGCAAAATTTTATTTCAATTTGAGCTCAAAAATTCATTTAAGAGGCAGTTAAGATTTGCAAATTTTCGTCCTGATGAAGATGGTTTACAAGTGCTATTTTTACATTATATTTCATTAGAATTACCTTATAATTGAATTTTGTTCCAAACGCGCCATTTGATTGACTGAACCAATACTTTATATCGGACAAAGGATATTGCCCAATTCGTAGCAAGACTAACGTCAAAAAGGTATTTATCAGTCTGACGTGACGGTTGAATTTTGTACAGTGAAATATCTTTATAAAATTTTGTTATAACGAATAAAAGATTTTTTTTTAAAATTGTTACAGAAAATTTATTTTTACGCAATAAATTCAATATCCATCCAATATAGACTGATATAAAATGACTTGTAACAGTGTTTTTTTTTCATAAACAGCTTCGCGGTTAAAATAGTGTATACTGTCCAAATTCTTTTATCTTCGAATTAAGTAGTTGAATGCAATGAAATTCATTCCTAAAATAAATCATCTTACTTTTTCTGTCTAGAATCTCCTTTTGCTTGTTGATCGCTGATTGAATCCCCTTTGTAGAGGTTCGGAAACTGTTGCATGTTGGGAAACTGGTGGGCGGTTCTACCATGTCTACAGGGTCTCCCTCTTGTAGAATTAGAGACATCCCTTGTGATTGGTGGTAACCAAGGTGACAATGAAGTAGCCAGTAACCTGCAAGATCAATACCCGATTGCTATATGAATTACTACACATTGATTATAACTAATGGTGGATCATTTTTCCGTCTCCTTTATATGATCTACATGTATGTCAGCAGTAAAAGTAAATCAAACGCTCACTACAAACATTGATTTTCAATCGCGCCTATTGATCAAAAATGTTGCTGACTATATATATACTTTCAAGTTTGACTTACTATCGTATCTAAGTAACATAAATATGCATTTTATACTTATTTTTACCATAATCATGTTGACATATATATATATATATATATATATATATATATATATATATATATATATATATATATATACCATATATTGATTTCAGTGCAATGACAAGATGGTTTTTTAAATACACCTGGTATTGTTTTATTTTCAAAACATTCGCTCCCAATTTGTCAAAGAATAAAGTTTGCAGCACGTGTATTTTTTATCGTAAAAATTGCACCAAAGTTGCATAAAACTTGGTTACCCACACTGACGTTTTTCTCATATAATTCAAATGAATTTGCCTGACCCGAACTATAAAAGGTAAACAGTTATGATTTCTAACTGTCATTTTTATGAAATATTTACAATTTTCATTTAAAAAACTATATTTCATTTGTGTCTGGTTGGAAGCTATCAATGCTCAAAAGTCCATCTTTTTAACTTTTTTTTTTCTATGAAAATTGAAATAATGCCGAGTTTCGTTAGATGTTCACGGTATAACAAATCCTATTGAAATAAATAACTTAGGTCAATTGTCACGTCATGTAAATTTTGACGTTACATCAGAAATAAAGCTTCCAGGTGTTACGTCACAATGGAAATCTCAGTTACCTCAGTTAAGGTAAGTTCACCTCAAACTCGATGGGAATTTTACAAAACGCATTTTCAAATGGAAAAATTTTAACAACGATTGTGTATCGTTATGCTTTACTTTTAAATTTTAATTAATATAAAGGATTTTATTTAGATTATTTATGAATTCAAATCAACTACTGAGTATACCTGGGTTATCAGCGACGATTCTAACGACAACATAGCCTCCCCAGGGGACATTAATTGTGTCCTTAATAGGAGGATTCCATAGATTCAGACCGGGAACATTATAACGCCATCTTGGATTCGCCCATGTTGCTTCAGTACAATCATCGTTAAGACAACGGATATCTGCATTGGGTGCTGTCGCGTTTCCAGTTACGGAGTCATACTCGGGAAATCCAATTTTTACCACGTGGAATTGGTGACCATGAAAATGGACGGGATGTGCTGCTTTTAACCCTGGAACAATCATTATGGTATGGAGAAGTAAAAAGACGAAATACCTGTTATTTAATTCTAAAGTTGGTTCATAAAGATTTATTTTCATGTTACTTAAATTTAATTTGTTCGAAGGATATTATTTTTTCTATTATAATCCTAAAGATTAAACTCAGAAAACTGTTGCAAAACAGGTTTCACTTTGTTGGAAAGATTTTGATTTTTACCTACCTTGAGTGAAAAAGACGAACTGAATAACGTTTCCAATTTCTAACTTTATCATATGGGTGCATCTACATCTTTCAGATGTGCATCTCGGTGGTTCGCATTGCGATATGGCATTTTGGTTGTTCTGGCCCTTTTGAATCAGTAAATATAGAGAATGTGTAATACGTTAACACGCGAGCAGGTTTGTATTATTTTTTTTCATTTAAAATCACTTATCCACCTGTTTAATTGTTAATAATAAAAAAACACGCCTAAATAGATCATGACATTTCTTTATTTTTTATTAAATTAATCAAATATTTTTTTTCAATTTAAATGTTTGCTATATGTGTGTATATTTTCATGATATACGATTCAATTGATATTAATTTCTTTTATAGGAGGGTTCAGTTAAATACCGGTAATCATACCTGCAAAGCAGACGTTGGATACATGAATCGTCTGCCATTGATTGCTGGGAATCCTCCTATAACCGCAAATATAACTATGACTTGCATGCTTTCAAAGAAAACGTGCTATCCATAGACCACTTAAACATTTGTAAATTTCAATTAATTTCAATCTTTTTATAAATAAAAAGGGAGATGTTAAACAAATAAAACTATGATTTTATTTTTCTTTGGCACAGTACATGTGTTCTTGGTATTTCAGTTAAAATAACTAACTGTTAATTTTTCATCTTTTCTCATTATATTTGACTTGAAAACTTGAATGGAAAAAAGCTAATTTAATACTTGATTCAAATTTATACATACGAAGGAGATGAAAATTAAGAAAAAATTCTTGTAGATGCGATTGGTCGTTGTCAATTGGCACCGGAAATAGGGTAAGTGAATTATGAGTAGACTTTAACCTCGTCAAAGGTATTATCACGGCATTACTATCTATAGGAGCCTTGCTATAAAGGTAAGAATTAATATATAGTAAAACAAACTGAAGAAAGAAAAGAGGTGAATACAGAATTGCTACTTCTGTTTTCAATAAAAATTAATAAAACAATAACCCAATACAGATTTTTAAGTTTTTATCAATTATATTGAGGGTTTTTTTCCAGGGGAAGGGGTGCTTAAAGTTGGCAATTGTATTTCTCTGATGTAAATTTTAACATCAACCATCGTTTTTGTCACCTTCTTGGTTTTCTAGTTTGTATAATTTTCCTTTAATATAACCGTATATTAGCTCTTTGATACATGCATCAATATACATGTATTGTTCATCCTTTGGTTTTTACTCACATTTCGTTTAAGAAATTGGTCAATATAATGATTTCAAACATAATGATTTCAAACTTTCCAACACATTGCATTTTTTTTAAAGAACAAAATATGTTTTCAAATAAAACTGACCCCTTAGACCATGAACAATCAAACACAAGTCAAAATTGATTGACAACATGGCAGCAAACAGTATCTGCCTTTTTGCCAAATTGCGTCTTTGAAAAACAAAAGTTTTTGTCATTCATTAAAACATCTAGAATGTACTTAACCTACCCATAGATTTGGTTCACCACATAGCAAGGATTCTGTTGAGTACAAAGTCTAGGTACAGACACTGGTCGACGAAACCTGTTGACACCCTTGTAATTAAGAACAGCTCGGGTCAGTTGAGGTCTCGTTATTGGTCCCTTGAAGAATAAAAGCCAAGGAACTTTTGAAACTCTAATAAAGCTAGAAATGTTTGAGAAAAAAAACTCTTTGATCGTATTGTTTTAGGTTTCATTCAATTTTTTTTTATTTTTTTTTTTTTGTTTTTTTTTTTATAAAACAAGAGAACGTTAAATCCATGGAAATAAAATTTGTAATAAAATGAATGCAAAACCCAGTTACAATACATCACTAATAAGTATTATTAGCATAATGGTTTTAAACTAAATAAATGCATAAAATTTGTTACAAAATGACTGCAAACCCCAATTATTACTTAGCATTATTATTCGCATATTGGTTTAAATTGAATGAATTTTAATAATAACTTTTATAGATAAAATTGTATGTATCAATCTGATTAAAATACTGATCTCTACATTCATAATTATGCTATAGAAATAATACCCAAAGTGTCCTTGTTGGTATTGTTTTGATGTTTATGTAATAATTGTTCGGTTGACGTTTCGCCGTCAGTTTGATGTCAACAGTCTCGCCGGGACTTATAACAACAGAGTCACATTTCTGGTCCTCGACGTCATTTCCGTCCATTGCAACCACGTAAATCGTGTGCTAGAATCAATATATATATATATATATATATATATATATATATATATATATATATATATATATATATATATATATATATAATCATTAAATAACTGTTTTGAAAATAAATACTTCTGATACATGGTATGTTGCAATGACAATCTGACAGTTAACTTTACGTTAACTCATCATAATCAAAAGCACTTGTTTTATGCTTTATGAAAACATTAAACACCGCTATGATAAGCTTTTATTTTTTTTAAATTAAATTTCTACACATATAATTTACTATTTGTTATTTTTTGTCAATCATTGAGCTTTATCAAACATGTATTAACTTCATTTTAACACGGTTAAAATAAAAGAAATCATCGAACCACTTTTTTTATAACAATCATGCGTTTAGCGTTTGCAAGTAGATCTCTATATTTGATTTTTTTCCTGTACTTAAAACAAACATGCACAAATAAATACTAAGATGTTAGCATTTCTGTGACACTGACAACTTTTTAAAAATGAAAATTACATGTATTTTGACATCAGTGATTCCAAATATAAAACTTTAGCTTAATTGAAAGAAATTCTAAATAAAAATATACTACCAAGAGAGCAACTACATACAGTAACTCAAGCGAGAAAAAAAATCATTAATTTACGTTATAACTTTGTAAAAATTAGGCAATATTAAGTTTTAAATTACGTACAGCTTCAAAAGAAATTTCAAAAGGCTGGGCAAATCCAACGTTCATAATTCTGAATCTGTATGTTCCCATTTGTTGTACTGTAAACGTTTCCAGTGGAATGAACGGTTTCTCCCCATTTTCAATATCTGTCTCTGTGTATCTTCGTCCTGATTACAAAAGTTTTATTCCATTTTGATTTAATGAATTTTTACAATCAATAAATAGGATTTTTTCCATCTATTATGAGCTTACATGAATATATGGATTTTACAAAAAAAAAAATTAAACTATGGTGGTATTCTTAAGATCTATTAAATAAATGTACCAACCTCTGCCATTTACTAGACCGACATTCAGGGGGAAAATAGAAGTTGTTTCATCTGGCATGTAATTAACTGGCTTGCATGTTCCATCATAGTCTTCCAATCTTTCAAAAAATTAGTACTATCTTTGTCAATTCATTCCTGATCTTAGAAATAACTGTTTGTCGTTTGAAATGATGAAGATGCACTATCAGATTTTTTACGCTATTCAACAGTGCTTTTAGTATCAATCATAACTGATTAAAGAAACATTACTTAAAAATATGGGTTGACAATTTTATTGATAAGTTACAGTGGTCAACAAATTACCCACGAGATCATCTTACAAATTATTAGATATTGAGTTTTTAGCGAATAAACTATTATTTAGTATGTTTTCCAGAAAACTATATCTTTGTATAGAGGTTTTTGTCCTCGGTAGGAGGTTAAAATTAGTCTTAAAAAAGTAAATACGTCCACTCTGCCTTATTTGTAAGACTTTAAAAGTCATACCCAAACAACCTGCTCCCGTACGCCTCTGCGGTCTCCGCGGCTGACCGCTTGGTCCAGTCTTGTATAACTGCGAAAAACTCACCGTGGTATCGCAAAAACATTTGCTGTGAAAGAAAAAGAAATATAACAAAATCACACACACCCGGTAAAAAACAAAATGCACCTTTGATTTGGTTAAGGAATAAAAATAAATAAAACGAATTCTTATGAAAAAAAACTTTAGTTGAATGACTGCAGAAGTGATGCATGTTATAGCATTTTTTTTTGCAACAATTGTACCTTTCTATATAATACCAGTTATAATTCATTATTCTGAAAAATCTTTCTGTTGTAATATATCAATCAAGAGAATATATAGATATTTCTTTCATAATAATATACCTGTTTTGGGAGCACTATAAAGGCCCCCGAAAGTCCATCGTTCCTCATGGTACCGGTGTGGGCGTGGTACCAGTGTGTACCCACAGGTTCTGCTATAAACCTTGATTAAATGATACAAAAATATGTATCATTACCTTTGTTTTCATGCATTCTATTACTTTATTTTTAAAAACGGAAAACAATTAAGTTACAAGTAGAATAGCTATGACTTTCATAAAATAATATTAAAAAAGCCCCAAATTTATTTATACCTTACTTTTCAAGCATACTAAATTCCATTATTTCTATAAAATGTAATGTGGGAGGGGTGCACTTAAATCTTGTTTTTTCCACTTATGCCTTCAATTTATAAAAAAGCATTTAATAATTTTCCTTAAAAATTGCTGATTTATTTGGTAATTTGTATAAACATTAGATTTGCAAAAAAACCCAGACCAACCAAAATACAAAAAAAACAAACCACACAGTTACACAAAAAAAGAAACAAGTTGAATTGGAAAAGGTCCTTGTCTTTGTCGATGTGTGCCAATTCAATCTAACATTTATTGTATGTGCGTAAGACTCATTTATCACAATTCATCATATTTTTTAGGACGTTTTTGATCAAATCTTTCTCATCATTTTTAAACTGATTGTAACACAGTAATGCAAAAGGTAGTCAATGATATATCTATGTTGACAGTTTTTAGAGTCAATATCACTCATCATTTCTAGGTGGAGCAAACAATTTGGAATCTATTTTACTATTATTTTTACCTGTATTCAAACACCTGCCCCGGCATGATGGGACACTGGGAAATCATGGAGGCTCCATCCATCCATGGAGTCCCTTTGTGTAATAGACCATGCCAATGGATGGTCACCCCCTCCATCTTTAACCGGTTATAAACAAGAATGGCTACCTGGAAATTAAAAACAAAACCTGTTGAGTCCCACTTTACATGCATTTTAAGAATATTAGAAATCTTTGGGGTTCGATTTTTCTTTTTAGAAATATTACATAATGATATGATGATGAAATAAAAAGATATCATAATGAAATAAATCATTCTTTCGGTCAACTGATAAACTTGAATTGCCTGGAAAGGAAGTTGAATGGAATATTGCATAAATATTAGATATCCTGGTGGCTAAATTTTCGTGGAATTCGTGAATACCTCTCAACCAAGAATTAATATCATCAATGAATTAATTACAAAGGGTTATAAAGTCATATTCCTTTTTGTAGGTATACGAACATATACGAAAATACTTCCCTATGAAGCTGTAAAATTTCAGAAGTCCATGAAAACTTCGCCTTCAAGAATTTTAATGAGAAACTCCGACATTCCTTCAGTTGACTTAATGACATGATTTACATGCTCACCACATCTCCTTCTGTGACGACTATTTCGGGGCCTGGAATTTGTCCGTTGATGGCGTACACCATTCTATAATCTCCGTCACCAGTGCTGACCAATTCCTTGAACTCTACAATACGTCAAAGAATCGAGTTAAACTGTTTGAAATTAAAAAAAATGTAGCACTTATTAAAGTACATCGTTGTGTTTCCAAACCATTTCATTGAATGTACTTGAATAAAGAATATTGCTGTAAAACACTACTTTGGTACATTATCAGGATCAGTTAAAAAAGAATAAAAAATTACTTTATACGAAAACTTAATATTCAAAAATAATATTTGGAATTATGATTACTTTGATAATAAACTAGATTTAAAACCTTACTGTGGACCAAAAATGCATTTTAAAAAAAACTACCCTGCTTCATATGTAATTACTTTAATTTAACCCTATTAAGCAAGATTCAAAACTCCACACTAAAAGTTTAAAATTATTACATTACTTGTACATCATTCAATATTCAATATTTCATGTTAAACAAAAACTGCAATATGATATTATGGATATTTGAATTATCACTACCGTCAAGCGACACCGCCTCGTGTGTTTCTGAACAGTTTGGCGACGTGGATCGTCTTCTAATGAATCCTTTGGAATCTTGGACAATTGGTTGATATACTGTCCCTTCGGAGGTTTCATTGTACCACATCATTGTGAACTTGTAGTCTATTATCCACCGGAATTCACACACGTTATCGCGACATGACGTTGACCTTTTCACGACGTTGCAGGTTCCACAACGAAAAAACACGACCAGTAAAAAAATAAATACTCTCGCAAACATAGCGTCTGGGGTTTGAAAAAAAAATCAAGAAATGAGACACAAGTCGAACGTGCTTTGATTAAGTTGGGATTTCGATACTGGGTTTTTCATCGAAATTTGCATAAGAAGAATTTCCAGGGTATTTTTTATAACGGAACATTTGGAAAAATGAATGACGGATTTTGCTGCAAAGATATTTATACAGTGAGCAAGATATCTTCCATGTGACACTTCTTTTTTTATTTCAATAAACAATTTCGTTACACATTCATCAAACCATGTGTAGGATTTTCGGATAAAATAACATTTTGCTACGTATTTGTCTTAATCTACCAGTTTAAGTCAAAAACAAAAACAACAAAATGTTGATAATTTTATATTTTGGAGGGGGGGGGGGGTCATTGATATACCACTTAACCTTGATATATAAGCAGTAAAAATGATATGCACATACATGTGATGAGTTTCGTTATTTCCGAATAAAAAAGACGTGAGAAATCATTGACGAAACTCCCGTTGATAAATCAATAATAAAATGATTTGGAAAATCCAGTCAGAAATTTGTGGCAAAAATTAAAGAATGATACATACAACATCATTCATCACTCTGATATCTTGGAATATGCTCCTGTCTGTTGTTTATTTTATAATACATTATTGTGCATTCGATGGTGAATGTAAATTCAAAGACTTAGTGTCAAAAAGATTAATAACGAAAGGAATTTCCTTACAACGACATATCAAGAAGTCAGCAAACAAAGATAATATCTCTATTCCATATTCACGTAATAATATACCAAGTTTAAACAAAATTATACTGATAAATATAATTTGAATTCAACAGGTAAACTTTTACCCATCAAATCTATAGGTATTTAAGTGAGTTCGAAGGTTTACACTGTTGGTGTAATTATTATCGAATATTAATTAGATAATTAATGAATCTATTTCTTGGAATTTGATTTTCAGCTGCGTGTATCAATTTTAAACTTTAAGACAAATCAACGAATAAAATGATTTGAAACGTGTCATACAAATTTGATACGTCTGAAGTCAGAGGAATTGTGTTCCATAATAAAAAATAATCACACAACTATGTTATGTCATGCGGGTTCTTGTTGCATTTACCAATGAATGATGAAAGAGCAGTGACCGGTTATGGACTTGTTCAAAAAAAGGTGTTAAACAGGGTAAATACTAGTACATGTTATAGGCAGATACATCTTATCAACGAGGCAAATTCTTCTACATCATCCAGTTAAACTGTTATTTGTCCATGCTTATATTTGTATTGAATGCGTTTATTGAGGTTATATGATTGAATAAATAAATCATCAGATCAACCTGAGAATTTTTGATATAATATCTTGACCATTAACTTTTATTAGTGAAGAAAAAATCTGAATATTTCAGCTTTAGAATGAATATGAATTGTTTTTATCGTTATTTCAGAGCTTTTTTGTCTCGAAGAGGATTATATAGTTAAAAAATGGTCAAACCATTCATCCCCTATAGTCGATGATGCTGTCAAAAGATAAATCTTATCAGCATTGCTGTATCAGTCTGTTTTTATTTGAGCATGGTTACAACTGTATTGTATGTATTTAAATTGCGAATTGCAATGCGCCTAAGAAACTTTCAAGTTACAGGGTAAACTCTGCTATTCAATCAACTGAACTATAACTAAAAAATTAATTTAATTTTACTGAATGACACAACTCTGCCATTTAGTTTCAATTCTTTACTTCTAGTTAACATTCAGTTACATGAATGACAGAAATTCTTCCCCTTTTTTTTCTTTTTTTTTCTTTTTCTTGTTTCTTTTATCACCCTGAACAAAATATTCCTAGACCCAAAAACAAAGCAAAATAAATTTAAATAAATAATATTTATTTGATATTAATGGTTCGGGTTGTTTAAAGCATTTACAACTTTTTTGTTACGTTATACATTGTGCTTTCTTTCGGTTTTTATATAACAAACCCCATTTTAATTCAAAACGATCTAATAAGTTTCATTTCGGTGTCCATTCTCTAACATTAAAGTTAGAAATGCTGTCCGTTATTAAGAATACAAAATAAGATGTCCATTCCGTAAGAGAAAGAAGTGATTGATATCGTGGTATATATATCAAAAACTGTCTATTCTGTAAGAGTAAGAGCTAACCTCAGCCCAACGTCTCTTGACCAGTTCTTTATCTCACAAAAGGAATAATTTTCAGTTTTTCTCCTTAACTTAGAAGCAATAACTGTGATTTGAATAAGTGGTGTTTGTGTATTGGTATATTCATCCAAATATTGATCAAACACAAAGTTCCTCATGAGTCCGTTCATATTTTTATTTAATTGTAAATTATAAATATAAATGTAGCTTGGTACATATGTTATATAGTAATTGTTCATAAGAGGACACTTCCCTAAACTATAATGGATTAACAAATATAACAATGACAGATAGCAGCTTCGACCTCTGAGATCCTTTAACGGTCACCAAGACTGAACGGATCATTCCTCTCAAGAGGAGGAGATATAGTTGCATCTGGATGGTCGTAAGCATCTGAAGTAAGGTAGTTTTCGCTGGTTTTACTCTTATCGGGATATATAGCAGCAATAAGGTCGGTTGTACTCTTTTTGTTTATTGTTTGGCTCACAAAGTCATCTAAATCCGGTCTTTCTATAAAAAATGAGATCAAACTATATACAATGTTTTAATTTCATTCTGTTGTTCAACTAATGAACAATATACACATAGAACTACTTGATGCTTCAAAAAAATGTATGCATTCAGTGTGTTTCATGTGTTGACAACCAAATCGAAACATTAGATCGGATATATCTGTAATGACTGCTACAAAATCCTAACGGTGTTTTTAACATGTCACTTTTAAAGTTTTGCTTTTAAATCAGTACAAGTCGTGTACTAAAGTGACTAAAATTCTATGTACCATGTGCGATTCATGTCGATTGTATGAAGCTATCACTCCACTCACAGAGCATGACCATTATATTGACAACTTTGAGCATGCTTAAGGATGACGTTTACTCAGAATGAAAAAAAAATTCACTGATGATAATGAAAAACCATATATTGTGTGTTATAGACCTTTGCTTGTATTGTTATTTTTCACTTTCAGAAAAGTAGGTCAATGACCTACTTTTTGAGTTAATGGCCATTGAATATTTATTGAAAATTCAAGAAAAATCCCATAAAATTTTACACTACGATTGAGATTTTCTTAATTATAAAAATATTACAAATAATTAAATACTTTAAAAAATAAGATACAGTTTACGAATGGTAGTGGCACTAAATAAGTACACAACATTAAGATTTCAGCATCAATTTTTAAAAATAATTCAATCCGAATTTCCTCTATCAGTTTTCAAATCCCTACCCATTTTTGATTTAATTTTACAAAAAATTGAAAGATGATAATACAAAAACATTTATGATATTGAACTACTTATACTGACCTTATTCTGTTGGCATAAAATTTATATGAGGTCATTGATCAAAATTTTGAGATATTATGTCTTTTATCGTTTTTAAGCATTTTTCAATATTATTATTATTCGTGCCATAAGATTATTTTAATGAATAAATGAGGTAAAACCAACGGAAAATATGCAAAATTACGTAGACTTAAATATAAAATCCTAAATTTTAATATTAGACTACTGCCAAAAAACTTTTAGCAGAAAACAAAATCTGCAAAATTTAGTCCGAATTTCCTCTGTTTAGCTAAAAGTCAAATTTTGTTTGAGCATAATTCCATAATAAAGTAAAACTATGGAATGTTTTGTCAATAATAATTCATTTCATAAATACTTTTTGTGTTTAGAACAAATTTTACTCATTGCATTGAACTTTTTAACAATCGGAATTTGAGAACTCAAACCCTCAGTAAATAACACCCTTAACTGAATGTCGTTTTCTCAAATTTCCATATTATAAATGTTAATTTTCCTGTCAAATACTGTATTCCAATACAAGCATCTTCTGTATACAGATATTTATTCGTCCCCGTTTTAGTTTCGTCCGATTCGCTCTCGTTATGAGCGGGCGATACTAAAGCTGGGCAAATTTCAATGTCACATGTTATTTCTCTTAAAACACAACTGTGTATGGGTGAATTTAAAATGGTGCGAAACTGTTTGTGAGTGTAGAGGGGCAAAAATACAAGATGCGAAAATGTTCCCGTATACAGTATTTTGCGCTAGTAGTGCTGACCATGCAGTCTTAATAAAATAATGGTTTCCGACTGCCAAGGCAATTTGCAACAAATTGCAACAAATCTTTGTACGAAAATGTAGCAGCACTTTTATGTCAATAACAGTGTTCTGGTATCAGTAGCATTCAAAATATAGAATGGTTGTACACGCTATCAATAATTAATCACGGCTACTTTTGAAACATCGTCGGAAACCCATGGTCGGTGTCGCTTTTCTTTTGTTATTTTCTTTGAATTCGAATAAAAAAAAATTAAACAAAATGTACGTATTCTGTATGTTTCATTTGGTGACAACAAAATCATAATTCAAATCAGAAATGTTGGTATCACTGCTGCAATAACAGTTGTGTTTAACGTCTCGACTTTGCACCAGGACAAGTTTTTTTTACTAGCAATGCCCCAAACTGCGTACAAGATGCGATTCATGCCGACTGTACGATGATTAATGGGTGTCAACTTGCTATAGTTTACTTCCATACGTTTTTTTTTTGTTTAATGTCAATGGAATGAATGCTACTTTGCATGTCAAATACAGTATCAAAGTATATGCATGTTTTGCACTGTTAGTCCTGACCAGGCAATTAATATGATGGTTTCGTATTGCAATGGTAATTGGCAACAAATAGCAACAGCAACTTTTGGTACAACATTGCAGTAAACACTCTTAAGTCAATAATTGAATGTACTCAGATATCAGTGGCATTAAAAATTACACGTATAATATACTGCTTGCACAGTCTAATTAGACTTCTGCTCATCTTACGTCAAAGAGAAATAATTGTGAATGTATACCCCCAAAAATCGAACCTTTCTCATCCTGATTTCCCACAGTGCCGGCCAATTGTTTTGCATCCGTATAAGAATGAAATATAGGGTTTCCTGATACTTTTTCCTGTGATCCTGAAAAGAGACATTATTTTTTAAGCATTCTGGTATAAGCTATCATTCAGTATTAAATGTTTGTGTTTTGATTTCATTAGTTTCCGTTTGCTCCGGTAATATGCGTAGTAGAGGCTAGTTTGCTTATGTATATTAATTTTATTTCTTGTGCATATTACACCGACCTATTACTGATTCATTACAATGTAAAATTTGTGTATTATTTTCTTCGTAACATAGCAGACATGATGCCCCAAGAATACAATTCTTGTTTGCCTTTTCGCATTTTGTAACTAAATTTACGCCAAAATGTCAATAAAATGATTTAGCAGCTCTAAAGAGAGTTGTCTAAAACATGTATATTTACCAAAAGAACTTCCTGCTTCCCTTGCTATCAATATTTTCTTATAGACACTAATTGCTTTTTCAATTTGTTCCTTTGAAGTCTGAAAGCTACCGCATGTTGGGAAATTAGGAGGCGTACGAACCATGTCCCCGGTGTCGCCTTCTTGAAGAACAAGAGCCATACCCTGAGACTGGTGGTGCCCAAGGTGGCTGTGCAATAACCAGAAACCTTCAAAGAAACAGGTAGACATATAATAATAATTATAGTGCGGTTTCATTAATATCCTGGACATAAATTTTGTGAAAATCACAGTTTCGAGGATACAATACTCATATCATAATATTTGTGGCCAATGATTCTGAAAGTACAACACTATATTTGAAATTGTACCTAAACATACATCTTCCAAATAATAGGTAGACATATTTAATAATTATAATAATGCTGTAGTTTTACTAAAAGTCGTTGGCATCATGAAATCTTCCAAGTAATATGTTAACATAATAGAACCTTTTTAAGAAGAGCTTGGACTTTGGGGAGTTGTGTTAAACAGCAATGTGACGTAGGCCTACCTATTTCAATATCAGCCACTCAGCCACGGCTCTCTGAAATCAACAAGATTTGTCTCGTTTTTGAGCTAAGACTACGCCATCGGTGCATATTCCGATGGAAGCTGCTTAATTTATAACTTGTTTTGATGCAAGAAATAGATAGCTACATCCTACTAAAAGTCCAAGGTCTTGTTAAAATGGTTCTAATCGATATCTGTAGTTTCATTAATAGTCGTGGGCATCAATTTGCACATTTTGTAAAAATTTTCAGTTCTAGTGATATAGAAATTCGTGGCGAATGATTTCATTAATACAACATGGTACTAGAAATTGCATTTCAACATTAATCGAATTTTATTTCATGGATTGACATCAACAAATTCCTTGAAAGTTTTTAGTAAACGAATATTTATGAAACCAGAGTAGTAATATTGAGTAAAACGATATGCACAATCAAGCAGGAACAAAGAGACCTGTGCAACAAGGCCCCTTCTTAATGAAAAAAAAATAATAGTTTCGAGGATACAATAATCATTTCATTATATATATATATATATATATATATATATATATATATATATATATATATATATATATATATACCTCTTATGAACATAAACCACTAAACTATGAATCAGAAATCAACTCTAATGGTCTGCTCCAATCAACCGTTAATTTAGTTTTTTAAAGGGGCATGGTCACGATTTTTGTCAAATTTTATTTTTTATTTTTTATTATTTTCAATGCTTAAAGAATGCATTTCTAATGATCGAATGAAATTTGGGTGCCAGTCAGTGAGTTTTACGCAAGATACAGGGCTCAGAATTCGTCATGTAAACAAGACTCGTGGCCTGTTGTCGTTTACATAGGTTCAATATACCAGTAAAAACTCTTTTTCAAGCTGATTTGTCTATCTTCTTATTCATTTTAAGTATAATTAAACAGTTCCTAACGATTAACACATTCATTTAAGTTTTTGAACATTCAAAATGTAAACAAAAGCTTTGTTAGAATTGTAAGCTCTGTAACATGCTTATAACTCAACAAATGACACTCAAATTTGGTTGCTTATTTAAAATGCCCACCTAAAGCATTATAAAGATTAAAATCTAAAGAACAAATTTCGACCAAAATGTGACCATGTCCCTTTTAACTGTCGATTAACATTTCTAACGTCCCTACTTGTTTTAACACTTTAAACACAAAACTCTTCACTATTAAGAACATCTCTTTATATGATATTTTGCAATTTGTTGTGATTACAGCCGTTTCATTAATATTCGTATGTATTTAATTTCGTGCATACAACGAAAATCAAAAGTTTCAAGGATATGTAAGTTCGTGGACAAAGATGCTATGAAATTATTAGTACAAACTGAACACTGAATTTCGAGAATGAACTTTATAGCGACATTTAATCAACAACAAATATTGATGAAACCATAGATATAATGTTTAAACGTTACAAAACATCTTATATAAGAATTGCTGTTATACTCTGGAATTATTAAATTTCATGGTGGCTCAATTTTCGTGGAATTCGGGTACCTCTCATCCACGAAATAACGTCCTCCACAAATTGATAAATTAGAGTAATAATGTCATATTTCCTCTGTAGGTATAAGAGAATACATGAAATTACGTCCCACGAACCTGAAAATTTTTAGTAGTCCACGAAAATTGGCCCCCACGAAAATTAATGATTCCACAGTAATTGATTGCTTAATGTGTATCGTATATAGTTATAATTATTATGTATATGTGATGAATAAACGTAAGCGTCAGAATGTATATCTAAGCAATGAATAAATCTAAGCAAAAGATGCTGATTTCAAAACATTGAACGAAATATTGTTAAAGTAGTAGCTCCCTGCAAACGTTTTACCCAGTTGTTCGGTGAATGAAACACTGGTACACTCAGATTGCCTGCTTGTCTGATTTTTAACAGTTTAAGGTAGTTTGATGGCTAAATAAAATATTATAAATCAGGACTGCGTTTTACTAAAGAACTTCCAACCGACTTCCAACCAAATTTATAAAAGCTTCTTAATGATAAACAACCAGTTGTTTTAGTACTAGTAAAACATATTCTCAAAATTGTAAATATTTGATACAAATTGTTTTCATTTATTTTCTACGTTACAGATCATTCTATAAAAACTAAAAAGATTTACGACTCTAACGTAAGTTCTTTTGAACAACACAGCCCTGATCTACCTTAAATTGGTAACTAGGGATTTTTTTGGCCATAAATCATTATTCAATTTTGAAAATATTAAATAGCTGGGCTAAAAAGAATATTAATATAAATAAATACTTTCTAAATCATTGTATACTATTAGAGCTCTTTGTTTTTGAGGAGATAAATAATCATTTAGTCTAAGATGATAACAACCATCTAGCTTCTTTCGAAACAGTTCACAGCTAATTACAGGTTGGTTTTTTTTAACAGATATTTATTTTTTCTTTTAATGTTTTGATACCGATTAAGAAAATACAAATAAGTACGTATTTTGGCTTTGTAGTATCGCGCTAAAAAATAAACAAGTAATTATGTACCTGGATTATTAGCGTAAAATCTAACTATAACATAGCCTCCCCATGGAATAGTAACTGTGTCCTTTATCGGGGGATTTTCCAAATTTAGATCAGGTACACCGTTGTGCCATGATGGAACCGTCCACGTTGCTTTAGTACAGTGGTCGTCTAAGCATTGTATATCCTGGTTTGGCGCGATAGCGATTCCAATTACTGCATCATATTTGGGGTATCCTATTTTGACCACTTGGAATTGGTGACCATGTAAATGAACTGGACATGTTTCTTTAAGACCTATATGATAACAATAAAACATTTTATTTATTTATCAAAGCCAAAAAAAACGGCGTATAAAGATTTTATTAACATCCACCGCAAACCACTAAATTCTCCACTGAAATATCATAAGATATCAACCAACATTTGAGTTATTAGTGGGATAAAGAGCTCATAAATCTTTGTTATGTACACAAAGCTCAGGTCATTTTTTTTTATTGTTTACATTTTGAGTTTCTCAGGTTAAGACTAAAAATGAATGTGACAAATGCAAGGAACGGCTTATCTGTGATCAAAACTAATCACCCTAAAAAAAGAACTCTGTACAGCATGTTAAACCAAAGTAAACAAAAACATGCCACAAGCCTTGTTTACATAACAAAGAATTGTGAGCGTTGTATCTTGCTTATAACTCTACGACTAACATTCAAATTTTGATTGATCATTGAAATGCTTGTTAACAATAAAAAAAATTTAAAAATCAAATTTGACTTAATTTGTGACCATGTCACTTAAAAAAAAGAACCAAATTTCTGAATACTCTAAATGCTACATAGATGGTTATCACAGTCAAAAATGCAAATGAAGATGCAAAGAAACTTTTGGCATACATCTGAAAGAGGTAACCGTAAAAAGTTAAATTACAGCGACACGTTTATCATTTTTTATTCATGTAGAAGACGAAGCAATAAAGATAAAAAAAAACACATTTCTTCTCAGATGTCGCAATACATTTGTATATGTTTTACACCTCTAACATGAAATTAGATGATGATAAACAACTATTTCCTTTGTTGATGGTCATTTGGCTTGTGGAACATGTCATAGTCAATGGCTATGCAGAGAAAATACAGAGATATATTTAAGATCACAAATCGGTAAACTATTTTTCATAGTATTAACATCAGGAACTACAATGTTATCATTTACTGTTGAATCAAAAGATTTCGTGGTGGCTCAAATTTTGTGGAATTCGTGGGTACCTGTCATCCACGACTTAATAAATTAAGGTTATAAAGTCATATTTCCTTTTATATGCATAAAAGAATATACGAAATTACTTCCCAACGAACCTGTAAAATCTAAGCAATCCACAAAAATTGGCCCCCGCGAAATTGAAAGATTCCACAGCATGTCTAAACATACCCTTTGAAAATGAAAATAAGACGAGCTGAACGAGGTTGTTGAGTCCGAGCTTAACTATATGAGTACATGTACAGCTCCCTGCAGCTTGGCAAGATGGCTGCATACACGATGTAGTTCCTTGATTATTGGGATTGGACTAAAATATATATATATAAAAATAAATAAGGGCCATATTCGATAAAGTTTATTATCTGGCCAACATGTAAAAATATTTTGTCAATAATGTAAAAAAATATATATATATAATATGAATTATATATGTTTTTGTCGTTCTATATATTTAGTGGATGGATTAAAAACCTACAACTTTATAATATTTTCGTACATGAACATATGAATTATTGTAGTACTGTATACAGGGAAATATTCGCCCCCGTTTTATTTTCGCTTCTTTCGCCTTCGTTGTCAGCGGGGGAATTTAAGGCTGGACGAATTTCAATTTCTTAAATTATTTCTCTTTAAACACAATTTTGTCTTGGCGGTTTCAAGACAGGACAAAACCGTTTGAAAATGAAGAAGGGTTAAAATAACACTGGGCAAAAATACTAGTAACCCTGTATACAGTAGGTCAAATTCTAACCTTAATCCCCCCAAGCTACTGTGGCGTTAAAAATTTATTCTGGAGGTTTTTTTCACTTTAGTGCCTATTTCAAGGATGATTCAATGGCGATTGAAACATTCAAGTGTATAACATTTATATATTGATGAAGGTGATGAAAAACTTACTTGCAAAGCAGAGCTTGGGTAAACAAAACGTTTTCCATTAATTGCCGGGTGCCCATCTATAAAAGTTAATCAAATGAAAATATTTAATGGTAATTATTATTATTATCATCATTATTATTTGTATCATACAAAATACACAATAATTATATCAATTGCATATACATTTGTAAACTACATGTTATATGCAAATATGGTATATAATACAGAGCAAAAAACGTACCAAAAATGTAACTACTCCCAAAGGAATACTTGTGTTTTGAGCTGTACAAACGAAAACAGTGTTTACTTACTGTGATTATGAAAATGAAGAAAAATTTCTTGAAGCTTAGTTTTACTGGTTTTAACAGGAACCGGAAATCTAGTAAGCACCTCCGCAGATGAACGAATATCCTTTATATGCACATTTTGTACATTACTTTCAAAAGGTTCTCTAAAGAATACAACCGAAAAATACAACAATTCATTTACCTGTCATATGAAATTCAGTATAAAGTGTACGCTAAAAAACCAATTGAATACATATACATTTGTACATAATTCATGAAATAGTAATACTAGTATTTAACATTTTCTAATGTCTCTGTCTGCGATAGAACTGTCTACAAAATTAACAATAATTCTAAAATTCTATTTTTTTTTTCTTCTTCACATAAATCATTTTAAGAATAGCTTGGACTTTGGGTAGTTGGTGTTAAACGCAAATGTGACATAGGCGTGTCTATCTCTTTGCCGGTCACTCAGCCATGGCTCTTTAAAATCAACGTGATTTGTCTGGCTTTTGAGCTAGGACTATGCAATCATTTGCATATTTTACTAAAAACTAGCGTCCTTTTCTTTCCTTTTTCCTTTTTTCTGTTTTTGGTATTTTCCATTCACCATTGCATATAAAGATGTTATTGGTATACATGTTATCATGTATATCATAGAAATATATATCTATATATTTTATAATAATTTTTTTCATTTGCTAGTGTCTATATATACACAATTAGTTAAAGTTATGTGGGAGAGGATAAAGAAAGAAAAATTGATAGCAATATATACAGGAACATTGTATTTGAGAACTTAGACAAGTAGGAATGTCAAACAATTAGCATCCTTTTTTTTTTTTAACTTTTTTGATGCAAGAAATGGATACGTTCTTCCGAGAGTCCAAGTCTTGTTCAAATGGTTCTAATTTTATCATTGGCACATTGCCAGAAAATTCGTGTTATGATGGAACCCCGTCTGCGCCCCAACAGTGCGTCCTTTGTGTCATTTGTGATTTTTTTTTAACTATACGACGTCGTTCGCTTAGGCATTTCATTCGTAGTCGTATAATTTCACAGACAAAGACACATACTGGAAAAAGTATTTTTTTATATCAATATATACTAGTACATAAACTTATGCTACATTGAGAGCACGCGCTCAACAAACTTGCAAAGACTGACCTAACAGTCACTACTGCAAAACATGAACCACTTACCACAGATAGTTTACATACATGTATTTTTATTCAGTTTTATGGTTTGAAAATAAATAATCTTTTTTAAAAAGGTGTAAATTATATCAACAGTTATTTTTGTTTTAAAGTTTCAAACGTTCTTAGACAGTAAAAAACAACAACAACAAAAAAGAACCCTGTAAACAAACTTATATTTGCGATGACATTATTTCGCGATGACTAATTTTCGTGAGTAAGCCTTAAACAGACCTGCGTTGTTATAACAAGCAGACGGCAAGGACCAGTTCACGACGGCGAGGCTCTCGCGAACTGCGCGAAATTTTCTCGTTTGCGAATAAAAGTTTACAAAAAAAGCATGATCACTAGTGCAAATTTTTTCGACCCCAAACATGCAAATATTTCAAACCACTCTTCCTCTTCTTTCCCCTGTCAATTAATTTGATTTTTATTCACTTACCCATACAATGAGTTCAGAACGTGGCACGGGTTGGTCACAGTACAAAATCTAGGTACTGAAAGGGGGATTATTAGCTGGTTGACCCCTTCGTAGTTTAAAACAGCACGTGTCAATCGCGGCTTTTGAAATATTCCCTTCAAAGAAAAATAAAATTTGAAAGAAAAAGTTGTTTAAGCTTTTTTTTTTTAAAAGTTACATTCTTAAATATGACTTTCTTTGTATGTATGTCACTTGTTGACAGTTATGGTTAACAAACTCATTCTAAAGATGGTGATCAATTTTACAATAAGCGTAATTATAATCAGAATTATAAAAAATATAACCACTGATGATAATAAAAATTACCTTGATATAACTTATGCTACTGATTGTAGAGATACTTTTTATTTTCAAAAATATAATTTTGTTAATTATATTTTTTTTCAGTAAAAACAAAATGTATCCATGCCTCTTTAAATACGCCTTTTGGACAACTGAAACCCTAAACAAACGTCCATTTAACGTTTAAATTCATCAGCTACGTAATCTTACTTGAAATGAATACATTGGCATCGTTTTAAACAGAATATTATAGTTGTTTGGAGGACGATTTGCTGTTAGTTTGATGTCAACACTCTCGCCGGGACTTATAACAACAGCGTCACATTTCTGGTCCTCGACGTCACTTCCGTCCAACGCGACAACAGATATATTGTGCTACAAAAGACAATACTTACTTCAAAGCTAACAAAATTGGCTAGTTTAAATACTGTACACTTAATTTTGAAACAGCAAAATTATATGATTAATTTGAAATACTGTATATCCGGGTTTTTTCGCGTTTCACAAAATTTGCGAAAATGGGGAAAACATGTTGCGTTTTTGATTTGCGTCAGTCATTTTTTTTTGTTTTTGCAACTTTAAAAGTGACTTATAGAGAATAATACAGGATATAATTTCTGTGAATCCAATATTTAGCGATTTGAAAGAGGTCGCAGAAAAAGCGAAAATTAGATAATCGCAAAAATTACCGGATATACGGTATATACGCCTATGCTATTCTTATACATTTTCAAAGGATATATGGAACGGGTGCGCAAATCCAGCGTTGATGAATCTGAACCGATAGGTTTTCATTGGTTGTACTGTAAACGTCTCCAGGGGAATATACACTTTCTCACTGTTTATGGAGTTTTCATCAGTGTATCTTCTACCTTGAAATAGAATCGCATTTCAATTAAACGTTTGATTAAAGATTTTTCACCATTTGATTAAATCTATTTACGGAATAAGGAATCATTTTTTGAGTACTATGAGGTGATAATTTTTGGCGGGGCGTGGTCAAATCCGTTAAAATCCGAAGGGCTTTATTATAATAATATTCTCCTCATAATATTCAAAAAATGATACATTATTACTTATATTTATACAATTTTCAGCAGTTCTACAATGAAATAATTATAGGAATAAAAATAAGCAAACCCCGCTTGCGCCCGTTATAAACGTCATTTGAATTAATATATTGGACTGTATCGCACAAAATCACAAACGCACTAACGCACAAAATCGATACGTAGTGTTATCATAGGCAAATACACTGGAAAGTGTAAATATTTTTAAATATTTCTTTTCCATAAAGTCAAGATAAGAAATAATTTTCAGAATTTTGTTCTATTTTTGTTCTATTAATAATACATTTATTCTACATGTATTAATTATTGTCAAGTATTCGGAGTTTCTAATTTCTAAAATGCTATGAAATACCTATAATTATAATAATCAGTATCAAAGTATTCATACTAAAACCTACCTCTGCCGTTTACTAGTCCAACATTAAGGTAGAAAATATTCGCGACTCCATCTGACATGTACTGCGCGGGTTTGCAGGCTCCAGCGTAGTCTTCCAGCCTTTTTTTTTTTTTTAAAATTAAACATACACACTGCTATAAAAAATTGTTTTAGAATATTAAGTGTAGAATCAAATAGATGAATGTGTCAAAACGATATTGTTCATCTTTTCACAAAGCGTTTAATGGTCGATACAGTCGGTCTTCAGTATTCAAATCAATGGAAAAATAAAAAAATGATTAACCCCCTTAACACCACCCCCTACTTCCTTATTTTTAGTATCTGATCAGGACGCCTTAAACGTAAAGACAACTTTTGAGGAAGGCGTACAAGTTAATTTCACCCAACTAAATATCAAAATAACAAACATTTAAAAAAGGATTGGAAAACAATCAAACTAAACACTGAACCAAAGTTCTAAGTGTTCACTCAATAAAATGTATTAATAATGATCAATAGAAACTAACACATAATTTTTTTCTTGTCGTTTGAATGGCTTGATTTACATCTAACTCTCAAATTGTTAAGAACGATATTGTGGTATTAGCCTCTGTTTGTGACTCAAGGCATGGACATTTGCTGGATATCATAAACACTGTCTTAGTTAGAAGTTTTGTTAAATGTATGTCTTTAATTGTGATTTAAGACTGTTTTGTCATTGTGATTTCAGAGTGTTACCCAAACAGCTTGCCCCTGTACGCCTCTGCTGTTTCTGCAGCTGACCGCTTGGTCCAGTCTTGTATAACCGCGAAAAACTCGCCGTGGTACTGCTGAGGGGAAAATGGCTGTGAGGAAAGGGTACTAGTATTTGTGATAGTTTGTAGGCAAAACAAAAAAGGGTGAAAAATATTGGGACATTGAACAAATATCATCATCGTAAGTTTTGTAAAAATTCAATTAATTTATCAATTCGCGTTGGTTGCCAGCTTGAAACTTTATTATGATATAGTATAATCAGGGTAGCACTACATTGTGTAATCATTAGTTATTATATACAAGTTTTGCATTTTTGGTCAAAAAGATATGTTCGAACGATTTAGCTCTGATTGAGAATTACGGTATGTTAATATCGTTGTTGCTATTTATGATGTTGAATATCACTGTGTAGGAAAATAGAAATTAATCATTCACATAATTACAGTTTATATTATATATACCTGTTTTGGGAGCACTATGAAGGCCCCCGAGAGTCCGTCGTTCCTCATGGTACCTGTGTGGGCGTGGTACCAGTGTGTACCCACAGGCTCCGCTATAAACCTTAATAAATTAATACAAAAATAATCATCCTTACCTTCGTTTTCATGTTTATTATTGTTTTATTTTTTAAAAACGGAAAACCATTAAGTAATTTATGCATTAAGGTATATGTAGAAAAGTCAATGTAATCCAACATTTATGATCTCAGGAAAAGGTGATTAAAATATCCTAGTATTTTGGACTTCTAGCGACTTAAAGTTATAAAACCCATGTCTTTCTTGTTGTCTATAAAAGCCCTTAACAACTCTCAACAACGTTTTTAACTAAATTATACATTTTAAAAAAGTTGATTGACTTCCATGTATATAGCTAAAGGAATATGGCTGGTGGTTAATAACTTCTTGACACATGCAAACGTGTGGTTTAAAATTGCAAGATAAACTTCTCACTCAGGGGTTGAAAAATCGGCAATATAGCAAAGCACTACACATTTTATAACTGGTAGATTAGCAATGAATCCAAATGCAATTTTCAATTTATACAGCAAGCATAGTATACATGTACCTGTATTCGAACACCTGCCCGGGCATGATGGGACACTGAGATATCATGGAGGCCCCGTCCATCCATGGGGTCCCTCTCTGTAGGATACCGTGCCAATGAAATGCCACACCCTCCGTTTTTAACCGATTATGAACACGAACAGAAACCTGCAATATTGAAACTTTCAAGATGTTGCACTAAAAGTGTAAAATCAATTTAGTTTAACATAAGATTAATTAAATCGATAAAATTTAATTTTTTATCTTAATGACTGTAGTTATCCTTAACCATAGGGAATGATCATCCCACAAACTCTAATGGTAAAATATAACCTCATTTCTAAGATCCTATACGGTGGAAAAATGTTGAACAACTTTTGTTATTATTTGCAGGATAACTATTTGACAAATAAATGACCATGCACACCCATATGCATTGGTAAAAAATTATGCAAGAAAGAATGTATGGCTGCATGCTGACGTGTCATTGAGATGACAAAATACTTTATTCTTGCATCAATGTCAAAAACATAATTCAAATGCGTCCTGTGATTGGTTTAATTTTATTTTGGTGATACTTACCATATCTCCTTCTGTGACGACTATATCGGGTCCTGGAATCTGCCCGTTTATAGCGTATACCATTCTATAATCTCCATCGGCTGTACTGACCAATTCTTTGAATTCTAAGGGATATCAAATATTGTGTGATCATTTGAATTCGTGGGGGCCAATTTTCGTAGGGTGTGGAGTTTTGCTTATTCGTGGGAACGTAATTTCGTGAATGTGTCAGTTTTCAATTTGTATCTAATAATGCATAGGTATGCTCTGGTTCATTACAGTAATTGTTGAACATATTTTTCCTTCAAGCGTTTGTTCAAAATTACGAGGGAAACCGGTGTGTCAGGGGAAAAAACCCCACGCTTTCTACTAAAATTATGACGCAATTTTTTTTGTACGTTATAAAGCGCAATGTGTTCATTTTTTTAATGAAATACATCAAGCTTGAATTTCACATTTTGAATTCCTTATCGTTTCCTTTTTACAAATGAAAATAGTATGCCATTAGTAATATTTCCAAAAATCATCAACGATGCATGTGCATATGAAAAGAAAAGAAATTGAGTTTTTAAATGAGGATATCGATACGTTAAAAACATATTGGATTTACCAGAACGCATGTATGTATGTTAATAAAATTAGCATAAAAAAGTATGGGTTTATAAAAAAAAATCTAAATACGTAATTGAAAAACACGAAATCATTTAGAGCCATTTTAACAACACCTAGGACTTTCAGTAGGATGTAAATATATTTTTTTCTTGCGTCAAAACAAGTCTAAAATGTCGCGGGTTTAAAGCGTAATATGCATCCATTGTGTAGTCTTAGCTCAAAAAGCCAGAAATATATCTTGTTGATTTCAAAGAGCCATGGCTGAGTGGCTGACAATGAAACAAATAGGAGAACGTCACATTGCCGTTTAACACAACTACCCAAAGTCCAAGCTCATGTTAAAATGGTTCTAAAGTACATGTAGAAATAATATGAACCTGATAGTGTGACTACCGTGTGTGTTTCCTTACAATCCTTCGTTGTGGACCTTCTTTTGACAAACCCTGTAGAGTCCTGGACAATTGGCTGATACTCTGGGTCCTCGGAGGTCTTATTGTACCACATCATGGTGAACTTGTAGTCTATTGTCCATTTGAATTCACACACATTTTCAGAACAAGATGGCGACCGTCTCACAACGTTGCATCGACTTCCACAAAAAATCCAGGAAAGATACAAAACAAGCAAGCACCAACACATTTTTTTTAATTTTTAAGTTGATTGGGAAAAGTTTAATTTGAAAAAAAAATTGTTGAGACTAAGAAAATGTTCGCTGTTAATCTCTGCTACTATCACATGTAAACATATTTGAGGAATAATGTAAAAAATAAAAATATTGCATTCAGGGTCAATGACAATGTTGGGATTTTTCTTTTAAGCAATGAAAATTTCCAAATGCTTTAGGCAAAGATTGATATATGGACTAGTTGAAAAACCAAGTTGTGTGTCTGGAATAAAAATATATGCACTATTTTTAATGAGTATTTGAAAAGTTTACAATTGATAATCAGAAAAAAAAATTTACTAAACAAATTAATTATGCTCGATATGACAACAACTTTTGTTGTATAACAAGTTTTTGAAATGTTAAAGTAAATATATGCATCGTTTAAAATGGTTACGTATTAAAACCAAAAAAATGAAAGGGGTTGATGAATCACCATACTCAATGATTATTTGCGTACATCAATCAAAAATCGAAATCATAATCAAATTAATTTCTATCTGGAAGTGTATATAATAGACAGGTAACACGAAAAAACACCAGCCTTCCAAAATAGACAATTATTGTCTAATTATACCATATAGTTTAGCATTTTATTTCCAAATTTAAAAAAAAATTAAAGAGTATAATTTATTTTTAATATGAATTGAAAAATGCATACATAGGCGTCGGAACTAGGGGGGGGGGCTAGGCCTTTCTTAAATTTACATATAAAAATTTGAAGTATCAGGAAGTTTCCCCCCCCCCCCAAACGCACCCACATTTTCGGTAGAAGGTAAGAAATTGAAATGAAAATAAAGAAATATTATGAGTGCTATTGAAAATTGCAGTCATAGGTATGTATATCCCCCCCCCCCACACACACACACACACGGATTAGGAATTTCATGATTTTTGGATTTAGTTTTTATTGGGTTTTTTTTTTTGGCTTGCTTGTCAAGATTTCTGATAATTAGTCTAGCCCCCACCCCACTTTCAATTTGCTTCCAACGCCACTGTGTATACGTTATTTTAGATATGCATCTAGCATTGTTCATGGTTTATGAACTACAAGATAGAGTGAGTTCTAAAATAAAAAAAATATCAATTTTTGATATTTGTCATTTTTATTTCTGTGAATTCATTTCAATTTCTCTATGAATTGAACAAGACATGATCGTCATTTTAAATAATGAAAATGAAAAACGCGAATTCTACATAGTATGAGGTATTCATTTTACGAAAAGGCCAAAGAATAATGAATTTCATATGAAATATTATGAACAGTGTACTTTTTTTTTTAAAAAGTCAATAAATAGTTATCATGCACTTTAAGTGAACAGGAACAAATTCCCATCCATTAATCACACATTCAAATGAACGGTAAAACCTTAACGATTTATAAAACAGATTTATCTTTAGATTATGCTTAATCACCGGAGGCGATTTTAGTTCATTTTATCTATCTTCTACACTGTCAGCTTGAATTTAGGTAAAGAGTTTATCTTGTTGGATTTTCATATCTCTCTCTCTCTCTCTCTCTCTCTCTCTCTCTCTCTCTCTCTCTCTCTCTCTTTCTTAAGCTTTGATTAATTCCTGTTTGGGGTTTTTTCACATCATATATAAAGTCTGGAAACTCCAAAAAAGGGAACAATCATTGACCTATTTAAAAACTTATCGGCACAACCGAAATAACATTCTCTTTTCTATGCAAAGACATCAATCAATTAAGATACATGTATAATGAATCACTTTTAAAAAAAAAAACAATCAGACACCATTTATATATAGCAGTGTTAACATAATTCATAATATTATTTAGTTATGATGTATTTATCTTATCAGCAAAAAATGTTATTTCATTATTGCACAACGTGAACAAAAATTTTATAATAAGAATTCATCTAAAATTGAATAAATAAACCAGGGACCCTTTTTATTATCTACGGATTTTTCTGCATGAAAAATAAGTATACCGGTATAAATTTAGTCAAACTGGAGCTCCACTTTAAAAATGTTGCCCGTTTGAAGCATGTATAGTACAAAAATAATGCATCTGTATCATTATAGATCTGAAATATACATGAACTTATAGATGTTGAACAGTTTTATGGTTTGTCTCCATAACCCAAATGAAATAAAGCAATCTAGTTGAATGAACAATATCACTGCTTTTAAAGCCAATGGACGTGCGCATACATGTACACATAAGTAGGAGTGCATCTGATTTGATAAGTTACTTTTAGTATGACTGAAGCATTAAGGAGCTGGCAGTTATTAGTGAACAGTTGGTTGTCAAACTATTTACAGTAAATGGAGCTTCATATAATTATGTGTATGCTTATGAAAAGAAATGGTACAGACATAAAAGTGTGTTATTATATCAACTTGATTGCAGTTCCTGTGATTCATGTGTCAACAATTTCTCTCTCTCTCTCTCTCTCTCTCTCTCTCTCTCTCTCTTATAGACAAATAAATATAATCAATCATAATTCTACCATCAATTTCAACCTTCCCTCCTTTCAGAAAGAGACAAATCAAATTTCATAGATATGTTTATTGAAAAAAAAAATAAAAAATTAATACAAAAAATATAATAGAACAGAAAAAAAATTATAGATCTTTTTGACAATGTAAATACATATAACAAACTTTTCATAGACAGAGTAATAAATATACAAACAGCACAACAGTTATTATTCATATAAAAAAAAAATTTAAAAAAGCACTCAAGTATAAGAAAAAACTTCAAAATCTCATTATGCAATGGTGTTTCACTATCAAGGAATGTATAATCAAAATCATAACTTTCTTGTAAAAAAAAAATGAATGAAATTGCGTAAATTGTTAACAATATTATTCAACTACAGGTACCTGGTAATTTGAAAACATTTAAGGAATTAAGAATTAAAATGAAACTCGCACTATAACTTTATTATGTGATATCACATAAAATAAATTAATTTTGTTCTGGGCGCCGGCTGTGGACACATTTTCCTCTTCAAAAAATATGAGAAAATTTGCTATTTTTCATCATTTTTGACAACATTTTAGAAATATGGCAAAATGTTGAAGTCATTATCCTTTTTTGAAACCAGAATAAAGGTGTATAGCATGGTACTTTATATACACAGTCATGTATTCAAGATATTGTGTGCATATTTTCATGAGATTTAAACAACTTTTGAATTTTAAGGCAAATATTAAAAGAAACTGTACCTTCTTCTTTAATTTCTACATGTACCAAATGAATGCTACTTATGATGTCACATAACTTGGAGCAGTTCATGCTATATAAACTCGTACAGCTTTCTGTACTAGGTTAAAATTTGAATTTATTTCTTATAATATAATTACCTGCAACTAAAATCAGAAAATGAGGCCTATTATTTTTTTTTTAAATTTGTACAAAATTTACACATAACGTCAAGAGGATTAATTCATTTTTGCACATGCATCGAATTGCGAGGTACACAAAGTCAAGTTATGTTTTACAATAGAAATGATATCATATTGCCAGCCAAATTAGTTACAACTAGAATTAAATTAATTGGGTATTTAACACTGACTAAATATTATTTATAATAACATGAACAAACTTTGTATATTCTCTACATGTTCATCAATACATATACATGGAACTTGTACATTTTATACACACTGAATGTTGTTTGTGTAAAGCAACATCTTATAATCTTGTAAAATATTGATACAAAAATTGAGCATTTTCTTTATATTGCATAAAATGGATTTCTTCCAAACTAAATATATCTATACTACTATATTAAAATAATAGACTCGAATTTTTTAGCTTTAATACCGATAAATCGGAAGAGTACTGTCTTTTGTTTTATATATTTTAAACATCACTGGTACTCGAAGATTACCAATTTGTTTTTATTTTTTCACAATCAAGCTTCGTTAATTAATAATCAACGAAAATTCCTCAAAAAATTCTGGATATCATCTGAATTTTTTGGATTTAACAATCTTGCGCATGCGCATTACATTCACTCTAAACCACGGGAGGCTCTTTATTTTATGTTTTCACAATATCACATTTGCATGGATAAACTTGGAAACGATAAAATAAATGCGTGTTAATTTTCATTGGAAATTTTTTCTGTTCATCAAAGAAAATAAGGAAGATAACTCTAACACAGTGCATTTACTATAACAAAATCCCGTGACTTTCGAATATCAACATGGTGTGTAAAAAACGTTATTGAAATATGTTGAATTCTGCAATTATAGAATTAAACTTTTTGAACAAAGGTATTTACAGATTCAAAATGGTTTGTTGTGAATAATTTGACTGTTATATTCAATGCAACTTTATTAATTTTCTCCTGAGACATAAATAAAATGTTATCTATGTCTCTGTCTTCTCCAAAATCGTTTTGGGGCGATTCTGCAATTTTTTGCTACATTACAGGCAAATGGGAGGCATTTTAACTGGTGAAGGCCTTTCCAGAGACACAGTTAGATTATTCCAACTAAGCAGAGTATAGTGAAATTAATAGCATTATTGTAGACTTGAAGTTTGGTTCTGCAAATTTATGTCAACAATATACGGTGTTTCGATGTATCTATTTTGTACCGGTAAATGCCAGATATCGTATGCAATGTCAACCCCTGCGTGCACGGGTCAAAGTCTAGTAAAATATAAAAATATAAATGTTGTTAAGGTATTCCATGTATAATGACCACAATTTATACCTGATTAATGAATGGTTGATATTCTTAACGAGTATATCATTTTAAAGTTGTTGTCAAATAAACATACTCCAGTCCACCAATGGAATTTTCAAAATTTTGATATTTGTCCAATTAATTGCACCTTGAATTTTTACATTAAAGTATAGGGGCAATGCATGTTTTAGTAAGATATTTTTAGTATATAATCATTCCATATTCGCTATTTGAAAGAGGGTCAGTATTGGTATACAAAATTGGTATCTTTCAATCTACACAAATATTAGCAAACAAACTCTAAAAAAATAACTAAACGCAAAAAAACCCATTATTGCAGTTCAAAAAAAATTTCTAATAGAAGCTTATTCAAATATCAATAAAGTATCCATATCTAATCGAATCTAACTCCCCAATTTTTTGCAATTCAAAAATTTTCTTAAGCAATCAATACAAGATAAAATTTCTGTGTATTGAATATTTTGCAATTTAAAAGTGACTGCGAAAAAAGTGAAAAAAAATTATTGCAAAAATTACTGGATTTACGGATATATCAGTGCAGCCTCGGTTTATTACTGAAGACTAATTTTCAAGCTCCAAGCCCACAGGCAGGGCATTTGTCGAATGTTGAGGTACGGAAACACAACCCTCAGTCCCGCGGATTCCTGAGAAAATTTCATCACGGCTTCCGATCCCAACAAGGTCACGTTGGAGACGGGAATATCCTTGAGCGCTCCCAGCGTAACCTCGTTATCAACTGGCCAGTCCAGGAGCAGGGAGTAAATGGTGCTCTTGTCTTTCTTTGATGCTGTGTACCTTAAAAGAAAATAAAAACATTCACACAAAAGAATATTCAATACTGTACTAGATTTCCAATTAAATGAATTTATAATAAAGGAATTCAGTAATATCTGTGTAAATTCAGGAGAAACTGCTCTTGCTGATTCTAAAATCTCTCTTCTATTTTTTATAGTTTTATACTTTTAATTATGTAAATTTCAATAGAAAATATACTACTCTCTCTCTCTCTCTCTCTCTCTCTCGTAATTTTCCATCATTTTCTGTTTATATAACCTACCAGACCCGGTTAGACAAGGTGTCATTCTGGTAGCTCCATGGTGTGGTCTTATAAATGGCCTCTCCGTTCACCTTCAGCCAGGAACCCAACTGTCCGAACCTCTCCTCGTAGATCGGGGCCAGGGTCCCCCAAGACGTGGGTCCAACATTGATCAAAATGTTTCCACCAAAACTGTTCACAAACGCAATTGAGTAAAATAAAATCTATTAAATTTCTCATCTTTCGGGCCTTATGTGCCAGCGGGCACGAAGAGGTTAGGTGAGGTAAGGAGGATGTAAATTTCACATCTTGTTTTTAAAGGACTATATATGGTTTGAGCCTAAAATGGCCTCCTTAAATGAACATTTTCATTTTACTGTAATTCATTGTTTTATTTGTACAAATATACATTTGAAGTTTTTTTTATAATTTTCATTTTGATCTTAGTGCCCACAATTTAAAAATATGACATCATAAAGTTAACCTTTTCCCGCCATTTTCTCATTTTTAGCATAAAACAGCTTGTTTTGAAGCAGTTTTTCCTTAAGAAACATTGAGCGACTGCTTGAACAAACAAAATATTTTCACCAAAGATGTATCTCTCCAATAAGTACAAGTGTAAAAAAGTCTGTTCTTGTTCAAAGAGTCGCTCTATATTTCCCATTCAAAAAAAGATATAAGAAAAATGTCCTTTTTGGACTGATTTTGATTGAATTATAAAAATAGCATCACTTCTGACGTCATATACTGCCAGTGAGTGCATATAAATCAAATAAATAGGTGAAAAACATATTTTATGTCAACTCTTATAATAAAATAACACAACAAATTAATGTACCTGAATCATTTTAAAAATAGCGAATTATGGGGGCCAAATTTGACTAATATCATATATAGTTCTTTACGGCAGATTCCTTGAAAAACAAAAGAAATTTCTATTCGCATGAAATTTGCTGAAAGCAACCATCACAGATTTTAACAAGTGAAAAGCTGTCAATGTGACAGCAAACCGGGTTTTCTTTTACCGGTATGTGAACTGTATCCATAATCCATGTCAACCCCTATCCAGTGAAATGGAGTACCCTAATATATGCAATATTTTACCAAAAAATGACTATGTTCAAAAGCTGGTATTTTTTTCATAAATTATCAGAAATCAAAATCCTAGCAATAGGCACACCTCTAATATATGTACAATAGATCTCTGCAAAAGAACAACTTCTTATCTTGAAAACTGTAGGAGGAGTTATCCATACAATGAGGGTACCCTATATGCAATATTTTGCCAAAAATGACTAAGTTCAAAAGCTAGTATTTTTTTCAAAAATTATCAGAAATCAAAATCCTAGCAATATACACACCTCTGGTATATGTTCAATTGATCTGCAAAAGAACAACTTCCTATCTTGAAAACTGTAGGAGGAGTTATCCGTACAATGAGGGTACCCTATATGCAATATTTTGCCAAAAATGACTAAGTTCAAAATCTAGTATTTTTTCGATAAATTATCGGAAATCAAAATCCTAGCAATATGCACACCTCTGATATATGTACAATTGATCTTGAAAAGAACAACTTCCTATCTTGAAAACTGTAGGAGGAGTAAAACCCGGTTAAAAATTTGGTTTTATTTTTTTTGGCAGTTTTAAACTTTACAAATCACACCAAAAATTCATTTGCTGGCAAATTGACACAAAATGGTGGAATTGCAGAGTTTAGAAGGTAAAATAACCAATCTACAGTAATTGTTTTTTCAAATCTTCTTGTACGAAGAATCTTTAAATTATTCCAAATTCTCAAATCTGACATTACAGATCTCACAATGATTCAATTTACAGGGTCATGTTCCATAACATCACAATATCACTTACAGAAAAGCGCAACTTGCCATCTGATTGGTTAAATCAAATTTCATTCTGACATCACAGATCATAACCCTCAATAGGTCATTGTGAGATCTCTAGATCTATGTGCTTTGCATTGTTGTTGTGAACTTTATAAATTCTACAAAAAAATTTTTTGCTTGCAAACTGACACAAAATAGAGAAATAGAGATGTTGTGGAGTCCGAGATTTGTATTTTGATCAGATTTACTTTGTTGGATCAATTGATCAACCAATCAGAGACTGGAATGCTAAGGATGCCCGTACCTGATAGTGTAGATCACTTCCTTCAGTAGTTCCTCTATTGTGTAGAAATCCCTCAGGTCAGCATTCCTTCTATAACCCCACGACCCCTTGTCGATTGTCATAGCGTTGACCCACTTATGAGGCATAACATGCCCTAAAAAGAAAAAGTTTTAATGTCTCCTAAACTTTTTAAACCTTCTTCAATATTATGTCTTTAAAAGATAAAATTAGATCTCAAATATGCTTGAATGTATATCAATTTTATTGACACCCTTGAATCAAATTCAAGTTGCAATACATCATAATGTATAACTTTACTACAAGTACATTTGTACTTGTATTTTTATACACTGTGAGACAAAAGTAAGTATTCCAAGTTATTCGTTCGAGTGTAACATAAAAAGAAATTAGATTCAGTTGTTATAATCTAATTTCTATTACTAAGTTTATTACTAAGTTTAAACAATACAACTAAAATTTAAAAAAAATATCCAATAAAGTAATTGATGTTAATTTGTATAAAATAATTAAAATTCAATTGTCAAACTTTTTGCATATGCATCATATTGTGATGAATGCAAGAAATGTTACATGTAAACAAAGTAGAAAAATTTGTTTATCCAATCCAGAAGTCACAAGCAGTACACATTGTTGTTTTAGTTGGTACGTACCAGGATGAAAGCGGTCGGAGCAGGTCCACACCCCGCCATGTTTACAGAAACAGTCGGATCCCCACCGGTCGTTGGTCAGGATGTAGTCCTTCACGGGGCTATAAACACACAGAAAACATCACAGGTCATCACATATAAAAGTTAAAACAACCAAGACAAATAGGTCATCTAACTTGAGAGGGAATATGACTTGTGGTGTTTGCTATAATTTGGTAAAGTTTGGGGTAGTAAACATTTAACTTATTAATAAAATCATGATACATTGTATATTTGGTGTCTGTGCTCTTCATTATCCTTGACAAATAAATTTTTGTTTTGTAATTAATACAGAGGTGAATTAATAGCAAGTTAAGTCTTATTGTATATCTTACTAATATATAATCTTTAACTATTAAGAGAAATGGCTGTTGGGGAAATGAACACATTCAATTGGGAAAAGAAGTAGTACAATGTACCTTTTTTTGAACGGGGAAATTGGTCAAGGGGGCCTTCAAATGGCCCTAATTATAGACAATCTAGAGCCCTTTAGCTAGAGTACGCATAGGAATAACCCACACGTCCAAGCAAAGAACTACTGTACCTTTCATTGTAGAGCCATGCCAAGAACACGGTGGCATTCCAGTACCAGCTAGGAGCCAGCCACCCAGCGTCATTCCACAGCATGTCTGGCTTGTAGGTATTGATAATCTCCCGTAGTTGAGGAAATATGTAGTCCTAAATCATAAAAAATAAGGAATAATATATAAACATATCCATTTTATTTAATGGTGACATACATGTGACTTAATGATATACTGTATACAGGGAAATACTTGCCCCCATTTTATTTTTGCCCCTTTCACTCATCTAGACATTAGGCAAAATAAGTAAAGGTGTACAAACCTTGACATAATGTTGAGTGGTTAAATTATTCCTCTGGTCTGCTAGCCATATAGGATTAAACCACTCTATCATGGCATGATAGAGTCCAAATCTGACCCCTGACCCCTTCAACGCAACCTGTAAATCACCTGTGAGGAAAATATATATTCACTACTGAATCACTTCCTATAAACCATGTTCACCAGTAGAACTTTGGTATCATCGCAATTTACCTTGTACATGTTTATCATGTATACATGTACATGTATGTTGAACCAAGTTGAAAACCCAATCTTTTTTCTTTATGTATTTTTAACTTTTAATAAAGTTACATGGTACATGGCCAATCTTTAACCATGCACAAAGTTTTTTTCTCTATACATTAAAGTTTGAGATAACAATTAAGCCTTGAATATATATACTTACCGATAAGATCTCTCTTTGCACCAACATCCCTCGAGTTCCACTGGTAGGTGACATTTGTTGGATACAAACTGTAGCCATCACTGTGCTTGGAAGTAAATACTATGTACCTAATTAAAGATTAGTATAAGTATAAAATTAATGAAACCATTAGTGCATTTTTTTAAAATTAATTAACAATTAGGTTGCTTTAATACATATGAAGCTAAATAGCTAGTCAATCCACTAAATAAAACACTGAAATAACTATTATAATTATTAATCTTACTTTGCTCCTGAGGAGACAATTATGTCCCTCCATTTCTTTGGGTTGTAAAACTCTGCTCGGAAATCCTTAGCGAAGTCTGCATACGTCCACTTTGGGGGGTAGTATTTTTTCATGAAGTCCACAATGTAAGATTGAGGCTGCCCTTTCCAAAACCACCAAAACCATTCACTGCTCATAGATGGGACGGAATAGACTCCCCATGTTATGAACATTCCAATCTTGGCATCGTCGTACCATTCCGGAATCGGCCGAGAATCAATGCTCTCCCATGTTGGTTTGTATTTTTGAGATTCGGTTAGTGTGACAACAAAGATGCAGAGTAAACACAGAAGGAAGGATATTTTCAATGCAGACTTCGACATTTTATATAACCCCATAGATGTCGCTGCGCTACAACTTCTCGGGTTTTTTTGTTTTCACCACAATCGAGCAGAAAAAAGCCCGAGAGGTTGCGACCAGGTAGAAAACAAGGAAATATGGCAGGACTTCATTTGTCAAACCGACGTACATCGAATGCGCCAGTTAACCTTATGTTGCTAATTTATTAATAAATGTTATCTAACG
Source organism: Magallana gigas (assembly GCF_963853765.1). Lineage (NCBI taxonomy): Eukaryota > Metazoa > Mollusca > Bivalvia > Ostreida > Ostreidae > Magallana > Magallana gigas. Next base: position 26,577,264 of record NC_088862.1, read on the forward strand.
TTACTTTTTTCATCTCAGTTACGTAATGTTTAATGAGATGAAAAATGTAGATAACAATTGTTAATGACTTAGCATTCTCATCATTTGAATCACCCAGAGACATAAATAAACAGTCATACATCGAAAAATTCTACTCCTACTATATATAAATACACTTATATATAGTAGGGGTAGGATTTTTCGATATATGACTTATTAAGCGACTGATTGATAAAAATTCAGGTGCCTGTGGAATCAGAGACATAAATAACATGTTTCTGATTGAATGTATGAATTTAACAATTTTTTGTAATTTTGCGCAGAGTACCCTAGCCTATAAAAAACTCTTTATTTGTAGTAATTTTGATGAAATATTTTTATCTAACGTATGTAACGGTAGGAGTTCTAGCAAAGCTGACAAAGAATGATGTCTTTTTGGAATTGTGTCATCGTTACTCTGGTTACACCAACAGCTGTTATATTAAAGCATCTGATATGGTCCTCTATTTTTGTTTATATGACCAGAGACATAAATAATATAATTTTAACATGTTTGAATAATAATATTATTTATGTCTCTGATATAACCGGCGCATTTCGGCGTACGCCGTTATGGGACAAACGAAGTCCGCCCTATTATTTGCATAATCTTCGTTGCATAATATCATTTCGGTAGGCTCGGGTTTTTACATCAATGGATACCTAGAAGCAAGACAGACTTTCATCAAAGTGAAAGTAGAAATCTCGTGACTCTTGCTACTTATACAACAACCTCTTATCTATCTCCGATGTCGCGTGGACAGTCAGATAAATATAAAATCCTAGGAAGTCGTCGTTCTAAAACTTCTATTTGCTGCCCGTGTTGGACAAGAAAGCCTTGGTATTTTAAGATGGCGGTGGGAATTTCGGGATTTTTGGCCTTGGCTGTGGTTGGAGTTTTAGTTGGCCTGGCAGTTTCTGGCCCTCTACATGCCTCCTGTAAAATAGACTGGTTTGTGTTAATTTGTGTACTTTTGTCTGGTGGTTGGGATGTACATGTGATAATTTTTAACAAAGTTAAAGTGCAACTATAATTTGAAGGTGCATTATAAATCAGTCTGATATTATTTCAAAGTTTTATATGTATTTTCAACTTCGAGCCATAAACAGGCAGATATGAGCTTTAATGATTAAAAAAAAACACACGCTGATTGATAGAATATTACAATCAGATTCTGTCATATTTGCTTATTTTTACTTATTAATATGACAAGATTGCACGGTCTTGTATTTTGTATGCAGGTTCAGAGTGATATCTTTGCAAAGTTACATCTACAATAACATTGAAGCAGCCCCATATGATTTAGATTACTTATAATTTAATGAACCAGTGTCCAACTATTGTCTCACACTGTTGGAAGCTTGTCTCTTGACTGTCTAAATTAACTGCATAGCAAGCATGCACTAATGAAATGATTATTTTAGGTAATTTTGGCAGTTTACCATATTTTAGTATTTTACTCATTCATTTTGACATAAAAATTAAATCATTCCACATGTTCAACAAACCAAATTTCTTCGTTATTTTTAAAAAACCAAGCTTGTTGTCATGTTGTCCAAAGCTTTACTTAGTGAAACATGTGTTCATCTATGATTCTTTAATGATTGATATACATGAAATATTTATTATCTTTGTATATTTTACTAGATACTCAATTTGCTTTGATTCATATTTGTAGGACTTTTGGAGTTTCTTGTGACAGTGTGAAGTCTAAACTGAAGAATCAAATCAGTGCTTGGACTACTGCAGACAACTGTAAAAATGGAGGAGAGAAATGCTTGTACAAGGTTTGTATGTCTAATCCCTTGCAGAGCTATTATTGTTTTACTAGTAGTTTTAACAGAGTGAATAAGCCAATATGGAGCAAATGGTTCAGTGGTTATAGGTGTTAGGCCAGTAACTCAAAGGTTACTGGTTCAAGCCCTCCTGTGGTCACTTGATGTTATGTGTTGTGTCCTTATAGACATTGTCTTAGTCTACCAAGCTGCAGTTGGATATCGGCTTATGCTTGGGGGTCAACTTGTGATGGACTGATGTCCCATCCAGGGGTAGCCAATGAATCATCCACTTAGCAGTACCAAGGAAATCATTGACCTTTTTGTGCCTTAATGCTGTGGAGAAGAATCTAACTTAACTAAATGGGTCAACGAAAATAAACATGTCATTGATTAAAAGTTAAAATTTTCCAGGTGTTTTACATGCCACAAATGAATTTGAAAATGACTTTTCAGGGCTGCAATTGTCACAAAAAATTGTGACAAAGTCCTGATCAAACCTTTCAGTCTCATAGAATAATCACTAAAATTGCAAAATGAATACTTCAAAAATACTCTACTGCCATAAAGTCTAACTCTTCCTTAATAATAGCTTAAATATTTTAATTATAATAAGTTAAGACAAAAATTTTAATATTTACATTCCGAATATTTTTTGCATGTAAAGTGTGTGAAAAGATACCACAGTTATAAGACCGCAACACACACAGGGTACCCAAAGGTTAAAATGACTAGTTTATTATGACGTCACAAACGTTGAACGCTTTAAAATGCAACATCACAAGCGAGAATCAAAGTTCACGCTTGTGGCTGTTCCAGTGGCTCTTCCATTAATTTGAACTTACCCTTAGAATAAATCAGAAATTTTAACGTATAAATCACATTTGCAGACAATGAAAGAGGTTTTAAAAAATGTAAATATAAGCATTAAATCATTATTTTTTGAAAGATATAGTCTCATAACTGCAGCGGTGTGTGCATACAAATTTACTCAATTTGTATCATTGTATACACCGCTGCAGTTATGAGACTATACATGTATCTTTCAAAAAATAATGATTCAATGCTTAAATGTAGTTTATGAAATTGATCTTGTCAAGAATGTCTACATGTCATTTTGATGTCAAGTAAGTGGAGGCTATACACAATACTAATTGAAAACAACAGGAAGGAAATAAGATTTAAAACCCCCTCCAAATATGATGATAACATATACATGTACATGTAAACGTAAGTAATGTTTCTCAATTTTGTATCACATGTTCTAAATCTGATATTTTTTTCAACAGTTTGTGAGTGAGTCAGGGAACGAGCTGAGAGCAATACACGAGACCCCAGTCAAACATTACAAAGATGATCTGACCTTCACCTTTGGACCTTCAAGTTCGGCTAGCAGTTGCAATGTCCACGTAAGTACTATACCATTTGTCATCAATGACTATACACTAGAGTACACTTAATTATTAAATAAATGTTTTTGTCATCCATGGCTATACGAAACAAACTGTGATTTTCTCAAACACAGTTAAACTCATTACATATACATCAGTTTTATGTCACATCAAAATAACCCACAATATATACACAATATATAGTTAGAATTTTTGAAGCTCGGTACATGTTAGATGATTTCCATATGATTATGTTGCACAAAGATTATCTGTGAAAAATTAAAAAGTTTATATTCTCCATGTGTAATGTTTTTAGGGTTTTTCAACCTCCGAGACCTGGTACGCCCTGCTTGACTACGGCACAAACTACTGCAATCTCCACAACTTAGTCACAGGTTAGTGCCCCAAAGTTACTGGTACAACAAATCAAATACAATCCTAATTAATATACTAATGAGGTTAAAATTATCATTATCATAGCTGAAGTTTCCTTATTTCCTTCTTTTATTTTTTAATGCGAGTACCTAATTCCGTGTTTTAATTGTTTTGCATCAAATCATAAAATCACCAATTTTTTTGTCAAAGTTTTATTTAATTTACATATTATGCCCGAAAAATAAAAACGATGATGAGAAGTTTCTTCTCATGATTTTATGCAAAGTTTAATTTCTCGCGTTTAATTAGAAATCTACCGTACATGCAATAATCGATGTTGTATGCATACAAAATTAGGAATCTACTGTATATACACTAATAGACGTTGTATGCCTACAGAGAGGGTTGAATTGTGAATGTTTTCCCTTCATTTTAGGATCAGGCCTGGACAAAACCACAGGATATACCGAGAAGACTAGCGACAGTGTGTGTACGCAGTACTCCTCAGCCAACTGCACTGTCTACTAATAGTACTACTGACAGTACATCTGTCTGTGTGTTGTGTTTATTTGTAACAGTACCTATTGGTACTACTATTACTATACATGTATATTGTATGTACATTGTATGTACATTACATGTTATATAATTATTTAAAATTTTATATGCTAGACATAAACATCTATTGTACACTATTCATACAGTTCAGTACTTACTTGACAATTGTCAACATTCCATCAGCCTACAAAACATTAGCATGATGATAAATAATGGGTTTTTTTTTCAGCTGAAATATCTTCTCACCTAGTATTAAGTTACTGTTACGTATTGTTTCTTAATTTGAATCAACTGACTGCTAAATATATTGTCAGTTCTTTCAAAATATTTTTTTCGCAACTTTCACTGTGTATGCTATGGTGAATTATGTGTATATTCAAAATGTAAGATACATTGAAATTGATATATATATCTATATAGCCTACATGCTCAAATACATTTGTTGACCTAAATTTTGTGTCTTAATAATTCTGTTTACTTATCATATATAAAGCTGTGAAGTTCTCAGAGGCATATTAACTATGTATATTTGTCTTCATATCTATTAATACATGATAAATACATGTACATGTACATACATATTATATACATATTGTTCCTCCATTTTCATTGTCACTCTCCTAAATCAGCTTTCCTATACATTTATAACACTGTTTTTTTGCAAATAATCATTCAATTTTATCCAGTCCATCAAGTTCACAATGCAATCACATTTCAGATTCAGACTTTAACTATGGAGAAGTCTAAAATTTCAATTTCATACTAGTATACCATATATACAGCGAAAATAAATTTTCTTAAAGTTTTTTATAAGGTTTATGTAAATACACTGTGCCAATTTTTTTTTCATTTCAAATAATCTTAATATAGAGTTCCCTTTTCTTGACTATCATATTTTCATATTTTGTATTGTATATGAATCTTCTCAAATTTTGTTTATATTTTCAAAGATAATGTTGCCATTTTTTGGCTTATTTTTTGTATTTAAAGGGTATTGTTGTATTAAATTCTTCAAAAATGTTTTCTTTGTTCAATGTTATTATATTGTTCAGTCTCGTGCGCGGATCCAAATATTTTTCTGTGGAGGATCCATTGTATAAGTTTGTTTTGCTGGGGGGGGGGGGGGGGGGGGGGGGGGGGGGCGAGGGGGGGCGACTTCAAACCCCCCCCCCCCCCTCTCCTTGGATCTGCACAGAACAGATCTCCTTTACTTGGTACATGTACTCTGTTACTTTTATCTGTCTCGCAAAATTATATGCTAATTATTTAATGCGTTAAGTTCAAATTTTACAACCAATATTAATGTAAGCCTAGAAGCATTTGATCCTAGTCACTTCTGATTTTAAGAAAACTTTGTTATCATCATAAAAAAAAAATCCCCAAAATATGTATTCATGCAGAGCATTTGAAATGTTTCAGGTATGGCCATTTTACTATCCAAATTCGAATTCAGCAAAAAAGTGTTGAAATAAAAATGTATCTCCTAAGCAACCCCTTTTCTTAATAGATTGGTATGTAAAAAAAAAAAACCCAAAATACTCTCTATATATTTTTAGACTACACGTGACTTGATACCCCCTCGACAACCCCTCCAGCCTAGTGAATTAAAGGATGCCTTACTTGTTGAATTTACATGTACTAAGTGTAAAAACAGCATGCATAGCTTATCAATTAACAGTATCGATTAATAAGGAGTAAATATTAGATTAATTACAGCATCTCAAGTCTTGTCTTTTGCAAATGGATGATGGTGCTTCCAAGCTGATATTACAGAATACTGATCATAATACAAATTGTTTTATGTTTTCATTTTTATTTCATTGGGAGTTTGACCGTCTTAGTCAAGTTAAAGACCATATACAATCTTTTAGCTGCCAATCGATTGTCAAGTCATTTAAAAATGGGGTTCAATTGTAAATGTGCACGACAGCGTGCGCTCTTGTTTTGTTGTGTATTGCTCGTGAATCCAATTAAGGATTTAATTTTAACACCCAACCTGTTAGAAATAAGATTTCAGAACCGTTACTTATCAATTAAAACGTAACGGCGATTTTCAGAAGAAATATTTTAAATTACTAAACGCAAGAAAAGCTCACATAGCCCCATATATACAGTTGAAAGTGTGTGAATAAAAAAGGTTGGAAGACCCTTCGTCGCCAATTAAATAAGTTACATATATATATATATACATCCTACCATTCATCAAAAACATCATAGCACTCTCTCTCTCTCTCTCTCTCTCTCTCTCTCTCTCTCTCTCTGTGTGTGTTGGTAAAGGGATGGTAAGGATTGCGTATTAAAATATTTGTATCAATATATTTCTCCTATTCAACATCAGACGCTTATCTTCATTATTAGATTTAATCCCCCGCCATTTAAACGCCACCGTGTCCATGTTTCAAAAGTTATGAATGAAAGAAGCCCATTTAATTTGACAAATTATTGGGTCCTTTGTCAAGCCTTGTCGATGTAATCTTATACGGGGGATACCCAAGGAACAATTTACTTATTGTCGTTTAATCCCATACATGGGGTCGGAAATTTAATAAGTAACGAATTTCGATTTTTCCCTGATGAATGCAGCTTGGAAACAAGCATTTTTTTTTTCATGCAAATGAAAGTTATCGAAAGGGGGGATTTAAAATTTTTATTAGCCTTATAGTTATGCTTGATATAGGTCTAGTGTTTGCATTATTGCCCGGCTTATGGTAAAGAAGGACTCTAGCTATATAATGGTTAAATGACCATGATGACTCCCATACGCCTTTGTTTGTATTTGTTTATCCGGGATTTTGTTAAATGTATTTAACCCCTGTACACTTCGTACGTGCACTCAATAATACGCGTGCAGTCATAATGCGAAGTGGAGCATGCCAGTTGGATATTTAATTTGTGATATGGAAACGGCGTTATCCGAACGGGAACGGGATACCATTTTGACGAAGGTTAGTCCAACGTGCATTAATATTTCAAATAAAATACATAGAGTAATGTGTAAACTGTTCGTAAGAGAGTTTGTTTCTTATGTTAGTAATCAATAGATATATATAGCACGAATCAATCAATTCATACAGTGTACCTTTACGCTATTCAAGGCATATTGTTGTTGTTAATGAATTTTATTGAAAGTTCTTCCCGAGCTGAAATTGATCGTAATTGAACCATATTCCAATGTATAAGCTGTGTCTCAGTTAAAGAACAACCCCCCTTCCCCCACAAAAAAAAATCATCAACATGATCGATTAAATTTAACGAATTGCCTAGTGCTTTACATTTTACATTTTACAGTTTTTCTCATCTCTTGGCCTACAATACATGTAACGACTTCAGTTGCCATGTACATAAATAACGCCAAAATATTGGACAGATATATTATGCATGTAATATATAAATCATTGCTGATCTCTTTATAGTTTTATGATCGCTTTTAAATCGATTCCCGCCCCAATCACCGTTTTTGAAGTGTTTTACAAGTACTGTTATCGCATTTCAGGCCTAGATAGCGAACATCACTTACAACGTATCATCAGTAGTTATAGCAACAATCTCAACCCAAAAAAGGACTTAACAAAGTCTGGCCGTCTTGACTTATACAAAATGAATATCTTTATCATTTTAACGAGGGAGGGAGCTTGACTGAGAACAACATGAGGCCAAGTATAGACTTATCCGATTTACGGTTCGATTTTGATGAGGAAGAGACCCAACTTCCGCCGATCGAGGTTCGTCACGTGGCGACGTTCGAGCATCGTCTCGACAGCGTCATTTCAGCCATTTGTCCGAGTTCCAGCAACGTTGCTTGGGTTGCTTGCAACAGTGACTCCGTCGTCGCCCAATATCAAAGAGACGGACGGGAGACTAAGAGGATATATACGGACTTCTACGTAGACGACATGAAAGTTTCCCAATCAGGCAACCTTCTCGTTGCGCCCGATCTGGGAACTTCTATCAAATTTGTGAACGTTCAAGATCCCAGTACGCTTGACTTTACCTCGTTTTATCCTTTTGTGACAAGAGGGGTGTTTATTTCTAAGGAAAACGATATCTACGTCAGTTTACGCAACGAGACTACGGCAAAAGTGGTGAAAATGACGTCACAGGGTGAGATTGTACGAGAGTTGCAACGAGACCGTGGCAACCAGCCGTTGTATTCCGATCCGGACAAAATTGCCGTCAACAGTGTCGGCGACGTTGTTGTGCTAGACTGGGCGACCAAATGTGTGATATCTGTGGATATCTACGGGAGATATCGCTTCAAATACAACGGCAGGATAAAAAGAAAGGTGAATTGTGAAATATTTACCCCCACCGATCTAGTCTGTGATAAATACGACAATATTTTGATCTGTGACTGCGACAATAGCGCTGTCCATATGTTGGACAGACACGGACAGTTTCTGCGGTTTTTGGTGTCCGTTGAAAACGGCGTGAGTTGTCCGTGTTCTCTTGCTTTGGACGAGGAAGGCCAACTCTGGCTGGGAGAGATGAATGGACAGGTGCATGTCATAGAGTACTACTGTGGCAAATAATCTTGTTCTTGTACCTTTTGTATAAAAGGAGGGTGCTCGCCGCGACGCATTGGAGATATGAATAGACAGGTGCTTGATATTTGGTTCTACATGTAATGTGGTACACAAACAGTTAAACAGCTGTTTAAAATCACGCACTGTAGGCTATAGCAAATAAACACTTAAACACGGAAAAACATTCATTTATGCTCCGAAGACTAAAAGATATATTCCTGAATGAATCAAATAAGTTTCTTCTAGCTGTGAATATAATAAGCCTTCTTCGATTCAAAAATATAACATGGGGAATTATATATTAATTTATTACATAATTTCAGCGAGCGCTTTTTCGAAAATTTTCACGCTTTATAAATGAAAATTAAAGCTTATTCAAATAAATCAATAAACCAGTTGTTGTTTCTTATATCTTAATTACATGAAAAAAGAGGTTATATATAGAAAATTTGTCTTTATTTTGTTTAAGACAGGAATGTGAAGCGGTAATATTAACAATTAGCTTCAGAATACTGGGTACATATTTTATCCGAGGAGACTTCATTGTATCCAGTATCCTTGTCCAAGGACGAGCCTAGATAGAAAAGAAAAACGTATAAAGTCTTAATTAAAGAGGCTGAAATGAATGGACGTGGACAATTTTAGACCATAAATATCTCTCTTGGCTAAAGAGCTCTGAATAAAATACATAAAACAAGATAAAATAAAAAGTATTTGGATGCTTTCTCTACTATAATATTATAATAGTTTATACGCATAGTAAAAAATATCCTAATTAATTTAAAATTATTTAGGAGGCATGATTGTCAACAATTTAATCATCAGATTTATCACCTAGAATTTTAAGATATTGTCCTCTCCGATATATATCATTTTATCAAATAAAATACACGACATGACTACTTTATCGTATGTAGTCATGTTGTATATCTATTTTATTTGATAAAATGAAAATCAATATATCGGAGAGGATGAAAAATGAAATATATCGGAAAGGACAATATGATTCGTTTAGCTATACACTTTATATTATTAACTAAAGTAAAGAAAAATATCCATATGAATTATAACCTTTTAATTAAATTTTTGGGTATTTTCCATATTTTAATACAGAACTCTTCTTCTGCAGGAGATCAATATAGTCTAAAAATCACCACGACCATCGAGCCATCTTAAGTAAAATCTTGTAGGTATTTCGTTGACCATACAGTCTTCTGAACTAATTGCACACTAATACATTAATAGTCATACACCGTGACCATTACTGACTTATGGCCAGAAATCAACAAGTCAAGCACTGTTGATTTTTAAAAATTTTCATTTTGCAGTTGTCAACCACATTAACATAGCTTATTGAGGATTAAGAAAAACAAACAAAAAATTGAACAAACGGTGTAAAAACAATGGATATGAAATAGATGAAATTTTTAAGAGCTTGGCTTTAAAGGCTTTAAATAAATATTTTGATTGGCACCAATAGGTAGACTAATTAAAAAGCAAATATTTATTTTTATGGCCCTATATAACGCTCTGAAAATAAATTTATACAGTATGTCAATTATGAGCGCTGTTTTCGTATTTGTTTAGCATGTCGTAACAGTTTTTGAAGTTCCAAATGCAATTTCAAAAGTGTCTCTTGTTTCCACATTGTTTCCGATCCATTGTAGATACATGTACCATACCATTGTGACACAATTACTTTCAGTTTCTACATTAACGAAGGTTATTTTTAACAAAAACGTATTTATTCCATCTGTGAGCAAGCTCGAAACGGAAGTAAAATGCATACAAAAAATTTGACCGTTAAATGAAAAAAATTATGGTGTATTTTTTAAAGATTGTAAATTTTGGTACATGCCAAAGATTTTACAATTCAGAAAGACATTTTTGATGATTGCAGTTAATTGACTCATTCAAGTTCGTATTGATCAGATTTGACCGGTATTCAAAAAAAAAAAAAAACTGCACAAAGTTATATTCCCTCTAAAATAAAAAAAAATATGAAAACATTATATTATGTCACGATCACTATGACGTAATGATACCCAACTGTTGCACCACGTCTCCACAATATTTTACACAACTATTAAATTAATGATGTCTTAAATTTTTAATTAATGAATTACCAAATTACTTACCTTACCGTAAAGTGCAAATTTTGAATTGCTTACAAAAGTGCAAAATAGCACTTTAAAAACATGCAAAGTGTTGTATGCATGATTTGATACATTCAAATGCCTACTTAATTCGGTGCAAACTGCAGATAATCCATCTGAAATCATTTGATAATCCATCTCAAATTTTCTTATCAAATACATTCGAGCGGAGCAGTCAAATATAAATTAGCTCTCTTAAGTTTCCACCTCTAAATTGAACTTAAATTTTATTGTTAATATAAATCATAGTTGATGAATACGTTACTGTTCTCCTCTCCGACAACATTGAAATATTGTTCATAGGCGTCGGAACCGGGGGGAGGGGGGGGGAACTTTTTTGCAAAGTTAGACCTAACTATTAGGCACATAGCATCATAGAGGGTTCAGCCCCCCTCACTTTTTCTCGCAGCAAACATAATTGTTCCTGAATGTTCCTTGAAAAGAATAAAGTATTGGGAAGTTGGAGTCATAGGTATACTAGTAGCCCCCCCCCCCCCCAACGGATTATGAATTTAATGATTTGGTAGAAATTTTTGTTTGGTAGCTATAGGTACGAATTTTTGGAACTATAGGTATACTAAAAGCCCCACCCCACCCCCCGGATTAGGAATTTCATGATTTGGAAAAAAACATTAGTAATGGTTGATTAGAATTTTTTTGGAACAACCGTTAACCCCCCCCCCCCCCCCCCCCCCATACGGAATAGGATTTTCAAGATTTTTGGAATTAGGTTTGTTTGCTGTTTTTTTTATTAATTTATGAGGATGGGTCTAGCCTACCCCCCTTTTATTTTGCTTCCGACGCTACTGTTGTTGGATACTAAAATTGATACCCATGAATATTAATGATTAATGAACCACAGTAAGTGGGGTCATTTTTAGACTAGTTTATATAAATCTTCTTGAAGGAGAACGTTAACTTTGTATAAATGTGAATGAAATAATTATGCAAATTTGAAAGCTCAAATATTAAGATATTTACTTTACTAAATAATACCAGTATTTTATGGGTAAATAAACCATGCATAATTAAATGTTTAAGTTTTATCTGATGGATAAATTATAGACAATCTAGACTACATGTAGTGATGTTGTACTTCAGTATGATGTGTCCTACCTGTGATGAGCATGTGCATGCCACAGTAATTAGTGCTGCCATCAAAGTAAGCTAATGGATCTTCAGCTCTTGAAAAACCCTGCGCAAAGAAACTATATCAATAAGATGTATGCATTTACATGTACATGAATATTATACTACATGCAGAAATGCAGGGAATTACTTTTACAGGCCGCTCTGTACATGTATGTTGTCAACTCTCTCTCTCTCTCTCTCTCTCTCTCTCTCTCTCTCTCTCTCTCTCTCTCTCTCTCTCTCTCTCTCTCTCTCTCATATATATACGTACATGGACTTTACAATCGTTTGTCCCATTTATAAAGATGAACTCTATGTCGTTGATGTAGTGAAATGAAGTCGCAGTATGTTTTGCCCGTAGAGTATCAACATCTTCTAACAACAACTGAAACAGATTTTTAATTCTTTAAAAAAAAATGAAAACAAGTCCACCACATTGAATCATCGTTAACAAAATATAATTCTTTACTTTAAATGTAACATTTAAAATGAATCAGCCTTTAAGAGGGCTCGATGGTCGCGGCAATTTTAAAACTGTATGGATCTCCTTTATAAGAAGAGCTCCATATGGAAATATAGAAACATTTAAAAAAAATCTGATGGTTGAATTGTTGACCACCCAGTCTCCTTAATGGCAACCGTGAACGTATAAAATATTACAATCATTTTATATATTGTTCATATTTTTTCTCGTTGCTATGCACGTAAATCAACTATACGCGCATGACTGAATATACTTGCCTCGTATTTACATCGGTCGTCATGGCAACTGTGTTGTGTGGACCACTGTATAATCTGAGATCGTAACCTTGCTCGCACTTCATCACATTGTATCCCAAAATCCCTGAACATAAGATATCACATGATCGATGTTATACATAAAACTGAAATGACTAAGAACACTTACTCAAAAAGTAATAGAAAAGTTTTTTCAGATAAAAAGTTACTATTTGAAATTGAAAATCTTTCTAATATATCTTTTTAAACCATGCATAAACTTTAATACTTGATCTATCGTTATACCAAAGGTAATGTATTACTAACAGAGTTATATTCCCTTCCTTGCAAAGATTTAAACGCGCCACAGCGAGTTAAAGATAGTTATACTTTTATAGAATGAAAAGTATTCTGAAATGTGTTGAACTCTTCCAATCAAAAAAGCTTAACTTTACTTTTCCTTTGAATTACATGTTTTATTTTTTTCCCCTACAATCCTTAAACTTCTCTGCTTATCAAGGTCCAAGTCAAACATTCAAAATTGGTTGCAGATATTTTTAATTACGAAAGAGTTATATACATAGTTACATCCCATACTCTGCATTTTCTCAAGAGATTTTCCATTTTTTTCTTCACTTTTTAGTTTTCTTTAACCACAACTCTACAATAAAAACGCTTTTAAATCTGCAAATCGATAACATAAGAGATGCATGTTCAGAAAGCATAGTGTAAAAAAAAGGGAGCTAAAACTCATTGAAACCGTCATAAGACTTGAAAAAGTCTATATACATTAAAAGGGAGTTGTTATAGATACATGTAATAAAATAAGAGGTACGTTTCATCGTCGGATGTCTCTTTTTTTTTTTGCGTCTTGAAGAATATTAATGCTTTTTAAACACCTCTGGTTTATATGTACTATATAAAGAAATAATGTTATTTAAACCATTGTCATGTACTTAACTCACGTTTTATGACATGAGGTACAATTTAATGACATCGAACTGAACTCGAAATATGAGAATTAAACTCCTTTGCTTCCAGCATAAAATGCATGTATTTATAGTAATGCAATTTCATCGTGTACACGTAAAAAAAATGATATAAACGAAACGCAATCTGTTCTATGAACGTTCGCGATATGTTAAACGAGACAACAGCTAGCCGACAAATTAAATTGAAAAATCTGTAAGATTTGACCAATTGAAATTGATAGCTGACGATGTTCGTAACCAGTTGTGTCATTAATCTATTATATTTACATCTACCGAGTATTATTCCCTCTATTTCTTACGGAAACATATATAGCTCATTCAATCATAGCTCTAGAGAAACAGCCAGACTGAAATCTACACTCCCCGTTTATCGATTGGTCTAAACCCACAGCGCCTGCATGAAACTGACAAGAAAATGAAAGGGGTGAAATCTACACGCCCGTTTATCGATTGGTTGAAACCTACACAGCGACCAGAGCAAATTTCACGGACTGCATGAAATAATCATGATAATGTCAGACTCAGATTTCTATGAGACGACTTGGCTGTTTCTTTTAGCTAACAGTAACTTAGTGAATTTTACTTACTTTTTACAATCAATTTATTTATTTGTTAAAAGAAAGATGTAAACATAAACAATAAAATGCTTTTTTTGCATATTCATGCGGGTTATGAAGGTGGCGATGATTGCATAAATAATTTACAGAACCCGCTAACACGGGTTACGTATTATTTCTGCAATGTCACCACCTTCATATCCCGCATATCACCGGCAGTTGAAAAGTAAAAATGTTTTTGGGAGTTGATTTTTAATCAACTCTCCTATGCAGTCACTCGGACAAACCGAAAGTGAAACAGTGTCTGGACCTCAGCACAAATCATGCTCCTGACAAGACTTAGTTCTTGAAAATAATTGATGAATTCGATGTAATGTATGCTAAAGCATTGTTTTTCAGGGAAACTTATTTACAAATACCTTAAAAATAGTCCGATTTTAAATGGTACGAACAATTTCAATATTTGTTGTAGTCGTATGTATTCCTACGCCAGAGTTCAATATAGTCTCGTTCAACTCGACGCTCGGCTGTCTCCGTAAACCCTTGTCGGAGATTTACGGTGTCAGCCGAGCGTTTGGTTGAACGAGACTATAGTTCAATATTGCTTGGATCCATACAATTTTCAAGAAATATTTCTACCACTGATACATACTTTGATTGAATTAATTTTATCTTTAAATATTATTTAACATGATTCATATGGAGGTTTCTCGACATTCTAGTCGAAGAAGTTCAAAAATTCATATTATAAAAATATGCGTAATTCAAATTAGAAACTACGTATACGTGTACTTGTCATGCAAAAAAACATATCATTGATTTTCAAATAAATAAGCATCGACAAAATCAACTCCCGTCAGTTCTTCAGTACTTTGATTTGTTTATACGAGCTGTTCATTGTATACTAAACACCTATAAAGAACGATCATGACACAATAAAGTTTAAATGTCTTAATGTTTATATATATTAATATTTAACATTTGAAGAAGGTTTCTATCTTTCCGTGAATGTTTACTCAAAAATAAAATATTATTAATAGCGTTATGACTATGTTTAGTCATTACGCCGTCTTCAACATTTGTGGGAATACATTCATATTACTCTTTCTGAACATATCTTGAGAAAATCGATGTAGATGTAGATTTACAATAGCACCATTGAAAAAAAAAATGGAAAGAATACGGCTGAAGGCAATAGCCCCAACAATTCCACCTCTGTGAATAAAGAGGGAAAGGAATTTATCATACTTCTTTAAACAACTCTTGACAAAAATTCATAATTCTCCACTAAATCACATCAAAACAAAATGTCGGTACGTATAAAAATATTAGATGGTCATTAGTTCAATACGTATTGGTTCTTTTTTGTGGAGTTGTGTGAGGGAAATTTGAAACTGCAAAAGAGAAGGACTTACCATTCAACCTTGCACGACGCATGATGAGGTCTGTCGTTCGTTAGAAACAAACCGGAAGTTTCCACAAATAGCAGGGTGACAGCGAAGAGGAGGTGTAACATTTTCTTTAAGTCAGCCCATTTGTGTCATTGAAGGCAACCGATTGGAATATTACTACAGAATATACCTAGATAAGATAATTCTTACCATATTGTCAGAACTTTCACGATCGACTCGCGGTAATCTGTGAATCCTATATCACACGAGTGCACCAGGCACGTAGCATCGTTTTTGAAAGTGGGGGGGGGGGGGGGCCAGACCAATCCAAAAAATCTTGACCAACAAAAAAAATAAAAGGAAATTTTAAAGTATCCAAAAATCTTCAAAATCCTAATCCGTGGGAAGGGGGGGGGGGGTAGACTAAACTATACTTCCAAAAAAAAATTTCCCTACCAAAACTTTCTTCCCTCCAAATCATGAAAATCATGGGGGGGGGGGGGGGGAGGTAACTTCAATTTGCTTCAATTTTTCCTTACTTCCAAAAAAGTGGGGGGCCAACTCCATTATAATTCATTTTTTTATATGTAAATTTTAAAAAATTGGTTGCTGCGAGAAAAAGTGGGGGGGGGGGGGGCCAGGCCCCCCCCCGGCCCCCCTGATGCTACGTGCCTGTGCACATCCCGGTTTTTAGACAATAAGATAAAATTGGTTAGTCAAGAAACATGCCAAGTTTACTACGCATTAATTCCATTGGCAATCAGTTTGAATGAAGTTGATAGAGAAGAGTTAAACGAATTTAGTATATAAGGAAGCCAGCGCATTTTTAACCAGCTATATAAATATTTCATTCGTGTATACTTTATCTATATATTCTTGGTTTTTTTTTCCTGAACGGACAAGTGACAATCAAAAACTATAAAATTCGTTCTTTGTTGCTTCATTCGAGATATTAATGTAGCGAAATTGCAGTAAAAATACATAACCTGCGTTTCTGCAATGATCGCTACCTTCATAACCCGCATGAATCATCAAAGAAAGCATTTTATTGTTCATATTAACATCTTCCTTTTAACTAATTAATAACTTGATTATGAAAAGTTACTAAAATTATCTAAATTATTGCTAATGTGTACGTTAGCTTAAATCGTCCGGCCAAATCATCTGCCGTAAGACAATGAGTCTGAAATCATTATGATTATTTCATGCAGTCCGTGATTTTTCTTAGGTCGCTATAGGTTTCGACCAATCGATAAACAGGGCGTGTCAATTTCGGTCCTGTCAGTTTCCTGTAAGTTTCAGCCGCTGTAGATTTCGACCAATCGATAAATGGGGCGTATAGTTTCAGTCAAAGTGTTTCTATAGTGCTATGAATTATCTAAGTTTCCGTAAGCAATAGAGGAAATAATACTTGTTAGATGTAAATATACATGTAGCTGTTTATTAAATAAAATGCTAGTAGTTTGGGTTAATGATTAAAACATTTCACCTATATCATTATGAAGAATTCTTTATAATATACCCATCAATTTTCCTTTCTTGAAAATGTCAATTTTACACAGTGTGATCCGATTTTCTGGTTTTCCGATTCCTTATCACCACTCTCTGAAACTGATGATGAAGTACGCATTAAATAAAGTCTGTATTTTAGCACGTTTTAAAAGAGTTTGTTTCAAAATCGCTTTGTTATATAAGTATAAGTTGATTTTAAAAAGAAGGTTTTGTAATTAAAACTTTTGAGTAAACAAGGATACATGTATATGATAAATTTATCGTTATAGCAGTAACTTGATCATCTAGCTTAGCGTCTCGTTTGATCTGATGATCCGCGCCTGGAAGCTCGACGTGATCCGACCCTTTGGTTCAAATTACTGTCATAATAATATACATCTCTTCTACATGTACAGTCAATCTGCAAAACAACAACTTCTTATCTTGAAAACTGTTGAAGAAGTTTTCCAGACAATAGGGATACCCTATTTGCAATATATTGCCAAAAAATGTCTAAGTGTAACAGCTGCTGTTTTTATCATAAATTACCAGAAATCAAAATACTAGCAATATGCACATCTCTGATATATAAACAATTGATCTGCAAAAGAACAACTTCATATCTTGAAAAATGTAGGAGGAGTTATCCGTACAATAATGGTACCCTTTTTTCAATAACGAAACAATTATAGCGTAATCAAGGTGGGGGGGGGGGGGGGGGGGGGGATGCCATGGTAAATATATGTTTTAGTCGCAAATTGCAATTAAAACTCGTAAACATAAATTACATATAAATTGCTTACTTATTTATGCCAATCGAAAATTATACTAGCGTTAATGAATTAATAATCAGCAAAAATAAGTCCAAAAGATCCGGAATTTAAACTAGAATGTGAATTTTGTAATTGCCATGACCCAAGCTTCCGCGTCACATGGAGCGGATCCACAGTTTACGGTTTAGAATAATTTACAAGTTCTTCAAATGATCTTGCTGTCCATTCGATGTATTAAGAATATAAAAACGTCCTTTTTCATAGAAATTTTTTTTTGGGTTAAAACTTTTTAATTAAAAAAATTGACTGTGATTACGCAAACAAGCATTAATGCCTTTGGAATATTGTATTTTAACGAGGCCGAGTACAGAACGAGTACGCACGCTTTCGCGCAGCGTTTCATTGGTATTGTGACGTCATATTTTTGCTTTGTTGACGCCATGGCGTAATAGTTTCAACTGCAGATATTCAGCAAAATTTGTTGAAATTAGCTCGATTGATGCGTAAAATTGATATTGTATTGTGGAATAAACATAAATGTCTCGAAGTATAAGCTATATTTGGGCTCGGTTCGAATACGTGAAGAGGGTTCAGCAAGCCTAGCCCTCTGTCACGTTTTCTTTATCCGCCTAAATATATCTTAATTTCTATATTTCAAGACAGTAACCATGTATTTTATATTAATAACCCTTAATATGCGATGTTATATATTTATTTATTACTGAAATGTGTCTGAATGTTTTAATAATACCTTAAAGATTACCATTTCCGTCTTTGTCAAATAAAAAAATAGCCATTATCTGGCAAACTGGGAAATTAGGCATGCAAAAAATAAATTTGATAAGACCCCTGGATCAAACCAGGAGGTAAAAGGGTTTTTTTATTTGACCATTTGATGTCTTTAAGCAATAACTTTAATATGTAGAACAGAAAAAGAAATCCCTAGGGCAGAAGTTTTAAAAAAATGTAAAAAACGTGCAAAATTGATACATTTCAGGCAAAATCCCATAGGGTCCCATGTTAAAGATACACAAACTTTGAGATGACCCCTTGAACAAACGGTGTGGTAAATGTCTGATTTTTTTTCCTTAAAACAATAATTATATCAGTAGAAATTTATGTAAAAAATTTCATTAAAAAATCTAGGGCAGAAAAAATTAGACCTGGCCTCGTTAATTGCAAAATGTGCATGTCTGTATCGTACTAGGATTTTGCTTAATACGATAACCCGGATTCTCCACCACTATATCGTACTAGGATTTTGCTTAATACGATAACCCGGATTCTCCACCACTATATCGTACTAGGATTTTGCTTAATACGATATTTCCGTTAATTTGATCCTCGGGATCTTATTCGTCCTTGACCAGACACCTGGCGTTGTCTGTGCCACGTTATATAACCCAGAATTCTCTCTTCCTCAACCTGGGGAGTAGCCCTTTCCCTGTATAAAAAGAGGAGGCAAAAGACAGCTTCCAGTTGACTACTTCTTTTATTCAAGTTTACTAATAAAACATTCCAATCAAATTCCACAATATAATATAATGTATAATTAATAACAATAAACATTGATTACAAAAACTCTGAAAATAAGATATTATATTTACTTGAACCTTCTGAATCATTTTTGTTAACTTTTATTAAAACCGTGCAAGTATCTTACTATGATCTTACCTGTATAAAAGAGGAGGCAAAAGACAGCTTCCAGTTGACTACTGGAGAGCCGCTTTCCCCGCACCTCCTTTTTTATACGCACGGACACTACCTCCGATCTCCGGACCTTATAAGTAAATGCGATTAAGTGCATACTAATGATCTGACGCACCGTGGTCAGTAGAAGCGTTTTATTTAGATTTCTGACCCGGCATCGACAGGCTCATCACTGGATTAATAACACATTTCTCCATGAACCTAAATAAACATACGTTATCTATTTACCGCATGTCCTTTAACCAATTTCTGTATAATTTCCGTTATGATAAATGTAAAACACGAATGTTAATGCGAACTTTGTACTAGTATTGTTTCAACTTGATTTTATCAATAATTACTAAATGCATGTAATTATTTAAATGCCAAGTGTCAATTATGTAATGGCTTTTCCATCCAAGTTACATGTACTGTTTTATAAAGAGAAATTTATGATGTTTTACTACAGTAACTATCTTCATGTCGATTTCAAAAGTTAATATTAAAAAAAAAAAGATATTTTATGTCAGAAACCTTTAAGTTAACTTAAGGTGTGGTCAAGTATAATACAAAACAAAGAGCTTTTCATAATTCAAATAACTAAATAATAAGGAAAACAGACGGTACATTGTTTGTACATGGTTTACATATTCTTTATTCTTAATATTTCTCACAGTTAGCAGTTGAGTATTGAGTGCAGATCTTGTCTGAAGTGGTCTCGGTATACCCAGCTACTTGGTGTAGGGCAGAGCCTGCGAAAGTAAATACAACAAAGCTGTGAATGTTCCTTTCAGTAGATAATTTGATTACAAGTTATGTGTTTATTTTTCATTTATTACATGAAAGTGAAGGATATATTAAGTCTAGATACAATGTAATATCATTTATATACACAATTAATAAAAATATTTACTATAAAAAATATCTGGAATTTCGCAGCTTGTTTTTGTTGTAAAATTAAAACACCAAATTGATATTAAAATGTAATTTATTGCAATTCAATTTAATGACGAAATAAAAAAATACATACAACATACATGTATCATTTTTCGTTGTGAGAAAAGTATCTTTAGAATGAAATAATATTTGTTTAACGTAAAACTTTCTTCTTGCATAAAATTTAATATTTTTGCTATACTGTTTAGATATATTATACAACTCACGAAAGAAAGCAAGATTTCAGCTGATTATTTGCAAACAACTTTCAGAAAGTGATCACACAGCATGTATTCTTCTCAAGACTAAATAATCGCCAGGTGTTAACAAAACAATTTCTAGGTCAAAGAAGTAACTTTCTTACCTGTAATTAGGTTGTTGAGATTACAGTAGTTTGTGCTGGAATCCAAGTGGGCATACCAGGTTTCAGAGGTAGAATATCCCTAAGTTAATAGATACAGGTTAATGCCGCCCACAAAATGCAGTTTGTTCGTATATGTTTGCGCAATTAAGGCCTTAATTCAATTTTCAGATGTACATCAATAATATTATATAAAAGAAATAGCTAATTATCCATCTGGTCTTTGCACATGCATATACAGTCAAGTAGTTGCATTTGAATTTCTTGCTATGAAACTTACATGAACTTTGCAGTTACTGCTGTCAACAGCCGTTAAGGTGAAGGTCAGATCATCAACGTAGTGTTTGACTGGGGTTGTGTGAGTTGCTTTCAATACGTTGGCAGCCTCAGACGTGAACTGTTCAATCAAAATACAGACAACAGTGTCAGTAAGTACCGAGAAATGTTATTTTTTGCACAAATTCGGATTTTGCATTTGACCCTTTTTCCCCCAAAGCATAACATTAAAAACCTTTGACTGCAGCTAAAATCAAATTAAGTGCATTTTGAAAAAAATATGCGTTTAGAGGACTTTGATAATATTGCAGAACAAGAAGATTATTTGCACAAAAACATTACTTAAGCTTTATTGCATGATGTTTATGGAATTTTATTGGTGCACTGAATTAAATTTTGCTATCAATAACACAATCCTATTTAACATAGCCAACTCTTTTCAGTGTTAATTTAACATGTGGACAAAATGATGAGATATGCGATTTTCTGATTAATATCAAATAATCAATTGATCAACCAACCAATCAATAAAAATATCATTTAACAAATTAATTAATCAATATAATCAATTAAATCAAAGAAAAAATTCAATAAATCTACCAGTAACTTTAATTAATTATTTATCAATCAGCTGATTAACAATTCAATTAAAGAAATATAAACTAAACAATCCACCAATCAATCAATTAATTAATCGATCTGTTATAAATAACCAACCAATTAATAGGTCAGTGACGTTGACTTACGGTGTACAGACATTTCTCGCCCCCGTTGGCACAGTTATCAGCACTTGTCCACGCCGTGATCTGGGCCTTAATCTTGGTCTTGACCTCATCACAAGAAACCCCGAAGGTCCTATCAGCAAAACAGAACCACAACCTTAATACGCATGCGCAGATCTAGAGGGGGGGTCGGGGGGGTCCCGACCCCCCCTGGAAAATGAAAATTTATTAAATTTACATAGTAAAATTATCGCGAAAATATGCCTCGGACCCCCCCCTGGCAAACACAATTATCCCTCGGACCCCCCCCCCCCCCCCCTGGAAACAATTTCTGGATCCGCGCATGATACGCACTATATCAGAGGGGCCATGTCAGAAAAAAATTATGGAGTTTTGTACATGAGCTGTTCACTTATATGGTACAAATAGTACTGTTCTGAAATTCATAAACTACTTGTACTTATCTTTAGCATCAGACGTAAAACTACACCTATTAAAAGGACTGGATAGTTGTGGCCAATTTTAATGCGCACTATATTTAGAGAGACCATGTCAGAAAAAAAAAATGGACTGTTGTACATAAGCTGTTCATTTATATGGTACAAAAAGTTCTGAATTCATAAATTACATGTTCAGCTATAAAGCACCAGACAAAAATTTACAAATATTAAAAGGGTTGGATGGATGTGACTTCTTAATTAGACTATGATAATTTATTTCAATCTGTAAGCTGTATATATATTAATAATATTAGAAAATGTTCATATTTTAAAGCTATAATTAAGACGTAATAATGAATAAATTTCATTCATCATTACTATAAAATATTAAGATTTCAAGGTAGGTCTGGGTAAATTGTTGTCCATGTACGCCCAACAATTAAAAAAAATAGACATTCCTTAAGATGGATTTTACGAATTTGTTACCGGTAAGGTTTTTTTTATCGATAGCATCTTGGTTATCCCATAAAACTGTGGTTTTAACATTTCTTCCTTCATAATGATTCAAGCGACAACAAAAATATCAGTGACACTATCGTAACAAAAAAATGTGATACCATCTTAAGATGTAAAATAATCCTTGAAGCAATACGAAATATATGAACATGTTTTTGATAACTAAACTACGTAATTTTCATATAACATTGTTAATCATGCATTTCAACTAAATCTTTCAAATATGATCTAGAACACATTTTTTACAAGACATGTTTTACTGTCTTACTGTTCAAAGATTTTGTAAGCTGTTTTCTCTCAAAATTTGAATAGACAGAATATAAGTTCAATTTACTTATATAAAAAAATTAGAACAAGTCTACTAATGACGACACCTTATTTTTATTTATTCATTCTTATTTTTTTTTTAAACAAATTTAAAGAAAAATAGATCTAAAGAGAAAATACTGATCTGGTTTCAAATAAATGAATACAAAATTAAGAACTGACTTACCAATCTACTTTGCAAGATGCATGGACGGGGCCATCTCCCAGAAGAAAGGCAGAAGAGGCGCCAAACACGGCCAGAAGTGTGCAAAAGACAAGAGACTGCATTGTGGGTATCAATATACTTTGTATGTGAGCAAGGTCGACAAATTGCGAACTATATAAACCACTGACAGCAAGGCAGAGATAAGAGTCTTGGTCTATAATTTAGAACAATTCAAAAACACGCCCAGTAAACCAGAATTTTATAATATTTCGTAACCGATTACAAATTGGCATTCATTTACTCCAGTAGAGAACTTTTAGGGACCAAGAAACTATTTGAGATAAACATTTTTAAATCAAAATTACAAAAAGGTTTATATATGTGATAAATAGTATATAAGTTGTTTATAGTTGACCAAAATTAGAATGTTATACAGCTAGTAATAAGAGGAATACAGAGGTAATAATTCGTTGTTATGTGAACAAAGCTTGAGTCGTATATTTGTTTACAAATAATGTAAGGTAAAGAATTACAATATCTTTACAAAATAATTCGTGGTAAACAAGATAAACCGATTTCATCTGTTGGTAAATATATATTATTATAACAATAACTTGATCCAAAGGGTTGGATCACGTCGAGTTGCCAGGTACTGATCTCAGATCAAACGAGACGTGAAGCAACGAGACGCGATCCAGCTTTTTGGTCCAAGCTACTGTTAAATGATAAATTTATTATATACCCTTGTCAATTTAAAAGTTTAAAATGCAAAACTATCTCTTGAAAATCAACTGTATGACATTAACTTATACAACAAAGCTATTTTGAAACGAACCCTTTCAAACGCGCAAAAATACACTTTATCTAATGCGTACTACGTTATCGGTTTCAGAGAGTGGTGATACGAATCGGAAAATCACGGTGTGGTGATCCGGATAATCGGATCAGACTCTGTAAAATTGACAATATCAAGAAGTATGGAATGCCATAGCTGACTTAAGATCAATTTCATATTATATGAATTGGTAAATTTTTTATATGCAATAGTAATATCATTATATGCAGTGCTAACATCATTATATGCAGTGCTAACATCATTATATGCAGTGCTAACATCATTATATACTATTATTTCACCATTATATTCAGGGGTAAAATCTTTATATGAAGTGGTAACATTATTACGTTAAGTCGTAAGATCATTATGTGCAGTAGTTTATTCATTATATGCTATGAATAAATCTTTATATGATATGATAAACTCATTTCATACAGAGCTAAACTCATAATGAACTATTGTTCAATCGTTATGTTATATGTACACTCTTCATGTGCAGTTGCAAAATCCTTTTATGCAGTGCAACTTCTTGATATTAGGTGATAAGTTCATTATATGCAGTACTAACATCATGTTATGGTGTATTAAAACCATTATGTATGGTGGTAAAACCTCTATGTATTGTGGTGCAGCTTTACATGCAATTGTAAATCCTTTATATGATGTGATATGGAACGCCATGGCTGCCTTATGTTAGATGATTTTATTAAATGCTGTGGGTCTATTATTATATGCTGTGGTTCTATAATTATATGCTGTGGGTTCAATTATATGCTGTGGGTTCATAATTATATGCTGTGGGTCTATAATTATATGCTGTGGGTCTATTATTATATGCTGTGGGTTCATAATTATATGCTGTAGTTTTATAATTATATGCTGTGGTTCTATAATTAAATGCTGTGGTTCTATTATTATATGCTGTGGTTCTATAATTATATGCTGTGGGTCTATTATTATATGCTGTGGGTCTATTATTATATGCTGTGGGTTCAATTATATGCTGTGGGTTCATAATTATATGCTGTGGGTCTATAATTATATGCTGTGGGTCTATTATTATATGCTGTGGGTTCATAATTATATGCTGTGGGTTCATAATTATATGCTGTGGGTTCATTATTATATGCTGTGGTTTCATTATTATATGCTGTGGTTTCATAATTATATGCTGTGGTTTCATAATTATATGCTGTGGTTTCATTATTATATGCTGTGGGTTCATTATTATATGCTGTGGGTTCATAATTATATGCTGTGGGTTCAATAAAAAATGATTTAAATACTGAGTATGCAAAATTGATTTCTTGTTTTATTTACTATTATCAACTATAATAATTTAAGCTTTACTAATAATAGTTGATGTTTAAGGTTTTTTAAAGGGAGTGTGCTATTAAAAATCAACTACAAGCTTGAGAATCTATACCGTCATTTGAGAGTACGTTACTGAAAGTCCAAGTAGCTCAAAAAATTCTATGTCTCGGCATCTCTCTTAGCGCAGCCGTACGTGTTTGCTCACGAATTCTATCAGGACACATTTTTATGCGTCCGAATCGTATATTGGTTTTGTCCTGTTTGTCTGTCTGTTGTCAACTTTAACCTTCGCCATAACTTTTGAACCATAGGAGAAAGAGACTTCGTATTTGGTATGCATACTTCACTAATTAGGTGCTTTTAAATGACACCTAGAACAATGTGACCTTAACTGTGACCTATATGTTAAAAAATTGCTTTTTCGAAATTTGTTGCCGCCGGGCGCATAGTGTTTCACAAACGCATTTGATTTTAATTTGATAATTTGTTTGCCCCCTAAATGCACCGTTACTGTATTTCTTTTATGGATCCGCCATAATATTTTTATGAAGAGAGTGAGAAAATTCTGATCTTAAATTCATGTCATTTGATAAATTATGAGTAGTTCTTAAAAGGGAAAAAAGCCAAGTTAACCAAAATAAATACAAGATGTGTTTGTGAAAAACTATGTACCCCCAAATCTTCGATGACAGTGGCATAAAATACCGCAAAATCGAATCTGTGTTGGATTTCCGGGCATTGGGCGAGGCTGAATGCACATCGCTATTTCAGTTCCTCAAACAAATAACAGATAGCGTTTTCAACATTGCGTACATGTATAGAAAAGGTAACGCACCATAAAATTGTGTCCTGATAGAATTCGTGAGCAAACACGTACGGCTGCGCTAAGAGAGATGCCGAGACATAGAATTTTTCGAGCTACTTGGACTTTCAGTAACGTACTCTCAAATGACGGCATAGATTCTCAAGCTTGTACATGTACTTGATTTTTAATAGTAAACTCCCTTTAAAGAATCTTAAACATCAACGATTAATAGTAAAGCTTAAATTATTTTAGTTGATAATAGTAAATAAAACAAGAAATCAATTTTGCATACTCAGTATTTTAATCATTTTTTATTGTAGTAAAAAAAATAAAAGATTTAAAATACAAACACATTTCCTGCTTTGTCTGAAAGTATGCTATTGATAAATTGAAACAAGATGTGTTTGTGAAACACTATGCGCCCGGCGACAACAAAGTTCTGAAAAGCATATGGGTCTCAGTCAAGGTCACACGACCATTGTCCTTGGTGTCCGTTGAAAGTGCTTGTAAATGTAAACTCCAAAACGAGAAATCCGGATTCTAATAGCTAGTTTCGAATAAACCTACAGCATATATAAGTATGAACCCACAGCATATAATAATGAACCACAGCATAAAATTATGAACCCCCCAGCATATAATTATGAACCCACAGCATATAGTTATGAAACCACAGCATATAATTATGAACCCACAGCATATAATAATAAAACCACAGCATATAATAATGAACCCACAGCATATAATTATGAACCCACAGCATATAATAATAGACCCACAGCATATAATTATAGACCCACAGCATATAATTATGAACCCACAGCATATTATTGAACCCACAGCATATAATTATGAACCCACAGCATATAATAATAGACCCAGAGCGTATAATTATATAACCACAGCATATAATAATAGAACCACAGCATACAATTATAGAACCACAGCATATAATTATAAAACCACAGCATATAATAATAGACCCACAGCATATAATTATAGAACCACAGCATATAATAATAGACCCACAGCATATAATAATAGACCCACAGCATATAATAATAGACCCACAGCATATAATTATAGAACCACAGCATATAATAATAGAACCACAGCATATAATAATAGACCCACAGCATATAATTATAGAACCACAGCATATAATTATAGAACCACAGCATATAATAATAGACCCACAGCATATAATAATAGACCCACAGCATATAATTATAGACCCACAGCATATAATTATAGAACCACAGCATATAATAATGGACCCACAGCATATAATGAAATATCTAACATAAGGCAGCCATGGCCATGTGACAATTTTATAATATGCCGTTGTTGAGTCATTATATTATGAGGTCAGTTCTTTACATGATGTGATCATTTCATTATATGGAGTGGTAACTTCTTTATATGCAGTCGTAACTCTTTATGATGAGGTTGTAAACTGGTTCTCGCTGAAAAGTTTTAATGCGGAGGAGGTCCAGTTTTATTTTGATAAAGATGCCGATTTAATTGTGACGATGCACATTTCCTGGTCAACTTGTTGTTTGTTTTGAAGAGAGAGAGAGAGAGAGAGAGAGAGAGAGAGAGAGAGAGAGAGAGAGAGAGAGAGATTCTCTGTTCTTGATACATCGATGTGTGATAAATCGAATGAATTTTTAGTAGAGTACGCGTTTAATTTTAGAAGTAAAATAAATTTCAAAAAATGATTGTACTTTGTAGAAATTTAATACCCCCCTCTGCTTCTAGATCTTTGTAGAAATTTAATTATGCATTGAATCATTATTTTTTAAAAGTTACAGTCTCATAACTGCAGTGGTGTGTGCATACCAATAAATAAACGCGCGCTAGCTATGAGACTATAATTATCTTTGAAGAAATAATGGTTTAATGCTTATATTTACATTTTTTAAACTTCTTGCCTTGTCTGCAAACTGTCCCCACTTTTTCTCGCAGGAAAGAGTATTGTTCCTAAATTAATTAGCCGATTTGTATATAAAGATTATGTGATTTTTCATAGACGTATTTCTTATGCATGAATTGCCGATGGTTTGATACATCGCGAAGAAACAACTTTGTTATACAGACACCGGATGACAAACCCATACAATATTAAGTATATATACCGACACCAAGAACAGACTAGCTCAAGAATACTTTAAATATTCACATAAAAACTTGTGGGTCATTATAATCCACCATAACAAAATGCTTTTAAATATTCATGCACATACCACAGGTCTTTAAGTTCCCCCCCCCCCCCGCCCCCCCCCCCCCTCGTTATTTACTTATTCATAAATAGATGAGGCATATATATAACTTTACACATTTGATGGCTTAATTATTGATAGAAATTAAGAGGCGCTTCAATAAGGCATTTTCTTATTTGTCTACTAGTTTCTATTAGTAGCAGTCAGCGGTCATTTGTTCAAAGTTAAGTTAATAATTATTATATGTTATTTTGAAACTATGTACAAACACAGATCGAAGGAAAATGATTTCGTACCTTTTACTTTGTTGAGAAATATCTTCAATGCCGCTATCCTTCTTTACACTCGTCATGAAATTTGATTGCCTTTTATATGTATATTTGTAAATCAATATGTACATCTGTGGTCATAGTATATGTGGTTCATAGCATCGGAAATTGAACACAATTTTGTGCACAATTACATAATGCACTATCTCAATTTTGTTTTTCACTGCACAGATGGCATCATGTGTCACAAATTCAAGACCTTGATATAATCTACTGCATGCATGCTTACATTCAACCTGCGCAAAAGACTAAAAAATAAGATACCGCGCGTGTACCATTTATATTTTCGACTGGGAGGTTTGATGTATCTTAATTCTCAACTATGCAGAGTATAGAATTAACCTATTAATCGAGTATTTAAAAATTAAAGTTTTGCCGAAACATGTTCTTTTCTATAATCCGTTCTCTCCAAAAGATTTTATAATTTTATATACCTGATATATAAGCGGTGATCATGCCAATCTTTGAAACAAAATTCGGATATGCCATGAAACCAGTCACATTTTTCAGTGAAACCATTTTACAATTTGTTTAATGCATGAGGGTCTTGAACGGGGGTGGGGGTGGGTCGCGGGGTGGACCCCGCCCCAGAAAAATTAAAATTTCCATGACATTTGCCTCGGACCCACCTCCCCCCACCCCTTCGGCAAACTTCAGTATTAATCGCACCCCCCCCTCCCCCTTGAAAATTTTGTATTGATCCGCGTATAAAATGGTCCTATAAAAATGATATGAAGATATCTGCAACAGCTTTATGGAAAATAGCACAGGACGTACTGCAACACCTTCTTTGTAGGATTTAAAATACAAAAATACATGCCCGGTGAGCTTTAATTTTATACAGTGGATGAAACAACCATACAAAGAGGTTAAGACCAACCAATTTCATTATTATTTCTTAAAAATCAAATTAATTTTAAGAAAAATGAAAAATAATTTTTATTTATGTCTATGAATAAAAAACTGTCTATTCCTTTTGTGTTGGAGGCATTATTCAGCGAGGAGTAGCATCTACCTGGTACATCGAAACAAAGGTCTTTCGACTTTGATTTTAAAACGTTTGCTTCATTTTTTGTATTTTCTTTTACGCTTAAATTAAAAGCATACTCTACTAATAATACATTCGATTTTTCACACAAAATGGGTTTAATGATTGATATTATGATATCGATGTTAAAGGACAGATAAACTCTCTCTCTCTCTCTCTCTCTCTCTCTCTCTCTCTCTCTCTCTCTCTCTCTCTCTCTCTCTTCAAAACAAACAACAAGTTGACCAGGAAATGTGCATCGTCACAATGAACGCGACATCTTTTTCAAAATAAAACTAGACCTCCTCCCCATTAAAACTTTTCAGCGAGAACCAGTTTACAACCTCATCATAAAGAGGTACGACTGCATATAAAGAAGTTACCACTCCATATAATGAAATGATCACATCATGTAAAGAACTGACCTCATATTATAATAACTCAACAACGGCATATTATAAAATTGTCACATCATATAAAGGATTTACAGTTGCATGTAAAGCTTTCACCACAATACATAAAGGTTTTACCACCATACATAATGGTTTTAATACACCATAACATGATGTTAATACTGCACATAATGAATTTTTCACCTAATATCAAGAAGTTGCACTGCATAAAAGGATTTTGCAACTGCACATGAAGAGTGTACCATATAACATAACGATTGAACAATAGTTCATTATGAGTTTAGCTCTGTATGAAATGAGTTTATCATATCATATAAAGATTTATTCATAGCATATAATGAATAAACGACTGCACATAATGATCTTACGACATAACGTAATGATGTTACAACTTCATATAAAGATTTTACCCCTGAATATAATGGTGAAATAATAGTATATAATGATGTTAGCACTGCATATAATGATGTTAGCACTGCATATAATGATGTTAGCACTGCATATAATGATATTACCATTGCATGTAATGATGTTACCACTGCATGTAATGATGTTACCACTGCATATAATGATATTACTATTGCATATAAATGAAATACCAGTTCATTTAATATGAAATTAACCTTAAGGCAGCTATGGCGTTCCATAAAGAAGGGTAAATTGACGGGTATATAATCAATAACCATATAAACTATTCTTAACATTAAAAACGGATATGTCGGGAGTTCGAATCACACTGGGGGTTTAAAAATGTTTATCTTTCCAAAAATTTTGATAACTTTTTTTTTGTTAAATATTGAGAGATTTGAAAATTCTAAACCGGTGAAAGTATTTCATTTAAAATAGTTTCTATATTCCACATTCATATCGACAGATGTCCCATACCACCTTAATAAGTAAGTCATTCATGTAGATATATTTATCATGTTGAGATACATAATTAAATCCTATAAATTAATTTATTTTACTTATTTTTTCATTAAAGCGAATATAAATTAACTTATATAGGCGTATGATGAAATATGGTATACAAGTATTTATTATCCCAACACAATATTTAGGAAATTTTCTTCAACTCAAAAATTCAAGGTGTTTGGGACTTAGGAACGATAACTCTTAACTGAGGGACTTTCATACCAAATAGTTTTTTTGTGTGTATTAATTTGTAATGATTTTCATTTATTTTTATGTCACATTTATTAAAATACATTTTCTCATAACACCAAGCACCTTTTTCAGATGATCTGTCAACAGAGAAAGAAAATATGAAAATTATATGTTTTTGGAGAAATGTACTAAAAAATTGCAATCATAAAATTTTGTGAATGTTATGAATGCTATATTTTTTATGGGTCTGAAGGAAATATCATTTGACAAACAATTTTCTTTCAATTTGGTCATAGCTAACTTTTTAAAAATTATTTTAGTAAAACACTAAAAACATTTATTAAAATTCTTTAAAGATACCCAATAGTATCACTTCATGTATCGTCATTTTAATATTTGAATAAGTATATCTTTCGTGGTCTTCTATTGAAAATTGGAATAAACTGTGGGTGTTTAGAGCCACCTTATTTAATTAAGTTACATACAACAATATAAACTTAGCATAAGAAGTTTAAAACCCTATTAAGTGGACAATTTTGATCTTGTTTTCAAATGTTCAAGCGTAGATCATTACACAGAATACGTGTCAAACTAACAAAAGATTTCGATATTAAAGACATATCCGTATCTATAATAATATTTATTTTTCTTTTACGATGACGAACTTCTCCCTCTAGGTTCATTAGATTGGATGACGAAGAAATTGAACAATATTATATCAAAATGATGTAATTCATTCACAGTTTGAATAATATCAAGGAAAAATGGAGCCAAGGGATTGATGATTCAATAGAGAAAAATAACTATCAACATGATCTTCTATTCAATCAATACCCGGTATAGGTTTGGAAGGTGGCAAAATATATTTTTTTTAAATGTCAACGTTGTTTCAAACTTGGCCACTCAGATGTTTCTTACAGATGATAGTGGATTTTTTTAAGTCGATGGGTACAAAAATAAGAATTTCAAACTCATTTTCGAAACAGATGATAAATCGGGAACTTCATTCGGTTACATGTAGGTTTAAGTAATACAGGTAAACTTGGTATAGACACTTATAACGACCAGGCCGTTCTGATAAAGAAAACAAAAGTATGTTCTAAAGTGTTTCCAACAATACAAAATTGATATACAACAATGGATTTAAGGTTAAGATACACCTGGAAACGTAGTTATACTAATTTCTGAGGATTCGTAGTTTGGGGATGCAGAAAATGCATTTACTGTTAATGTACACCATCACGTAAGCTAAACGAAACAGCGAAATCGTCTCTTATTTGAATTTTAGTCTGACATCATCAAGATTATTTCAGCAGGCCGGGATTTTTCTTAGGTCGATGAAGGATTTGACCACTCGGTAAACGGGCATCTGGATTTTGCCATGTCAGTTTCTACAAAGCTATGAATGACAATAAATTTCTGTAAGAAATAGGGGGAATCAATCTTGACGAATGTACATGTAAAAAGGTAGAACAATTTTAAGAAGAGCTTGGACTTGTGGTGTGGTTGTGTCAAACAGTAATGTGACGTAGATCTGTGTATTTCATTGCTGGACTCTCATCCATGGCTATATGTAATCAAAAAGATTTGTCTGGCTTTTGAGCTAGAACCATTTATACAAGACCTTGGACTTTCGGTAGGTCATTTAGATCTTTTTCTTGCGTCAAAACAAGTTTAAAAAAGACGCTGTCTGCAAGTGAAACATACAAAGACAGCATAGTCTCAGCTCAAAAGCCAGAAAAATCTTGTTTTCATGGCTGAGTGGCCAGCAATGAAATAGATAGGCCTGTGTCACATTGCAGTTTGATACAACCACCCAAAGTCCAAGCCCCTGTTAAAATGGTGTTTAGACTACGCAATCGATGCACTATTCGCTTGAAACCAGCGTCATTTTTTACTTTTTTGACGCAAGAATTAGTTACGTCCTACCAAAAGTCAAGGTCTTACTAAAATGGCTTTAAACGCAGAAATGAAAAGACGACGCAATCACATATAACGCGTCAATCATTTGCATCTAACTATAAGTGGGTGTATTCTATAAAAAAAAAAAGACGTTTCGGCCCAAGACATGTAAAATATTTTAAAAAGGCATGGTCAAATTATAATTCTATGTTTTTAATAGTTACTGTGCTTTAGCAATGCATTCATTTGATAAGATATCAAATGAAATCTGAGAGTCATAGAGTTATAAGCAAGATACAGGGCTCAAAATACTTTGGTAAGTAAACAAGACCCGTGTCCTGTGTTTGTTTACATAGGTTCAATATACCAGTTACAATCTTTTTCAAGCTGATTTGCCTGTCTTCTTATTCATTTTAAGCATAAAGAAATATTTTCTAACGTTGAACCTGTTCATTTTAGGTCAAAAATAGGAAATTTCACTTCAACAATTAAAATGTAAACAAAAATTTTGTTAACACGGCAAAAAATTGTAAGCTCTGTAACTCGCTGATAACTCTACGAATGTGTCTCAAATTTTGGTTTCCTATCAAAAATGCCTCACTGAAGCAATGTAAACATATGCCTCTTTAGGTAGACTTCATTTATTATGTGTTGACCATACAACCTCCTTGAACATCAAAACTGGATGCGTACATGTTGTACCATGCATTGTGTCCAGACATTTTTCCTACATGTTAGGAAGAGGGTAGGTCGAATGGATAATTTTTGACATTATAGGGAATGGGGTTAGAGGTCTTTTTTTGGCAAATTCACGATGTGAATTGATTGTTTCAAATTTTTCAGGGAGTGGGGTCAAAACCCCCCTCCTAACCCCCCCCTCCGATCCGCGCATGCGTACGCTATTAAAAGGGGCGCACAACTAAGCTGGTTTTGCAGTGTATTTCTTCAAAATACGTGTATTACAGGAGGCATATATATGTACATGAAGGGCACCCGTTGCATGTCGGGTATTTTATTTCCCTCATGTTTGCCCTTTTTATTGTAATACATGTAAGACTGATTGATAATTTGGGGAGTAAAACATGTTCCTTAAATCGCTTCCAACAAAAATGATAACCCCCTACAAAAGTTTTAACTGATCATTAAAAATTACACTGTCAAGTACATGTAACTGTTATATAATGAAGACGTACATTTGCACATTTCATACAACTCCAATCATATTGTAACGTGCTATCTACAGGGTTATTTTTAAGAAATATGATATGTTATCAAATACCAGTACATGTATTCATTTCCTTTACTCTACCTGCAGTGGATATTAATGATTTAACCTGAGAATAAACGATTAGTTTTACAAAAATTCTTGCTATATTTGGCGACGTGGGCGGGTAACCGGCACCCTGTTTCTATAACAGGTAGAGCTCATATTGTGTCGTGAAGTAACACGTTATAATTACATTTTTACAGCTATTATGTGTAAACAATGTGAAAGAACTTCGTAACTTGGGGAAGTTCTTGCGTCATGCCTTCAAACTACGTAATGATTGATATACTATTCAACAACTGTTGTAATTAAATCTACATGTTGTACATTCTTCTATGATATTATTACTCTACTACATATTCATTGTTGCTATTACCAGATTGTTCCTAAATCCTAGCAATGTGCTGCACTTATTGTGTAAAAAAATATTTCATATGCAATAAGATGTATGTCTTACGATATGAAGAAAGTGGAAGTTGAAAGCTGAGTCTCACGCGTTTAATCACTGGTAAATCATCCAGCAGAAACGGGAATGTAATTGTGAATCATGTCAGTTTATATCTAATGCTCCTTTCACACCTAGTTGTATTGTTTGGTCTATGCAATGAAGACTTGTAAGATTTTGAGATTCCAAGAATGCAGCATCCACATACATGTATCTAGTATTATCATATAAATTATAAAAACAACGAATTACCTATCAAAACGGCGACAGAAAGAATATTTACATAGTACCAAATAGCGATTTCATAATCAGTCACGCATGTTTAAAAAAAACAATGGACAGTAAGGAAAATTTCGAGGTTGTTATACAGTGATTAGCACCTTTAACTTCGGTATACATCCCTTTAATTAATTCTTGCTGAAACGCCTGATGATTTACAAAATGCTCTGAACGAGTTTCATTTATACTGTGAGCAATGGAAGTTAACGGTTAATATAAATAAGACAAAAATATTGGTATTTTCTAAAGGTCCAATGTTAAAAAGGGAATTTTTCTTTAGAAATGAAATAATTGAAAATGTGAAAGAGTTTAAATACCTTGGAATTGTTTTTTCACGTTCAGGGTCTTTCAGAAAAGCAAAAACACATCTATGTGAACAGGCACAGAAGGCTATGTATGGGGTCATCAGGAAAATAAGGCAATTTAATTTACCTGTCGATTGTCAGTTAGACCTTTTTGATAAAGTAGTAACGCCGGTATTATTATACTGATGTGAAGTATGGGGCTTTGAAAACATAGAAATTATAGAACGTATTCATTTGAAATTTTTGAAACATATACTGAATTTAAAAAGCTGTACCCCATCATACATGGTTTATGGAGAAACCGGAAGGTTTCCGTTATCTGTTAATATATATACTAGAATGGTTTCATACTGGGCAAAATTGTTCACCGGACCAGAAAATAAAATTGTTCATATACTTTACAAATACTTATTGAGTCAATGTAATAATGACTTTTCTAAAAATCCATGGATTGATTGTATACATTCTATTTTTGATAAGTGTGGTTTTTCAAACATTTGGAATGTACAATGTACTGTAAATGTTAATTGGATTACAAATGCTGTCAAGCAAAGGCTTAAAGACCAGTTTGTGCAGAAATGGTCGGCTGATATTGCAAATTCTTCAAAAGGTCATATATATAAAACTTTCAAATTTACTTTTGGATATGAAAAATATTTGAGTATTCTACCATCAAAACTTCGAAAAATACTTGTTAAATTCCGTACGTCGAATCAACGACTTCCTGTAGAAACTGGTAAATGGTTAGGCATTCCTCTAAATGAAAGATGTTGCACATTATGTAATAACAATCAAATAGCTGATGAAATGCACTTTATATTAGAATGTAATGCTCTTTCATGTATTAGACAAAAATACTTGGAACCTTGATTTTGTGAAAGACCAAACACTTTTAAATTTTGTGAATTATTGTCTACTTTAAAACTTAAAAAACTTTGTTTATTTATAAATGAAATTTTTGAATCAGTCTGTCCTCCTTGAACATTTGTACTTTTTTCTCATATTTTTTTCTCTAATTTGTACTGTACATGTACCTCTGACTCTATACCTACATTTGTAAATATTTATTTATATATGTACCGTCATGTTGACGGGTTGAGTGAAATAAATTGAATTGAATTAAGCTAGGAGGAAACCAATTATCCCCAAATTAAAGTTCTTACTGATGTTTGAAAATGTTAAAAAGGAACGCTCATAGTTCTTGGTGTTGAATTTTTATAAAACTGTGTCCGATTTTTTTTTAATCCGATAAACCAATTACAAAATTTGTAACCGGTTACCACCGTTCCGACCTATTAATCGGTTAGCAATTGCAATCCCTAGTATTAAGTATAGACATACATATATTCATATTATATACAATTAAATGTTCATGTCTGTCCTACCTCTTTCAGTCATCCAACTTTTTCTCTCTTGTATATGTTTATTGAATGTACAATCATCATGTTGCCCCTTTAGGGCCATTAATTGGTCACTAAACTTAAAGAAAATTGTAACAGACGAACACTCAGACAACATATATCCTTTTAGACCATTGGACCATTCTGTTAATCAAAGGGCTGAACAGGCCTCTTAGAGTATCCACTGCGGCCTCAACAGATTACAAGTAATTCTTTTTTAGCTCACCTGAACCGAACGATCAAGTGAGTTTTTCTGACCACCTGTCTGACTATCTGTAAACTTTTCACATTCATCACTTCTTTTCTAGAACAAATGGTCCACATTTAACCAAAACTTAGTAAACATCAGTCTAATGGGAAGGGGATTCTAAGCTCAATACTTGTAATCAAAGGTTGTTTTAAAAACACAAAATAACAATGTAAGAAACAAATATTGATAATGACATCAACGTTTTGTTTATTTGAGGAAGATATCTACGACATAGATAGATTTATATTGATATTGAGGAAATTCAGACTTTTTTCTCTTAAAAACTTTCTGTAGCTATATAATTGCAAAAATTAAGTTTCTACGTAATTTTTTTTCATATCATTTTACATATTCCATAATTGCTGTATTATGATTAATCTTGTGTATAATCTAATCACTGTCTGGCACACGATTCATAAATCTGTAAAATACATAAAATCAATTTCAGACAGAATATCTCAAAAATTAAATCATTGACATTATATACGTACAAAAGTAGGTCTAAACTGTACAATAAGTAGTTTTGTTACTATGGGTGGAGTTTATTTTCGCTCCTGAGTAAACGTAATCCTAAAAGGGAAATAATTGCGAAAGAGTGAAAATAGGGTATATGTCTATAAAAATCTTCAAGAACCACTTCATCAGAAATGACATTGTATACAATAATGCTTGAATGTAAAGTTAAGATTCTAAAATGTTAAAATCGTGACCCCGGGATCAATACTGGGACCCAAGAGGGGTTTAAGTTTAACATTAAAATATAAATGGAACATCTTCTTCTTAAGAACTGCAATGCTACTGTTTGTGAAAATACCATGCGAGCATCCACAGACAATGTAAATTCTAATTTGTTATAATTGTAACTTCTGGACCAATACTGGGGCCTAAGAGGGATTCATAGATAAACATAGAAATATTTAGGGAACAAAGTAAAAAAAGCCTCCTTCTCAAGAACTACTATGCTACAATTTGTGAAATTGTTATGCAAATACAAAAAAAGATATGTTTGATAATTTTCTCAAGAACTACAACGCTTTTGTAAACAGGCGGTAAAAAGGTCAAATTTCAACCGGGACTCAAACTCAGGACCTCTGCATGGAGTACCGTGCATGCGTTTTAACCACTAAGCTTTTCAGACCAGGTATATTGACTGACAGTCACACATCTGTTAACCCGATGTTTATACAATTTGTGAGATTACTATGCAAGCATTATTAGTTAGTGTAGATTCTAAATTGTTAAAATGAGACCCCGGACAAATACTTGGGCCCCGAGAAGGGTTTAAAGTTTAACATATAAAAATTGGAAAAATGTTTTATAAACTGAAATAGAATGCCACAACGAACTGTTGATCAGGTGAGCGTTGTGGTCCATGGGTCTCTTGTCTATAAGATGGGGCCCAATTTTTCACTATTACAAGAATATAGGACAAAGAGTAGTTGAAAATAAAACTGTTTCAAAATCCGACGCCGAGAAAATAAGCCCTTCCAAAATTAAGTCGAAGTTACCCAAAACCCAGCTATTAATCAATTCAACAACGGAGTTACAGCTATTTATTTCAATTCATTTTGTCAACAAAAAAATAATAATCCCAAATGCGATGAAAGTTTTGCACGGAGAACGTCATCCAAGAAGAGGGCGCCATTTGTAATACCATGGCAACGAGGAACCTGGATTATATTTAGACCTGATTAAAAGTTTGATGACCTCCCGCTCTAAAGCATTACGGAACTGTGCAACACGGCGGGTGGGGATGGAAAGGGCGGAAGTCCGGTTTCCATGTGGCAGGGGGTGCATGACTGATAGCTGGATCATCCCAAGTAAAAGGATCCAAAACAGTGGTCTTATGTCCATTGTCACTGAAAAAACCCAAAGAAAACACTATAAAGTATTTATAAAACAACATTCCGATATCTGTATGAAAAATGAAAATGCATTAAAATCCGCACAAACCGGGGATTGAACTTTAGACCTTCAGAACTCCCTTTCTAGCAATGCGCACTTTAAGCATTCTGTCAAATGAGGAAGTGAAACAACATTTTGCGAGATACTTGAATTAGCGGACGCTTTGTTCCGCCAGAGTATCATGTTACTGTAACTAGCATCATGCCACTCTATCCCCATAGCAATCGTATATGGTTGTCTTGCATCTTTATTAAATATAGCGTATCGAAATATGAAAAAACATGAAAATCGGCGACAATGCGTGAGATACAACTTTTGACATTTACATAAAACCGTTTTTAATGTAGACACGAGGGAAAAAAGTAATTTGAAGTCATTTCTAATGAAAAAGTCACGAATCTTTTCTTTCCGTTTTCGACAAATGAAATACTATATAGTAGGACTGAGGATCAAATACAGCCCTACAATGACTTTACACAGAGGCCAGCTTAAAGGGGCATATGGTCGCGATTTTCGTCAGGTTTAATTTTGCTGTTTTTATTGTTTACAGAGCATTATTAATGCATTTCTAATGAAAAATCAAAATTTGAGTGTCAGTCGAAGAGTTCTAAACAAGATACAGAGCTCACATGTCTTTGCTGTGTAAACAAGGCTCGTGTCATGTTTTTGTTTACATTATTTCAATGTACATGTATAGGTTAAATTCTTTTTCAAGCTGTTTTTTTTCCCTTCGTTTTAATTCGTTTTCAACATAAATAAATCGTTGCTAGCGTTTGTAACATTCATTTTAAGTCTAAACCTGGAACTTTTAAAATGTAAACAAAAAATATAACATGAGCTTTGTTTACATAACAAAGAATTGTACGCTCTGCATCTTTATTATAAAACACGACGCCTGACACTCAGATATTTACGAAAGCCGAGAAGGATCATTCGAGATTCGAGATTCGAAATACGAGATTCGAAATACGAGATTCGAGATTCGAAATTCGAGATTCAATATCTAAATTAACCAATCAAATCATGGATCTGAAACCTGTATCCTAGCAACATCAAACTGTTCTAAATAAAGATCATTCGTACATGTTCTTTCCTACAAATAAATGTCTTAATAGCTCTTATATAGTGGTAATAAAATGGTTAAATTAACATTGATGAATTAACCCCACACAGTATAAACCATTAGATTAGAAATAACACTGTTGGCTTTGCGAATCTAAGTGGTTTTGTTTGCCCTGTATGTATTTCCCCCCGAACAATTTTAACCCGAAGTGCATTCGCCCCAACTGTGTAAAAATCGGCTCGCGAAGAAAGATCTGTTTAATCTAAATGTTTTAGCTATGAAACGAAACTCAATGAAATAATCGACATGTCAAAATATAGGTTATGATAAAGTTTTAAACCATAGAAGATATAATGATTTACAACCTCAAAGACAAAAATCCAGATAAGAATAGTGTATTGTAGGGTATGGCAATGCCATTGTCAGAGAGAGAGAGAGAGAGAGAGAGAGAGAGAGAGAGAGAGACAGACGGACAGACAGACAGACACAGAGAGAGTTTTGTAGTGTCAAATTCAGTTTGATTTAGAATTGAATTTGATTTGATTTGTTACAAGCATATATAGACAATAATTAAGCCTCTAAAACGAGAAAAGAGAGGAGGTAGCTAGGGTAGGGCAGACCAACTACCAAGCTTTAATTTTAACGGTGTTAGCGCACCTGTGATTTACATCGACTCTCTCTCTCTCTCTCTCTCTCTCTCTCTCTCTCTCTCTCTCTCTCTCTCTCTCTCTCTCTCTCTCTCTCTCTCTCTCTCTCTCTCTCTCTCTCTCATCACCTAGCATTTCCTTTTCCGTGAGGGGGTTTGGGGTATTTGTGATGTCTTACATTAGCTAGCGAAAATGATAAAAAACCATGAAATTTTCTTTAAATTGTGTGCGGATGTTGTACGCCAATAATCTGTTTTCAGTATATACATTTCAAGAGGGGGGGGGGGGGGGGCTATATAGTCCTAATTAATTTGTCAGTTATTCTCTCCCCACTTTGTTTTCTCTTCGTTTTCCAGGTGTTTTTTTTATTTGGCTCGGCAAATTAATATAAAACTTTCTGTGTAGCTCCATAACGATGCACTGTAGATAAATTATGAGTAGTGTTACTTTAATTTGATAAACAGGTACATATCCGTACTTGATTTTTAATTTGACTCTTATAATCGGATTTAATATTCCAATAATTATAGGGTAGGAAAGAGTAGACGGGACTTTTTTGCGCATATCCTACTGTACCATTCATTCAACACAGGTATTAGCACTCATCGAGTTCGACTTGCTTTCCTTTTCTTTCATCCACTGGATATAAAGCTATTAATTTTTGAAAATATTTTGAATTTATGGCCTGATTATATATAAATTAGAGCTGAGCTGGTGCATATATTTACCCAAATGGACCAAAATATAACCAAATGAATCTAAAAATTTTGACAAAATTAGTTTTAAACGTACGACTCTTTTTCAATTCTAATCGGGTATGTCCTTTAGAAAAATCTTGAACCACACACATTTTAGCAAATAAAACGGCAATTGTTTCATTTTTTAAGGGGAGGGAGGTGGTGCCGGTAAAGGACATGTATTGCTTGTGGCAGTTGTGCTATACTCTCATTTGTTATAATAGGTAATACTACATATTGATATAAAATGAAAGTTTCCAATTACACTGTACATAGCTTCTATCACGCATTTTGACCCGTGCGATAGTTTAAAACAATTTTCAAAGCATTTAATGTAATTCAACCGATCATTTTTGAAATTTAATTTTCTGGATCCCCGCCTGATACGTCCGCCTTCTTGTATATTAGAATTACATGTACGTTGACCATATGTACACATTAACTTAATCGGCTATGTTATGGGACGATAACATTTTTTATCAATGTTTTTGCAGGATATGTAACAAATAACAGTCTATTTGTGGGTTTTTGCACTGATTATTTGAGATAATTTGCCGCCATCTTTTATGCATTCCACACACCACTCACAGTTTCTTTATTTGGTGTTCTATGTGTGTGGCGACAAATTGGTAAATTTGCACCACTCACCCCTTGTAGCTTCATCCTGATTACATTTTATCTAGTTAAGTGTAATGTAGTAGTATATTAAATACACACATCTTTGTTTGCAGTGCTTATTTACATCTTTAGAGATTTACTTACAAAAAAAGTAAACATTTGTGTGACTTATATATGTAAGTATTGTCAATTTTGGTGCGGTGGGGGTAGGGGGTAGGAAACTACAGAGAAACTTAACTTGGCTGTGAAACATATGCTTTTATTCTTTCTTGTTGATATATCAATGAATGAATTATAACAAAATATATGTACAACAATTAATTTTGAAATATTCATGCACAATCAAATAAAAGGTTTTACTGTTCTCTGCACAAGAAATCGGCAATGTGAACAAATTGGCACCCTATCATCCCTACCTTTAATTGTAGAGAGTAGGTATCCTTCTATATTGAAAACAATTCCAAAAGTAAGACTCATAATAAGTTGTTTACTGAGGAAAAGGAAAAAAATTGTATTTATTAATAATTCCGTATGATGTGATAATATCTCAATGATTTGTTTATAATCATAGTACTAGTGTATCACTGTATGCATACATAAAAACGATAAGTAATGCTTATATTTATTAGTGAAACAGGACAGATTATTTATATTTAGATTATTTAGATACATGTACTAATCTTCATGCGGGGATCTAGAAAGGAGGGGGTCAGGGGATCTGGACCCCCTCCTCGGGAAAATTGGAGCTTATTAAATTTACATAGCAAATTTTTTAAAATTGGCCTAGGACCCCCTACAGAAAAAATTAGCTACGCTTATGAAGTTCTCTACCATAACCGCATTTTTACACAAAAGGGGTGAATAAACCCGGGTTTTAAACTATTACTGGTGGTGAAATACCTTAGGGTTCAAACGCATCAGGTGGAAATGCACCAGGGCAAACAAAATCACTTAGATCCGCGAAGCACACTGCATTATTAGTAGTCTACTTAGATATTCTGTGTAAAAGTAAATACAAACTAGAGCAAAGCTCGTTGCAAAGCAACGAGTGGGTTTTCCGCTGATGTCGAAAGTAATGCTAGAAGTACCTCTAAGCAGTGTTCTTAATCTAATGACAAAAGTAACTTAAGTACAAAAAAGATTTTAAAAATCGAATGATTCTTGGTATGACTTAACAAAATCCGAATGGTTTAAGTACAAATTAACAAAAAAACATAACCATTTCAAGACCGAGTTAACAAAAAAATCAGAATGTGTTTAAGTACGACTTAACAAATTTGACTTCATTTTAGGTAAAAGTTAACTTTATCTGGAACTAACATCTAATTTCTTGACCCAGAATGCAAAATTAAAATTTCCGTAAAAAATCAATTTTGTTTAAAACATAATTTCGAGCAACATTTCCTCTACACTGCTTTTCAAAGGGTTGACCTTTCGTACTATGTGCTTGTTGCATCATCAATTGTCAGAAACTTATCGATGTATAGTTTACTTAATTTTATTATTCCTCTGTGAATATTTTTATTTAAAATTACTATGAACCAGACAACATTGAAATGGTGAACATTTCAAAGGGCCCCGCTGATGTTATTTTAGAGAATTTTGCTTTTACCTTGACCTATAACTTGAAATTATTCCAGCTGGCATAGAACTTCTAATTCAATTTCATTGCCCCTAACATATAGGCATTTTTGTTCAATCTGACCAAGATTAAGCATATCCGGGAAATATTCTACTGTCTAAAACTAATTTTATTAAGATCTGCTATGACCTTCACATTGACATGGTTCAAGGTCACTGCACCCCATTAACCAATAAGCTCTGTTTAGGCAAAATATTAGCCAATTAGGGGCTAAAAGGAGAGTATATATATGCTCTTAAAATATGGATTTTTGTGTGATCTGATATGACTTTGACACTTGATCTACAAATATCATTAGAGGTCATTGCATATCCTTTGATCAAAGGCATCATGTGGGTGAAGTATGAGCCTGATTGGAGCAAAGGGAGAGAAGATGTACTCCAGACAAGGATTTTTTAAATATAATTCTGCTATGACCTTCACAGTTTACCTTGAAAATAGGTTCAAGGTCACTACACACCCTTTACTCAAAAGCTCTGCTTATGTGAAGTCTGAGCCCTATAGGGGTTAGTAGAAAGTATATATGCTCTGAAAAAAGGATTTTTTGCATGATCCGATATGATATTTCACCCTTTACCTAGAAATTTCATGCAAGGTCA
This sequence comes from Magallana gigas, assembly GCF_963853765.1. Classification (NCBI taxonomy): domain Eukaryota; kingdom Metazoa; phylum Mollusca; class Bivalvia; order Ostreida; family Ostreidae; genus Magallana; species Magallana gigas. The sequence goes on from NC_088862.1 coordinate 26,621,639, forward strand.
CTGCACATCGATTAACAATAGAGACAGTCTGTGAGTATTAGCCAGATTGGACCAAAGGGAGAGAAGATATGCCCCAGACAAGGATTTTATATATGTAATTCTACTATGACCTTAACCTTATACCTAACAACATGGTTCAAGGTCACTGCACATCCTTAACCCAAAGGAACCCTGTGGATGAGGTATGAGCCAGATTGGGCCAAGGGGAGAGAAGCTATGCTCCGGTCAAGCGATCTCGGATGGACAGACGGACAAACTGATCACTAGAAGGCGCCCACACAAACTTGCTTTCTATCTAATTTGAAATAGTATCCATGGTATCTGCCCATGGTGAATAGTCATCAAAACCGTTCATCAGCAGAATTTGATTTCCCTCCTTTTTAAACTCGGAACACCTCTGACCTAATCAGATCACCGCATTAAATACAAAGTTTGATAACTCTAATTTGTTTATCATCAAGAAATTCTGCATCGCTGACAAATAAAGTTTTCTTCGGTACAATAATATACCAATTAATGACTATCTGGACAATAGCAAGTTTATTGTCCCACCCCACAGCAACTATTTCCCTTGGCTTTGCCTCATGAAATAGTTGCTGTCTTGAGGGACAATAAACTTGCTATTGTCCTCATACCCAGTAGATACTAAATAGGCATATAATATCCCATCCACCTCCATTTCATGTTATATAACCTCCAGTTTGTAACCTTCAATTTCACTGTGTAAAGGCAACACAACAGTCAAAGCCGCAAGTTTCACAATTTATTACTGCTTCTCATGTACTTAAAATTAGGGGCCTTAATATTGCTTAGGCCTAAAAAAAAAAAGTTGTGTGTTTCGGGTAACCCGACCTAACCTACAAAAATGGCCCGATCCTCCCATTTTTAGATGCCTGATTTTATCCGACTGTGAATTTTATCTTATTTCCAATAAAAAATACGTTTTTAAATATGAAACAAACAAACATTCTTAGGATTCAGGCAAAAAAAATAGATAAAATAAAAAAAAATCCCCACCTACCTAACCTAATTTTTTCATTAGTGTTACCCTAAACACACTATTTTTTTTTTAGGCCTTACCAATTCCAACAAGAGACATCCCATTAACTATTGATAAACATTAAAATTCATTTCATGAATCTACGCAACACTGGTAAATCTTCAAGTACAGTCACTATCAATTTTACAAAAATATTGACGGTTCTTTATCCGAAACTATTCCTTGTACATGTACCTTTAACTGCAATTAGTACACTAACATTTTATGAAAAGACGGTTTGTCTTAGAATAAGAAAGCTAATGCAATTCTGAGAAAAAGAATACCACATATTGCAAATTCCATTGAGGTTTAATAAAAATATGGCCATTTAAGTGAACCCCCCATTTCCAATTTCCATTAGTAAACACAGATTTACAGGGTTCTCCATAGTAAAACATCTTTACCTGACCTTTTAGAGGTCAATTGTTGTTCAACCACCTTTGAAAAGAAACCTTATTCAATACAACATGCATCTACATTATATAATCATGATAAAAGCTTCACATCACTTAGAAATATCCTTACATGTATACCCCCCCCCCCCCCCCATCTTTTGATTTTCATAAAAAGTCATGGTTAAAAATGTTTTACCTAATTTTATGAAACTTATGGCAATTTCCTTGAGTCATATCTCACACATATTTAAAAACAATCATCGATGATTCTAAAATTTGATCCTAATTATTTGTTTATTTTATGATTTACACCATTTTAATTAACAAATAGACAGCTGTCCTGCTTGTGATTTCTTGTTTTTATGAAAAAAAGTAAGCTAACAATCATATTTAGTGAATATCTAATCTATTTTGATTTCTACTCTCCTTCTAACCATGCTAAAACAGTAAGTTACAACCTACAAGTTAGATATCTGCCTTAAATTAAAATAAAATTCAAACACCCAGGTAGGTGGAGACAGAGTTGATTTCCATGAAAAATGTTCAAAATTTGACATGTTTTTTTCCTTTTTTTATGCATATATACCTTAGAAAGGTAGAAATAGGTTGTTTCTTGTTCATTTCAAAAGTAATTATCATAGCAGATGTTATTTCAAAGTCAAATGTACATTTACATATCCTAAATATAATCTTAATGCAGACAATTGGATGGGGTGGGGTGGGGGGGGGGGGGGTTCAATTATGTAAACACATCTAAATACCTTTATAAAATAAAAAATAAAGGAAACATAATTGCATACTTTTATTGAAAAACAAATTTTCACAACAATTATGAATTTCTTTAAATAGCCTTAATTTTGTTTTTCATAATTTCTTATCAAACACAAACCACAACATGGGATGATGCTTTCATAAAGTTCCATTATTGTTCATGCATTATCCGATTTAATTTGAATTACCGGTAAAAAGTCTGTAGAACACAAGGAATATGCATGTGGATAGAGGTGACAGGTTAATCTCAAGAGTTGACCCACAAGAATCAACAGGTAAAAGCAATGTGGTGCCATGTCGGAACAAGAGTTCGTTTTGAGCTGAAATAAAAAAAAAATAATTAGCTGTTTTTACATACATGTACTAGTAATAGCTGTGTTTACATTAACATATGCATATTATTTCTGGAAAAAATACACTGACCATGCAGTGTAATAAGTATTACATATCCCAATACATGACATAACATTTAGGCAGTACAGGATCAAAAATTTGCATATCAAGTCATAATATAATATTAAAAAAAATTCTTAGGTATAGACACTTATTAGATTGAGAGAGAGTTTGAGAGAGAGAGAGAGCTGAGTTTATTTCTTGTAGTGCAACAGTCAAGCATTTCAATTCGAAAATTACAAAGGAATATTACCCATCTGAACAGCGTCAAAGTACATGTATTTCCTTCTGGTATACCCTGTTTTATCAATTCTACCGGGTTTTTATTTTGCAAATAAATTTGGCGAGGGTTTTGGTTTCTTTTCTTTTAAATTACATTTTTTAAAAACAATACTATGTGTAATAAGCATAAAACATGTATGAGTAAACTTAATGAAGAATTTTTAATAGATTATTTTTCACAGAATGTGTTACATTACATGTATGTCAATCTTTATAAAAGTAGCGTATATTTCGTGCGTCATAAATTGGAAGTTTTAGTAAATATCATTTACTTGCATGGTAGATATATATGTCTAACCCAAATTTTCTTCATAAAGCTACAGCTGTATGTACCACATAATCATATGTTTTGTCACAAGTATACATTTATAAAAAATACCCAAATTCCAACAGTTGAAAGTAACTCGATGAATTTTTCATTCTCTGATAAGTTCATTGTGTTTTGTGCGTGCATATATTATAAGTCTGCTGCAACAGCAGCCAATCAGCGGTAAGCTGAATCCACTAATAAGAAAGTTTGTGGTTTAGGAGCGGGTAAAATTGTTTATGCATAATGTAGCTGACACTGACTTGAATAGATCTGATATATATGTACAAGATGGGAGAAATAATGACAGAACAGACTG